>NC_141879.1:686474679-686782288 GCF_056163025.1 Triticum urartu
GAGCGCGTCCGCGGCGTCCCCGCCGAGTTCATCAAGGTCAGTACGGCTGCCTTTTTTCCTTTTTCAGTTCGTCTTGCCATGGCATCCTAATTCCAACTAATGAGGCGGTTTCCGCGAGATTTTTTTACGAAGAGGACTTCCCCCTGCGCCCTGTGTTGTTTATCTAGACTAGATTGTTGTAGTACCTTGATTTTAGCATTCAATCCCTGTGAATAGTAAGTAGTGGATAGTAGAAGAATGTGTTCATAAATTCAGTGTAAGAATGTCTACAGAAGATACAGAGCAAGAGATGGTATCTTTCATCAGAGTTTCCTCGTTAGATGAAGATTTTGTTCACCTGCTTATCCTAGTTGACCTGCGTAGATGCGTGATTTACTGCCGACCTGGATGTGAAATCCATGTTTGTGACTGATTTTAGTTGGCCAATGTTGATATTCTGCACGTGTAAGAGGATCTGGTTCATGTGAAGGGCTTCAGATGGATGTATTCTTTTCTTCCTGCATCATATTTCTTGCTCATTGGTTGTTAGTGCTTAGGTTGTACTAGTAGCAGCGGCAAAAGTACAAGAAGGGCTTTAGATTTCTCATTTGTGCAAAGAATAAGTTCGGTCAATCTAATAAGTGATTACGCAACCAGGTTTACTTTACTCAAGTTCAGTTTTTGTCATGCTACTGCACCGAGATTTCCCCTTGACAATTTTTTGTTGTATCCTTGATTAATGCTGCAGGGATTAATTCCCACATCTGTCTGAAGGTGTCCACCAACGTACTTAGGTGAAAAGATTGAGTTTTTTTTGCGCCGGTGATGAGCTTCTATGCGACGGAGGCTTGCGCCCGTGCTGTATGTGAGCGATGGAGGCGTTGGATGTGGAGCAGCGGACCTGGAGTGTGGCCCAAGCGGCGGATCTAGAGCGACGCCGGAGTAGCAGAGCGCCGGACCAGCAAAGCGGCGTCGTCGTCCTAATGGTGCCCCCACCTTGGTAGCGCGGGCCCTGCCCCGCCACAGCGCCACGGCGTCGTCATCCTCATGGTAATCTCCTTCTCGTCCATCCATCCATCCAGCACTGTAGTTGATTTGTTAATCTTGCACGTCTTTGTTAATCTTCTTGTGAAGCTTTTGTAGCTTCTGTTACTCCAACTTCTGTAGCTTAGTCATGAATGTGCAGCTTCGCCAAGGCCAACCTTTGTTAGTCATGAATCATCCTTTGAAATAGCTTGTTGATTTTCTGTAGCTTTGTTAATCTTACAGTTCCCTTGCTACTACTGCTAACCTGTAACACTGGATTTAGTGAAATCAAGTTGTACTCCTAATTCTGAAATGAAGTTATAAGTTTGTCTGAAATGAAGTTGTAAATTTGTAGCTACTACTACTAGCCTGTAACAACTTCTACTCCCAATTTTGTAACTAAGCTACTGCTGCTAGCCTGTAACAATGGATTTGACAAAATTTGACTGGAATGAAGTTGTCACACTGGATTTGTCAAAATTTATCTGAAACGAAGCATATTTTCCGACCTCTATTAAGTTTCACTAATATTCAGTGGAGTATGTACTGTAATATCTGAACATTACAGTAATTTCAGTTGTTGTTAACTGTTGTAGCATTAGGAGTAGTTTTACTGCAGCACAAGCATTAGGAGTACTGTAAATGGATTAAATGGAACCTCTCTTCAGTTAATTGAAACCTTTTTCAGTGAATTTAACTGAAACCTTTTTCAGTTACTTCAAATAAAACCTTTTTCTGTTAATTTAAGTTAACAGAAACATTTTCAGTTACTTTAATTAAACATGCAGTATAGAGCTACTCATTTGATTCATTTGAAGAGAGGAGTAATTATTTTTCCTTAACAGAAACTTCTCATCTCTTTTCTCCTCTTCTCCTCTTTTCTCTTCTTCTCTTCTTCTCTTTGCTGCTGTTAAGTTAGGACTTGAAGATGATGATTGCTGTTGCTAGAAATCATGATTGTTTAGTTTAGTGTAGGACTTGCAAGCAGTAGTGCTTGCTTAGTTTAGTTTCCGTTAGAGTAAAATAGGATAGTTAGAGTAGCTTCAGTAGCTTAAAATGGAGTACTCCAGTAGGTAATGGAGATCAATGAACTTCAAGTAGATCAAAATGTTCAGTTAACTTGCATTTGCTGTAATTTTAGTAGTTTAGTTTTTGTTGTAAAACTGTTGCTGCTGTTGTCATATTCGTACTGTACTTTCCAAAGTTCGATAGCACGTCGTCCTTAGCATAAGTTGTTGATCAAAGAAATGGACTTAAATTGAAGCATTCCCAGGAGTTGCTGCTGTTGTTATTGACCTGCTGCTGTTGTCATTGACCTGATGTTGCTTTTGTTGTAGGAGAAGTAGGAGCATGCTCAGGAGATGAACGAGTAGGAGAAGAAGGCCCTAGATTGCTGCTGCTGGAGCGCTGAGGACCTGGGATCTGTGACCTAGGTGTGCTGCTGGATCCGCCTCCGGATCGCTGCTGCTGGAGACGCGAGCAGAAGCAGGGGACCTGGGCCCGGGAGCGCTGAGGAGAAGTAGGGTACCTAGGCGAGTAGAGGAGAAGCAGCCCGCTAGTGGCAAGGCAGGCACGAGGACGACATCGATCGAGGCCAGCTGGAGCCGAGGGCCAGGGAGAGGGACGTGATGGTGTCGCAACTCACGACGGCGGCTACCGTCGGTCAGGTGCGGCTCATTGAGGCTGCCCGATGTGTAATAGCAGTAGAGCTTACTTAGGTAGTTGCTTACCAAGTTAATAGCAGTAGAGCTTACTTAGGTAGTTGCTTACCAAGTTGCTACGCACAACACTGTGTGATTTGAATTATACATGAGTTGCCGCTACAATGAGGAATTGTGTGATGGAATGGAATTGGTTGATTTTTTTTAATTCCTAATAGGTTAGTAGTAGCGTGGGAAAAAACTGTGCGCTACTAGTATTTAGGATACTAGTAGCGCTGGTATTGTAGGCACGCTACTACTACTTCATTAGTAGTAGCGCGAGTCTGTAATAGCAGTAGCGTGGGTGGCACACGCTACTACTAACAAAGTTAGTAGTAGCGCGGGTTTCTCCCACGCTACTGCTAACTATTAGCTGTAGCGCCTTATTAGTAGCGCCGGTCCCCGCGCTGCTGATACACCTAAAACCCGCGCTGCTGCTAGCCTTTTCCCTAGTAGTGTAAATTGTCTTTGCAAATATGTTGTAGATAAATAGCTCACGTTGTAGCTCCCTGTTTCAATATGTTCCTCGAGAAAGATTAAGTTGAAAGATATTGTAAGCAATGATGCGGACTAGGTCCGTAGTCCGAGGAGTGTCCTCACTGCTACATAGAAGGCTTACGTCTTTGATACACCGCTCGATGTGCAAACCCCTACAACGTCGTCTGTGGATGTTGTGAACACCTGACAGACACATCCTGATGACTATTTGATAGTTTAGTGCACCATACTTTACGGCTTAGAATCGGGATTCCAATGATGTTTTAAACACCATAGAACATATGAGATGTTCCAAGAGCTGAAATTGGGATTTCAGGCTCATGCCCGTGTTGAGAGGTGTGAGACCTCTGACAATTTCTTTTTGCCAACAAGATGGAGGAGAATAGCTCAGCTAGTGAGCATGTGCTCAGAATGTCTGGGTACTACAATCACTTAAATCAAGTGGGAGTTAAACTTCCAGATAAGATAGTGATTGATAGAGTTCTCTAGCCACTATCACTAAGCTACTAGATCTTCGTGATGAACTATGACATGCAAGGGATGGAGTTGATCCCGGAGCTGTTCGCGGTGCTTAAGACCGCAAAAGGTATAAATCAAGAAGAAGCATCAAGTGTTGATGGTTTAACAAGACCACTGGTTTCAAGAAGGGCAAGGGCTAAAAGGGAAACTTCATGGATGGCAAACCAGTTGCCGCTCCAGTGAAGGAACCCAAGGTTGAACCCAAACCCGAGACTAAGTGCTTCTATTGTAAGGGGAACTGTCGTGGTTTTGTCACGGCAGATGTCCTAGAGAAAGGACTTAGTCGTGGAGCCATCGCGACGGGTTAGCTTGAAGGGGTTAAAGCGGACACAAGGACGCAAGAGAGTTTATACTAGTTTGGCCCCTTCGATGAAGGTAAAAGCCTACGTCTAGTTGTTATGGAATTGATGGGGTTTCGATGACTAGGGAGCAAACAAGCTTCGCCTATGTCTCGAGTTGTTGTCTGTTCTCCTTGAACCGCCGCCGGGTCGTCCCCTTATATACACGGGTGACTCCCGTCGGCTTACGGAGTCCCAATACCGGCTCATAGATGTGTCCGGTTTGGTCTCTACTTATTCCTAACTTACAATACAGGTTAACTACTAACGCCGGTTTACGGCTACAGGCCTTGAACCGACCATGGGCCTTGAGCCCTCCTCTGTCTTCTTGGGCTTTAACATACTTAACTACTGACGAAGTTAACCCGGCCCAGATATGCCGGTTTACGCCCAGTAGTAATATCCCCAACATTAGGCCCCAGATTGATTTGAACGGGTTCATGTCAATCCTTTAATAAAAGCTTCATCTTCAACATCTTCTTATAAATTGGTAAACCGCCATGATGTCATCTTCTCTGATTGCTGTAAACCGGAATGAAGTTACCTGTCATAACGAAGCTATCCATTATGCTTCTTTGTTTAATAGATCGGCGGAAATCGAGGCGACAGCTCCGTTTTGTGGCCCCTTGATTGTCACGCCTGACTCATGTTCTTTCGCCTTATAAATAGGACCGAAGGGTCATTTCTTTTCTCCTTCCGTGCCTTCTTCATCTTCCTCGCGTCGCCAGCCTCGGAGCTCCGCCGCCGCCGTTGACCTCTGCTTCATCCTTGGCCGCTGCATCAACCTGAGTGCACCAGAACATCGCGGCAACCTTCCGCATCTTCCTCAGCTCCGGTAAATCTTCTATCCTTTCCCCCGCAGATCTGGCCTAGGGTTTCGCAGTTCTTCAGTGTTCATCGTCTGCCTCTTGTTCATACGATAGATCTTTAGATGAATCCGCAAATCTTTACTCTGTTGTCACATCCCTAGTTCTGGTATGACCTAGGCTAGCTAGTCATGTGTGCATCACGTTTAAATTTCATTTAAATTTGAAATGGGGATTTGTAAAACCCTCAGAAATCATTTCTAGAAATGACCTAGATAAAAATTGCTCCAAAAGGGTCCAAGAAAATATTCATGTCTCTCTCTGAAAATATTGGGCAGAGGTAAAATTTCAAACCAATATTTTTAGGAGCTCATAAATATTTATTTTGGCCATTTGGAATTAATCCAGTAATTATTTGCATTGGATAAATATTTTTATATATATAAAATAGTGTCCAATAATTCTGAATTTTGGTGAGGGGCTTTGGAATAATCCTTTAGGCCCCAGCAAAAATTTCCAGAAGAAAATAACTTGATTTAGTATTTTTATTAAATCAAAACAAAGGTCAGAAAATAGAAAAGAAAACAAAGTAAGGGAAAGGCTTACCTGGCCTTACCTGGCGGCCCAGCCCACCAGGGGCAGCCCTGTCTTCTACCTCTTGCCAGTAGGCAGAGGAGAAGCCGGGCACGACGCACGCCGTGGCCACGTCTCCCCGCCACCTCCTGCTTCCCCTCCTCGTCGCTCTGGCCTCCCTGGACGACGCCACGCGCCGCCCCGTTCCCCTCTCACTCTCCCGTGCCCATTCCTCTCCTCTCCCTCGCTCTCTCTCACCGCGCCCGAGCGCTGCCGTCACCGCCGTTCGCCATAGCCGCAGCCACCGCCTCCCCCTCGCCTCTCCGACAAGCCCGAGAGCTTCGCCGCATCTCCCTCTTCCCCACCGTCAAGCCACAAGACGCCGGACGCCCTGTGGAGCCACCGTCGCCATCGTCTTCCTCCTCGGACGCCGCCGACCGCCGACTCCGATTCGCCGTCTTCAGCGCCTCCCCAAGCCCACTGGCCTGCTCAGCAACTCCGCTGTGAGCTCCCACCTCGAATCCCCCTCTCCCCCTTGTCTTTTGCACGCTGCAGCCGCAATTCCGGTCGAGGCCGAACTCCGGCCACCGTAAAAGCTGCCGCCGCCATCAATTTAGTCCACTCCAGCGCGAGACGTTGCCTCCTTTAGATGCGCGAGACCTTCAGCTACCCGTAGACGCAAACCACGCGCAAAACCGAGCCCCGTAGCTGTTTTCCGGTGAGTTTCTGCCGCGGTTGAGGTCGTCGCCGGCCGAACTCCGGTGGGCTGACGTGGACGTTTAGTTAGGCGCTAATCACCACTAACCCCTCTCTAACAGACACTGACAGGCGGGCCCCACAACAGGTCAAATCCCAGTCAACACGGGATTAACTCCCAGTTAACAATGAGCCAATGACATGTGGGACCCGGACGTCAGGTTTGACTCGGACAGCTCCTGTGCCCTGCTGACGCAATGCTGCCGTCATGCTGACGCAATTAATCCTTTTCTGGATTTAGAATAATTCAGAAATTCCAGAATATATTCAAAACTTCAAAAATTCATAGAAATTCAACCGTAGCTCAGATTGAAATAATTTATATATGAAAAATGATTAGAAAAATTCAATCTATCCATCTGTACCATTTTCATGCATAAAAAACAATCTATACATGCTGTATAAGGGAAACACTAAAATGGCATATTTAAGAGCTTATGTTAAAGATGCATTTGAATCTTTAGTTCAAATGGACTTTAACCAATTGAATGCTGGTTGCATTAGCTCAAACAACATCACATCTTCATGCCATGTTCATGCATCATATTGTTGCATATGTTTGTGTATTGATTGTCGACACCATTACTTCTCGATAGGTCCTGCTCCGGAGACCGATCCAGAGTATCTATCTGTGGAGCAGTGCCCCCCTGTTGATCTACCAGGCAAGCAAACCCCCTTGTTCATTCTGACATGATCCCACTCTCTCGCTCCTGCTCTCTTTTATTGCATTAGGACAACAGCGAATCAACTGCTACTTTATGCCGCGGTAGTTGAACCCATTCCTTTGCATGACCTGTCATTGCCACAGTAAATAGTTGAAACCCACTAGCATGTGTAGGATCTGATTGAGCCATGTTGTGTTCTTGCCATGCCATGCCTGCTATTGCTTAGAGTTGTGTCAGGTCTGATTCATCGGGAATGAATTGGAGTGGTACGATATGTTCTGGTGCTGAGAGTTAAGCGTGTGAACACGATTTGGTAAAGGTAGCGGTGAGAAGCCATGTAGGAGTACATGGTGGGTTGTCTCACTGGAACCGTCCTTAAGAACTGAGTTCTGTGTAAGTTGTCCAATGACTAATTACTACCACACATTGGGCTTCGGGAGCTCCAAGCTTTCTCGATTTATTAGCCAACTTGATCTCTGTCCAGGAGTTGCAAATAGTTTCTGGTGTTTGTAGGTAGTGTTAGTAGTCTACCAAGTGGCACCCGGCCAGGTGGGCTTGGGACAGACTAGGCACAAGTGGCACGGTGTACCAAGCGTAGATCCATCCGACGAGGTGGGCTTGGGAACCCTGCACACGTCGTTTGGGGCCGTGAGCGACACCCCAGCCGGATCTCCTTGCGGATGGAACCCGAATAGGCGATAAACCTGGACTAGAGTCCTGTGTGGTTAGTCAGGTCGTGGACGACACCCTCGCGAGGCTTCCGCTTGAAGGTTGTCGAGGTACATGACGTGTACATGGTGATAAGTGGTGAGAGCGTGTGTGAAGAAGTACACCCCTGCAGGGTTATCATGATCTATTCGAATAGTTGTGTCCTCGGTTACGGACTTCTTGGATGCTTACGTGGTACATAGACAACTTGAAGTGGATACTCTAAAATGCTCAAGACAAATGTGAGTGCTATGGATGGCCTTCTCGTAGGAAGACGGGAATGAATCCATAGTAGTGTATTGACGTGGTGATTAGTGGACTCGTGTGCGCCACCTCAAAAGGGTTACCAGCAGTCGTAGTACAGGATAGCCACTGAGTCAAAGCTGGCTTGCTGCAACTAAACTCCACATTACCTTCTTGATACAAGTGCATGTATGATAGGATCTGATGTAAGTCTTGCTGAGTACCTTTGTACTCATGTTGCTTTATTTATGTTTTTGCAGCGGAGACTTCGGTCTTACTAGTTTACGTGGACTTCGACAAGTAGCTTGTACCTCAGCTACGATCTTGATCGGATGCTGTAGATAGTTGGGCTCCTCAGCCTTTTTCATTTGTAGTTGTCTGTACTCACACATGTAATGCTTCCGCTTGTTGCTTGTATGCTCCGAATGATGGGTCATGTGACCCTTGCTTGTACTTAATGCTATGAGGCTCTTTTGGGCCTTTATCTATATGAGTTTGCGTTATGTTGTGATGCCATGTTGTACAGCACATACTTGCATGTTATGCGTACGTGTAACATGTATTGCTATGTGTGGGATCCGACAATCTGGTTGTTTATCCTTGGCAGCCTCTCTTATGGGGAAATGTAGTCTAGTGCTTCCTTGAGCCATAGTAGTCCGCTACAGCCCGGTTCACCGGAGTCCTGCTAGCCCAGCACTACTGATCAGGACACTTGACTGGCCGGCATGTGTTTCACTTCGTTCCTGTGTCTGTCCCTTCGGGGAAATGTCACGCGGTGACTTCCGGAGTCCTGTTAGCCCAGTGCTACAGCCCGGATTCATATGCTGTTGACCGACATGCTCGATGTGATTCATGTATGCCTGTCCCCATAGGTTAGCACCGCTTTGGGTTCACGACTAGCCATGTCAGCCCGGGTTCTTTGTCATATGGATGCTAGCGACACTATCATATACGTGAGCCAAAAGGCGCAAACGGTCCCGGGCCAGGTAAGGTGGCACCCGTGGGAATATCGTGCGTGAGGCCGCAAAGTGATATGATGTGTTACATGCTAGATCGGTGTGACTTAGGATCGGGGTCCCGACATCTGTGCAATGATAGTTGTTTGACCTTCGCCTTCACTTATGCATCTCAAACCATAGATCTATATGAACGTTTTGCTCATTGGTTCGGTACTGCTCCTTTGAACCTCTAAGTATTTATCTCTTTTCTGAACTTGCTTCAGATCCAATGCTGTAAAGAAATCTTGTGAAACCTGTTTCTGCGTACTTTTCCATCCGCAATCTCAGCTTTTCAATGCTTAGATCAGGCGGTTTAACCTTATAGAAAATTTTCCAAACCGGTATATGCCATTAGTCCCCTTGTTGAACCGCCAGATGTTGGTTGCTTCATGAACTCTGGTTCAGATAGTTCTGTCTCCGGTCTAACAGTGCACATACCAACGTACCTTGATCAAATGCATTTTTTGAACCGGGATCTTCTACCTTGTAGATTCCATCATGGCCAAGCAAGTATATGAGTGCAATTGAGTTCCTTCTCGCGTCACAGAGGATCAACTGGACGATTTAGTCCTGATTGGCGCTTTAGGCAGCAAAGATACCATCCATTGGAGGGCTCCTGGCAAAGAATGCCCTCCCACACCTCGAGAAGGAGAGCTTGTTGTTTTCGTAGATCACTTAGCCCGGGGCTTTAAGCCGCCCGGTTCTAAATTTTACCGGGATGATTTAGCCGATTTCCAACTCCATCCGCAAGACACTGGCTCCAACTTTGTTACAAATATGTGTCACTTCCAAGTGCTCTGTGAGGTGTTCTTTCAAGAGGAGCCCACAGTGGAATTGTTCAGAGACCTTTTCCATCTAAACCGCCATACTGAGTTTACTGATGGCTCTAATACGGAGTTGGGTGGCGTGGCGATTCAGAAAAGGAAGGAGGTCACATACCCTCACGCCAAGCTGAACAGTCACCCCAAGGAGTGGAATCAGACATGGTTCTACTGCAAAGACACCTCCCCTGCTGGTGAGAATCCCTTGCCTGGCTTTCGTCCGGAGCGGCTCAGCAATACACACCCTTTTCCTCAAAGATTGACTGCCCAGGAGAGAAGCAAATATGCTCCCCAACTGTCAAAGCTCAGAGCCTTTATGGCCAACGGTTTAACAGGGGTTGATCTCGCTCGCTGCTGGATATCATGGAGCATACTGCCCCTTAGTCGGCGCTCCGGTTTGATGTGCGAGTATACTGACAGTGTTGATGACCCACTGCGACATTCAAAAATCCAGCTCTCCGATGAAGAAATCACAGAGGGTGTGAATAAGATGCTGAATGAACCGGAACATGTCTATGCTAGAACCGGCCTGCTTCCCTTCTGTGTCACCAACAAACCGCCAGCTGTAAGACTTTGATTTTTCTCTTTGCTAAATCTGTTATTGATATGTCTGGTCATTGTTTAATATCAGTGTCTGCGTAATCAGGGCAATGATGCGTTTTGGAGCAAAAAACTGCCGCAGGAGAAACCAGAAAAACCAGACAAACCGGAAAGAGCAACTCGGCAAAAAACTAAAGTTGTGAAGAAGACTACCCACAGGAAAAGAACCACTGCATCTTCTAATCCGGCCCCTGATGATGATGTGGATAATCCGGACTTTGAGGCAGAGCTTGACTCACTTGGTTTATTTTTCATGCGTCTTATTGATGATGATATTTGTCAGGATGATACCGAAGCCAGCCACGCGGATGTTGCAGAGGTAATTATTCTCTCTTCCGATTCAGAAACTTTGCCTTCACAAAAAATCCGCCAGGCAAACCGGAAAGTTAAATTTTCTCATCCTCTTGCTTATTTGGATCCTAAATTTCTTATGAAGACCCAACAACACGAAGCTCGTCGCACAACCCGGCATAGCGGCCAGGTAGTTACCTCCGCCGGTTTACCGAATAGTCCGGTTCGGAAACGCCATTCAGAGGTCTCTACTTTGCTTGTCAGTGCTTGTCCTAAAGCGGGCTGCTTTCGTCAACCTCTTAATCCGTCTGACTCTGATTACCAGGTTACTTCCCACTCATCTTCTGGCGAGTCATCGGCTACTCAGCTCCCACCGCTTAAAACGGTGCTTGGGTAAGCTATACTTATTGTGATGTTTGCAGTACATCACCTTAGAACATATGCTGTATTTGATTTTATTATTCTTCTCAGGGCCAAACCTAGGTCAAGCAAAAAGGCCCGCTTGGACAAAGCGGCTGAAGAAGATGTCGTTCTTGAAGCAGGCAAGACACCCAATGTTGAAGCGGCTATTCCTGAGGATATTCCCAACGATCCACCGCAGCAAGATGATGATCTTATTGCTGAAGAGAGACCTACTGATACCTCAGGTCCTGTCAATCAGCCCACAGGTTCCATCCGGATTGAAAGCTCAACCGGTCCAGCAAAACCTACTGACAAGCCAACAGCTCCAGTGCAAACCGGCGGTACCAAGGATGATGAGGTTGTCATTGCTGGCACTGGCCATACTGAGCCAAGCAATCCTGTCGCTTTATCCAAACATTTTGCCAAGGAAGAATTTGTTGCCTTTGGCAAAGGCAAGTGGAACGCTGATCTGACGACTTACGCTGCTCTGAACGCCCAAGATATCCATTCCGGCTATCTGAACCGGATGTATACCAGTCGCGACTATGAAGCCGGTCTGGTTAATATGATGAAAGATAAATATGAGGTAACTTCCATATGCTCCTTCCTGCTTGTATGCTTCCATTCTTGCTGACTCTCCTAGCCCTCAAGGGCCGGTTTGTAATATTCTTTCAAACTGGGACTTAATAATATAAATCTTGATGCTTTGAAATTCGCTGATGTAGCCCCCAAGGGCCGGTTCAACTTAGCATAGTTAAACCGGTACTTTAAGTAATTGAAACTGCCGCATCAGAATATATATATGAGCAAATAGCCATTAGCCCCCAAGTGCCAAGTTGAATACTTGTATTGATCTTGGGACTTTGTAAACAATTGAAAGATGAAGATCGAATATGCATTAGCCCCCAAGTGCTAAGTGCATAACTTGTTATGTGGTTGGTACTTGAATCCTTATACGGATTTGTTGAAGCATATATCTGTATGCATGCAGGCAGAGCTGAAGACGAAAGAAAACCAAGTCACCGATCTCCAAGAAAACCTGAAAACCCAACAGGCTGAAACCTCCAAAGAAAAAGTGGAATTGGCCAGCGCTTTAAGCGCCATGGAACAACTTAAGGAGAACTTCAAGAAGAAAAGGGCGGATTGGGCCACTGAAAAGTCCGCTTTGATCAAACGAGCAGAGGATGCCGAGGCTGCACTAAAACCAGTGGCGGATGAACTGACCAGCATAAAGCGGCACGTGCATGCCATGACCACTGCTATCTTTGGTAAGCCAGCTTGCCTTCTGAATTGGCTCTGCCTTCTTACAGAGTCGCCGGTTTATTAACCCTTTATGGTATTCAGGGACACGCATTGGTCACTTGGGGTCAGATGTGCGGAAGAAATTGAAAGCCGCCTATACATTGGTTGAACAATTGTATACTGGTGCCCAGCGGATCATCTGTACCGCATCTCATAACAAACCGGCGCCCACTTTGATTCAAGATACTCTGATGAAACTGTCAGTGCTTCCTGCCCGGGTTGAAGAGCTGAAGAAATCTGCTGCTCGAACCGGTGCAATCAATGCCTTAATCCGGGCAAAAGCCTGGGTGCCGGATTTTGATCCTATTGAAGCGGCTCAGGGCTATCCCAGCTTGAAGGAAGATGTGTCATAATTTGGTGAAGCGGATCTGTGAGCAATAAACCAGGAGGTACGTCCGCTAGCTTGTCAGTTGGCTGAGGAAGCAGACTTGTCTCATTATCAAGCGCAATATGACAGTCAGAACAAGCGAATAGCTGCACCAATCCATGAATCAGAAAACCTGATCCCTCCAATCCGTAAGCATAACTACGCTCCCGATATTGACCCGTCATTGCTGATCCATGATGAAGCTGTTTTTCAAGCATTAATGGGAATCGACTGGACAACTGTGGATTTCCAGCCACTGCATAGAGAAACGGAGGCTGAAGCGGCGTAGGATGACCCACAACCATTAGGCCAGGCTGGTGACCAAGCTTGAACCAGAAGCCGGTTTTAAAACTGCCTCTCCTTTGCGAAAAACAATTATATTATTATGGGCACCATGTTGCCTTGTAATAGGCTAGCCGATACCTTTGATGTTGATATGCCTTCGTGCATAATTTGTTCTTCCTGTGGTAATGAACTTTCCAAAACACTTTCTGAAACGAGAAATTCGTCAAGTGCCACCGCGGTTGTACCGTCAGGCGGAATATGATGTCTGTATATATGAAATCAAAACATCCAAAACAAAATTTAAATATATGATCAAATTTTTGAGATACATAATACCTGCCATCGTTGAGTGTGAAGTTGGCTTGGCCAATCTTGAAGCGGAGTTTTGCAAACCCACACTGTTGCAGGAGATAACAACTCCTGTATATATATATATATATATATATATATATATATATATATATATATATATGACGCTGGTTTACCATGTAAACCGTGCCGGGTTATAATAAACACCGTGTTACTCCATAAGAGGATGTTAACAACAAGGATCAAACCGGGCAAATAGTCTCTGGATTGACGTGAACTGTGTTCCGTCAATTGATTGGTTAAAAAACTTTGTCGGTTTAAAAAACGCAATAAAAAGCAAAAAAAACCCTTCAAAGAAAAGTGTGAAGCAAAAGCAATGACAAAACCGTTTGCCAAAAAAGGTTTATTTAAGCTGATCAAATGGCGTTACCATGGCCAAACACGACCAAGCTCCCGTTAGGTGTAACTATGGTTCTAGTCAGCCAGGTCCCCAAATGAAACCGTGGCATTTATGCCAACCAAAAGGCATGGTCATGGTTCGGGTTCGACCAAGCCCCCAAGTGATTCTGTGGCCTTAGGCCGATCAAGAGGCATGACTGGTTCAGACATGACCAAGTCCCCAAGTGATCTGGTGACTCTCGCCTATCTAGAGGCATGGTATTGGTTCAGACACGACCAATCCTCCAAGTGATATAACATGATGCTTTTAGCAAAACGAACTCAAGGGGTAAACTGGAAGCCGCTTTAGAGCAACTCCGTGTAACCACACATGATGTAAAAGAACAGATACCCCGCTTTAGCTGAGGTTCCGGTTTATTATAGTTAATATATACATCGTTGTAATATGTACATAAGTAGAACCAATGGCTCAGGTATAATAAGGCCGAAGATGAGCTATGTTCCACGGCCTGTTGGTCTCCTCCTCTGATGTACGTGAGTCCTTATGTTCTCGAATTTCGATCAGATAGTATGACCCATTGTGCAGATTCTTGCTGACCATGAAGGGCCCCTCCCAAGGTGGGGATAACTTATGCATATCAGTCTGATCTTGGATGAGCCAAAGCACCAAATCTCCCTCCTGAAAGGTTCTGGTTCTGACCCCGCGATTGTGATAACGACGAAGATCCTGCTGGTAAATCGCCGATCGGGCGGCTGCGATGTCACGCTCTTCATCCAACCGGTCCAAAGCATCTTGCCGTGTTGTCTCGTTGTCCGCTTCAATATAAGCCGTTACACTAGGTGAATCATGACGGATATCACTGGGGAAAACCGCCTCCTCTCCATAAACCATGAAGAACAGTGTGTATCCTGTTGATCTGTTGGGTGTTGTATTGATGCTCCATAACACAGATGGTAATTCTTCTAACCAACAACCCGGCGTTCTCTGCAAAGGAACCATGAGCCGGGGCTTGATGCCTCTCAAGATCTCTTGATTAGCTCTTTCTGCTTGACCATTGGACTGTGGATGTGCCACTGATGAAACGTCGAGCCGGATGTGCTCCCGTTCGCAGAACTCCTTCATAGCACCTTTGGAAAAATTGGTACCATTATCTGTGATAATACTGTGCGAAAAGCCAAACCGGAAAATCACCTTTTTGATGAACTGAACCGCCGTGGCCGCATCACACTTGCCAACAGGTTCTGCCTCCACCCACTTTGTAAACTTGTCAACCGCCACTAGGAGGTGGGTCTTCTTATCTTTGGACCTTTTGAAAGGCCCAACCATATCCAGCCCCCAAGTCGCAAACGGCCAAGTAATTGGAATCATTCTCAATTCTTGAGCCGGTACATGAGCACATCTTGAAAACCTTTGGCAACCATCACATCGTCTGACCAGATCCTCCGCATCAGCATGAGCAGTTAACCAATAGAAGCCATGGCGAAACGCTTTAGCCACCAGAGACTTTGAACCGGCGTGGTGACCACAATCTCCTTCGTGGATCTCACGCAAAATTTCACGGCCTTCTTCAGGAGACACGCAGCGTTGAAAAGCTCCTGATACACTGCAATGATGCAACTCGCCGTTGATGATAGCCATGGACTTGGATTGCCGGATTATCTGTCGGGCCAGAATCTCATCCTCTGGCAACTCGCCCCGGTTCTTGTACGCCAGGTAAGGAAGCGTCCAATCCGGAATAACATGAAGATCTGCCACCAATTGAGCCTCCGGATCTGGAATAGCCAAATCCTCTTCACCAGGGATCTTGACCGACGGGTTGTGCAGCACATCCAGAAAAACATTGGGCGGGACCGGTTTGCGCTGAGAGCCCAGCCGGCTTAAAGCGTCCGCCGCTTCATTTTTCCGCCGGTCCACGTGGTCCACCTGATAGCCTCTGAAATAACCTGCAACAATATCCACCTCACGACGATATGCTGCCATGAATGGGTCCTTGGAGTCCCAAGTGCCAGACACCTGCTGAGCCACAAGGTCCGAGTCACCGAAGCACTTAACTCGACTTAGATTCATCTCCTTAGCCATCCGGAGACCATGGAGCAAGGCTTCATACTCAGCTGCATTGTTAGTACAAGGGAACATTAAGCGGAGAACATAACAAAACTTATCACCTCGTGGGGAAGTTAATACGACTCCAGCCCCTGAGCCTTTCAATTGCCTGGATCCGTCAAAATGGATGGTCCAATACGTATGATCCGGCTTTTCTTCAGGTGCTTGCATTTCCGTCCAATCATTGATGAAATCAACAAGTGCTTGAGACTTAACCGCTGTCCGAGGCACATACTTCAAACCGTACAGCCCCAGCTCTATAGCCCACTTTGCAATCCGGCCAGTTGCTTCCCGGTTCTGGATGATATCTCCCAAAGGAGCAGAACTGACCACTGTAATTGGATGCCCTTGGAAGTATTGTTTAAGCTTCTGGCTTGCCATAAAAACTCCATACACCAGCTTCTGCCAATGTGGATACCTTTGCTTGGACTCAATGAGCACCTCGCTGATATAATAGACCGGACGTTGAACCGGATGCTCCTTACCTGCCTCCTTTCGCTCTACCACAATAGCCACGCTGACCGCCCGAGCATTAGCAGCAACATATAGCAGCAACGGCTCCTTGTCAATGGGAGCGGCGAGCACAGGAGGATTGGCCAATTGCCGTTTTAAGTCCTCAAATGCTTCATCAGCAGCAGAACTCCAGACAAACTGATCCGTCTTCTTCAACATCTGATACAAAGGGATTGCCTTCTCACCGAGGCGACTGATAAACCGGCTTAACGCAGCAATCCGGCCTGCCAGGCGCTGAACATCATTGATACACTTCGGTTTAGCGAGGGAGGTGATGGCTGTGATATTCTTCGGATTAGCCTCAATTCCCCTATTGGACACCAAGAAGCCTAATAACTTGCCCGCCGGTACACCAAAGACACACTTGTCCGGATTAAGCATCATCTTGTATGTTCTCAGGTTATCAAAGGTTTCCTTCAAATCATCAATCAGAGTCTCCTTCTGCCTGGACTTAACCACGATATCATCCACGTAAGCATGTACATTACAGCCAATCTGCTTGTGAAGACAATTTTGTACACACCGTTGGTAAGTTGCTTGGGCACTCTTGAGCCCGAAGGGCATAGACACATAGCAGAAGGCTCCAAAGGGAGTTATAAATGTCGTCTTCTCCTAGTCCTTAACTGCCATTTTGATCTGATGATAGCCAGAATATGCATCCAAAAAACTTAAACGCTCACAGCCCGCCATAGCATCAATAATTTGATCAATATGGGGAAGGGCAAAATGATCTGCTGGACAAGCCTTATTAAGATCTGTGTAATCCAGACACATGCGCCAGGTGCCGTTTTTCTTGAGGACCAGCACCGGATTGGCAAGCCACTCTGGGTGAAAAACTTCAACAATAAAGCCAGCTGCTAAGAGCCTGGCTACCTCTTCTCCAATTGCCTTACGTCTTTCTTCGTTAAACCGGCGGAGGAACTGTTTCACCAGTTTATATTTAGGATCCACATTAAGTGTGTGCTCAGCGAGTTACCTCGGTACACCTGGCATGTCAGAGGGCTTCCATGCAAAAATGTCCCAATTCTCACGGATGAAATCAATGAGCGCGCTTTCCTATTTCGGATCCAAGTTGGCACTGATGCTGAACTGCTTGGACGAATCACCAGGTACGAAGTCAACAAGCTTAGTTTCTGCTGCCGATTTGAACTTCGAGGCCGGATCATGCTCCGTAGTTGGCTTCTTCAACGGAGTCATGTCCGCCGGATCAACATTGTCTTTATAGTACTCCAACTCCTCAGTGGCACAAACCGACTCTGCATAAGCCGCATCTCCTTCCTCGCATTCCAAAGCGATTTTGCGGCTTCCGTGAACCGTTATTGTCCCCTTGTGACCCGGCATCTTGAGCTGCAAATACACATAACAGGGCCGAGCCATAAACTTGGCGTAGGCCGGTCGCCCAAACAGGGCATGATATGGACTTTGGATTTTTCACCACTTCAAACGTCAATGTCTCCGACCTGGAATCATGATCATCCCCAAAGGCCACTTCCAGAGCTATCTTACCAACGGGATATGCTGATCTGCCAGGCACTACACCGTGGAATACTATATTAGACGGTTTGAGATTCTTATCTGTTAGTCCCATACGACGGAAAGTCTCATAGTACAGGATGTTAATGCTGCTCCCTCCATCCATGAGCACCTTGGTGAACTTGTAACCTCCCACCTGAGGCGCCACCACCAGAGCCAACTGACCCAGATTATCGACCTGGGGAGGGTGATCTTCTCTGCTCCATATGATTGACTGTTCAGACAAACGTAGATAACGGGGTATGGCCGGTTCAACAGAGTTGACCGCCCGCCTCTGAACTTTCCGGTCTCACTTGTCCAAGCTAGTGGTGAAGACATGGTACTGCCCATTACTCAACTGCTTTGGGTTGCTCTGGTAACCTGACTGTTGCTGCTGTTGGTTGTAACCACCCTGGTTGTTCTGACTATTTTGACCATTATGTCCGCCCGGATTACCATTGAATCCTGAACCGAAACTTCCTCCACCGTAACCCGGCACGGATCCCGAGCCACCGCCAGATTCGTGATCATACCGGAAATTATTAGAATTTTGAACTCCTGCATAATAAAGCAATCTTTCCAAAGGTGGTTTGCCGGCGCCTCCTTCGTCCCATGTCTTGGACAGGGCTGGCTTAGCAGATAGTTTAGGCGGTTTGGGTTAGGGTTGGGTGCTCCATTACGATTTTTCGGCCTACCCTTGCGTCGCTGGCCATTGTCCTATGCGTTGGTATTAGCCACAAAGTCCATGTTAACATGCGCTTTACGCTTGCCTCCTCCACCATTGCCTGCCCAGTGATGCTGCTGACCTTTGGAGCTGCTGTTCTTCTTCCCTTTCCCTGTCTTGTCATCATCAGATTCGGGATTCTTAGGACTATCAGAATCAGCGTATTTCACCAAAGCGGCCATGAGGGTCCCCATGTCGGTGCAATGATGCTTCATCCGTCCCAACTTCAGCTTCAGGGGTCCAAACCGGCAGTTGCCTTCTAGGGTTAATACTGCGGTGTCAGCGTTGATGCGGTCTGAGGAGTGCAACACTTGTGAAACCCGGTGCACCCAATGAGTC
Organism: Triticum urartu; assembly: GCF_056163025.1. Taxonomy (NCBI): domain Eukaryota; kingdom Viridiplantae; phylum Streptophyta; class Magnoliopsida; order Poales; family Poaceae; genus Triticum; species Triticum urartu. The sequence goes on from NC_141879.1 coordinate 686,493,457, forward strand.
GTTGATTCTCCTTCCTCCTGGACGCATGCAGCTAAGTCCACTATCGACATAGGCTGTTTACAGGTATCTTTGAAATTGCTGATAAACCGGGCTCGTAATTGGGCCCATGAACTGATAGAATTAGCCGGCAAGCTTTTTAACCAAGTACGGGCCGTTCCTTCGAGCATCATGGTGAAGTATTTCGCACACGCCGCGTCATCCACATCAAGCATCTCCATGGCCATATCATAGCTCTCCACCCATGTCTCTGGAGGTTTATCCGCCGTGTAATTTGGTACCTTGCGCGGGCCATTGAAATCCTTGGGCAGGCGCACGTTGCGTAAAGCGGGGATAAGGCAAGGCACCCCCAAAGAACTAGAAGTAACACCAGGTTCAGTCAAGGTGGTTGGACGAACCGGCGTGAGCTGCCAAGCCTGATGCTGTGTGGCTAACTCGGCCTCCCTGCGCGCGCGGGCCCGGTCCACCACTCCCTGAGCGTCATCAGCACCACCCGCCAGGTTGTTGTCACGGGGTGCCCCACGTCGTTCATTACTCGATACTGCCGGTTCATCCATATGTCTGCTATAGCTTCGTCTTGGACGAGGGGTCGAGTGGATCCGGTCGCGGCTGTACGAGTACGCTTCCTGTTGGGCCAAAGCTGTCCTCAGAAGTTCCTTGACCCGTCGCGTCTCTACTGCCTGCGGCGAGTCACCTTCAATTAGAATGGCCTCCAGCCGTGCAGCAGCGGCAACAAGATTGTCCATTGGGTTGGAGTAGTGACCCGGAGCAGCCTGAGGTACAACGGTGTTTTGACGAGGCGGGTCCATCTGACGAGGCTGAACCGGTGCACCGGTCCCAGGGGCTTCTACCCGGTTTCCCTCCAGCAGATTGCCGGCCCTTGGTCCTGGAGTGTTGAAAAGGTCTCTGGCCTAGAAAACCGGAGGTAAGCGGGATCGGTGCTTCCTCCTCATGACTTCATGCGATGCGCTCTGGTCCAACATAAGCTTGTAGGCCTGTGCGTCTAAAGCGGCCTGCTCTGCGGCCATCCTGGTGTCCTCAGCCGCCAGATACGCCTTGGCCTGGGTGATCTGTTCCTTTACCTTTGCAATCTCCGCATTGTGAATGTCCTGATCCGGCGGATTAACTTCCGCCATAAGCACAGCCAACACATCAAATAGTTCTGATAGAACCTGAGCCGGCGGGCGCACAGGGCCTCCTGCCCCGGCAGCCGTCGCCGCTTCTGAACCGGAGATCGTTGCCGCAGCTGTAGAAGAATGAAGCGCTGCTTGTGTTCCGGCCATGAATATTCCAACCCAGTTGGGCAGATCAAAGGGGTTCGGAATACTATCGCCATCGGAACAACTCCCAATCCGGCCATCTTGTAGCTGATAAAGAGATTCGGTTTCTCCGGTCGAAGATTCGTCACCGGAACAAACGACGGCCGTGCCGCGAAATTCCGATCCGTCCTCATAACTTCCTCCATGGATGACTCCCACGAAGGCACGCTTCATGGCCGGTTTAACCCGGGCGGATCGCGCACGCTGAGCCGTCTCGACGAGGCCGGTGCAGATGTCCGGCTCAGGGCCCGGTTCACCGATCTTGCCAATGAAAACGTGAATGCTACCAAAGGGGACCCGGTACCCGTACTCAATTGAGCCGGCCTCGGGGCCCCAGCCCGCGTCGTCGATGTAGAGCTTGCTGCGACGACTCTTAGTCATCCGGCCTACAGCATAGCCCTCGAGTCCTTCAAAGCGTCCCTCCAAGAACCGGAAACCATCGTGCGATTGCCCCACGGTGGGCGCCAACTGTCGTGGTTTTGTCACGGAAGATGTCCTAGAGAAAGGACTTAGTCATGGAGCCATCGCGACGGGTTAGCTTGAAGGGGTTAAAGCGGACACAAGGACGCAAGAGAGTTTATACTAGTTCGGCCCCTTCGATGAAGGTAAAAGCCTATGTCTAGTTGTTATGGAATTGATGGGGTTTCGATGACTAGGGAGCAAACAAGCTTCGCCTATGTCTCGAGTTGTTGTCTGTTCTCCTTGAACCGCCGCCGGGTCGTCCCCTTATATACACGGGTGACTCCCGTCGGCTTACGGAGTCCCAATACCGGCTCATAGATGTGTCCGGTTTGGTCTCTACTTATTCCTAACTTACAATACAGGTTAACTACTAACGCCGGTTTATGGCTACAGGCCTTGAACCGACCATGGGCCTTGATCCCTCCTCTGTCTTCTTGGGCTTTAACATACTTAACTACTGACGAAGTTAACCCGGCCCAGATAGGCCTGTTTACGCCCAGTAGTAATATCCCCAACAGGAACGGTCACTGGTAGCGGAATTACCCCAAATGCATGGTAGATAAGAAGGCTGGCAACTTCAACAAAGTATATACGTGTTATTAATGTGTACCTCGCTAGTACTCCTGGTAGCACCTGGGTATTGGATACCAGTTCAGTTGCTATTACTGGTGACTTGAAGCAAAAGCTACGGACTAAACGGAGACTGGCTAAGGGCAAGGTGACGATGTGTGTTGGAAGTGTTTCCAAAGTTGATGAGATCACCATCGCACGCTCCATCTACCTTCGGGATTAGTATTGAACCTAGATAAATGTTATCAGGTGTCTGCGTTGAGCATGAATATGATTAGATCATGTTCATTGCAATACAGTCATTCATTTAAGTTAGAGAATAATGGTTATTCTGTTTACATGAATGATACTTTTCATGGTCATGCACCCTATGTGAATGGTTCATTGAATCTCGGTAGTGGTAATACACATGTTCACGCCAAAAGATGTAGAGTTAATAATGATAGTACCACTTTCTCGTGGCACTGCCGCTTAGGTCATATTGGCGTAAGATGCATGAAGAAACTCCATGTCGATGGATGTTTGGAGTCACTTGATTTTGAATCACTTGACACATGCGAGCCATGCCTCATGGGCAGGATGACTAAGACCCCGTTTTCAGGTACAATGAAACGGGCAAGTGACTTGTTGGAAATCATGCATGCTGATGCGTGTGATCCAATGAGAATTGAAGCGTGCAATGGATATCGCTATTTTCTCATCTTCACTCATGATTTGGGTAGATATAGGTATATCTACTTAATGAAGCACATGTCTGAAACGTTTGAAAAGTTCAAGCAATTCCAGAGTGAAGTTAAGAATCATCATAACAATAAGATCATGTTCCTACGATCTGATCAAAGGGTGATTTTCTAAGTTATGAGTTTGGCAATCACTTAAGACATTGTGGAATTGTTTCACAGTTGAATCCACCTGGAACACCACAAGGTAATGGTGTGTCCGGACGTCGTAATCGAACCCTATGAGATATGGTGCGATCTATGATGTCTCTTACCAATCTACCGTTTTCATTTTGAGGTTATGCATTAGAGACAGCTACATTCACTTTAGATAGGACATCATTTAAGTCCGTTGAAACAACGTCGTGTGAACATTGGTTTGGCAAGAAACCAAAGTTGTCACTTCTTAATGTTTGGGGCTGCGATGCTTAAGGCTTCAGCCGAAGAAGCTCGAACCCAAAGCGGACAAACACATCTTCATAGGATACCCACAGGTGACAGTTGGGTATACCTTCTATCTGAGATCCGAGGGCAAATTGTTTGTCGCTAAGAACGGGTCCTTTCTCGAGAAGGAGTTTCTCTCGAAAGAATTGAGTGGGAGGAAGATAGAACTTGATGAGGTTGTCGAACCTTTACTTCAACCAGAGAGTGATGCAACATAGAAAGAAGTTTTCTGTGGCGCCTACGTCTGTTGAATAGGAAGTTAATGATAGTGATCATGAAGCTTCGGATCAAGTTGCTATCGAACCTCGTAGGTCGACAAGGATATGTACTACTCCTAAGTGGTACGGTAATCCTATCTTAGATATCATGTTGTTAGACAACAATGAACCTATGAGCCATGGAGAAGCGATGGTGGGCCCGTATTCCGACAAATGGTTAGAAGCCATGAAATCCGACATAGGATCCATATATCAGAACAAAGTATTGACTTTGGTGGACTTGCCCGATGATCGGCAAGCCATTGAGATAAATGGATCTTTAAGAAGAAGACAGACATGGGCGGTAATGTTACCGTCTATGAAGCTCGACATGTGGGAAAGAGTCTTTTCACAAGTTCAAGGAGTTGACTACGATGAGAATTTCTCACCCGTAGCGATGCTTAAGTCTGTCGGAATCATGATAGCATTAACTCTATTTTTCGATTATGAAATCTTACAGATGGATGTCAAAACAAGTTTTCTTACCAGTTTTCGTAAGAAAAGTTGTATGTGATACAATAAAAGGTTTTGTCGATCCTAAGGATGCTAAAAGGTATGCTGGCTCCAGCAATCCTTCTATGGACTAGAGCAAGCATCTCGGAATCGGAATATATGTTTTGATGGAGTGATCAAAGCTTTTATGTTTATACAATGTTTGCTAGAAACTTGTATTTACAAGAAAGTGAGTGGGAGCACTACAACATTTCTGATAAGTATATGTGGATGACATATTGTTGATCCGAAATAATGTAGAATTTATGGAAAGCATAAACGGTTGTCTGAAGAGTGTTTTTCAAAGGAAGACCTGGATAAAGCTGCTTACATATTGGGCATCAAGATCTATAGAGATGGATCAAGACACCTGATGGTACTTTCAAAGAACGCACACCTTGACATGTTTTTGAAGGAGTTCAAAATAGACCAGTCAAAGAAGGGGTTCTTACCTGAGTTGTAAGGTGTGAAGTTGAGTAAGACTCAAAGCTTGACCACAGCATAAGAAAGAGAAAGGACGAAGGACGTCCCCTATGCTTTTGTCATAGGCTCTATACGGTATGCCATGCTGAGTACCGCACCTGATGTGTGCCTTGCCACATGTCTGGCAAGAGGGTACAAAGGTGATCTAGGACTGGATCATCAGATAGTGGTCGAAATTATCCTTAGAGGAATAAGGAAATGTTTCTCGGTTATGGAGGTGATAAAGAGTTCGACGTAAAGAGTTATATCGATGCAAGCTTAACACCTATCCGGATAGCTCTGAGTAGAGATACCGGATACGTATAATGGAGCAATAATTTGGAATAGCTCCAAGTGGAACGTGGTAGCAGCATCTACAATATGACATAAAGTTTTGCGAAATACATAGGGATCTGAATATGGCAAGACCCGTTGACTACAACCTCTCTCACAAGCATAACATGATCAAACCTAGAAATCTTTGAGTGTTTATCACATAGTGATGTGAACTAGATCATTGAGTCTAGTAGACTCTTGGATGTTGGTCACATGGCGATGTGACCTGTGAGTGTTAATCACATGGCGATGTGAACTAGATTATTGACTCTAGTGCAAGTGGGAGACTGTTGGAAATATGCCCTAGAGGAAATAATAAATTGGTTATTATTATATTATATTTCATTGTTCATGATAATCGTTTATTATCCATGCTAGAATTGTATTGATAGGAAACTCAGATACATGTGTGGATAAATAGACAACACCATGTCCCTAGTAAGCCTCTAGTTGACTAGCTCGTTGATCAATAGATGGTTACGGTTTCCTGACCATGGACATTGGATGTCATTGATAAAGGGATCACATCATTAGGAGAATGATGTGATGGACAAGACCCAATCCTAAGCCTAGCACAAAGATCGTGTACTTCGTATGCTGAAGCTTTTCTAATGTCAAGTATCATTTCCTTAGACCATGAGATTGTGCAACTCCCGGATACCGTAGGAATGCTTTGGGTGTACCAAACATCACAACGTAACTGGGTGGCTATAAAGGTTCACTACAGGTATCTCCGAAAGTGTCTGTTGGGTTGGCACGAATCGAGACTGGGATTTGTCACTCTGTGTAAACGGAGAGGTATCTCTGGGCCCACTCGGTAGAACATCATCATAAGGTGCACAATGTGATCAAGGAGTTGATCATGGGATGATGTGTTATGGAACGAGTAAAGAGACTTGCCGGTAACGAGATTGAACAAGGTATCGGGGTACCGACGATCGAATCTCGGGTAAGTATCGTACCGATGGACAAAGGGAATTGTATACGGGATTGATTGAATCCTTGACATCGTGGTTCATCCGATGAGGTCATCGTGGAGCATGTGGGAGCCAACATGGGTATCCAGATCCCGCTGTTGGTTATTGACCGGAGAGTTGTCTTGGCCATGTCTGCATGACTCCGAGCCCATAGGGTCTACACACTTAAGGTTCGATGACGCTATGGTTATAGGGAATAGATGTACGTGGTTACCGAATGTTGTTTGGAGTCCCGGATGAGATCCCGGACGTCACGAGGAGTTCCGGAATGGTCCGGAGGTAAAGATTTATATATGGGAAGTCATCATATGGTCACCGGAATAATTTGGGGGTTACCGGTATTGTAACGGGACCACCGGAGGGGTTCCGGGGGTCCACCGGGAGCGTCCACCTGCCCCGGAGGGCCCTATGGGCTGTATGTGGAGAGGGACCAGCCCCTTAGTGGGCTGGGCGCCTCCCCCCTAGGGCCCATGCGCCTAGGGTTTGGGGGAACCCTAAAGGGGGGGCCATTGCCTTGGGGGGCAAGGCAACCCCCCTTGGCCGCCGCCCCCTCCTCAGATTGGATCTGAGGGTGCCGGCCCCCCTCTCCCTTACCCCTATATATATGTGGGGATTGGGAGGGCGGCGGCACCCAAGTTCTGGCGCAGCCCTCCCCCTCTCCCAAGTCCTCCTCTTCTCCTACGGTGCTTGGCGAAGCCCTACAGGATTACCACGCTCCTCCTTCACCACCATGCTGTCGTGCTGCTGCTGGATGGAGTCTTCCCCAACCTCTCCTTCTCCCCTTGCTGGATCAAGGCGTAGGAGACGTCACCGGGCTGTACGTGTGTTGAACGCGGAGGTGCCGTCCGTTCGGCACTAGGATCATCGGTGATTTGGATCACGACGAGTACGACTCCATCAACCCCGTTCACTTGAACGCTTCCGCTTAGCGATCTACAAGGGTATGTAGATGCACTCTCCTTCCCCTCGTTGCTTGATTACTCCATAGATTGATCTTGGTGATGCGTAGAAAATTTTGAATTTCTGCTACAATAACCAACACCGCATCCATGCCGCCCAATCGACCATGGCTGCCCGCCCGCACCTGAGCCGTGCGGGCAACCCACGACCAACACGCCTCCCACCGCCAGAGCCGACGCCCTGCATCCAGACCGCCCCGAGAACCACCAAAGTTCGAGGCTTTGAGCAATCTACACCACAACCACCTCTGAGACCACCAGCAATCCCGCCGAACAATGCCGGAATTGTTGACAAACAGAGATGGGGAAGGGGGAAGGGGGAGGGGTGGCCCGCAGCCACGACCGGCGACGGGCAGCTCGGCAGCGGAGCTCCGGTCCCTCCAACTGGCTCCCCCCCCCCGAAACCACGATTTCGCCCAACCGTGTCATAGGCCCGGCCCCGAGCACGGCCACAGCAGAAAGCCCGTCACCGGAGAGGAGGGAGCAGAGCCTGCTGCCGCATCCAAGGATGGCCACCAGGGGAGTCTCCCACGCCGTGCGTCGGCGACCAGCCGCAAGGGCCCGGCCTGGCCGCGGCTCACGCATCCACCCGCTGCCGCGCCGCCCCCTTCCCCCGAGCCATGGCAAGGAAGGCCGACCGCGGCCCAGGTCGCCCACGACCCGCGGTGCTAGAGGCGGATCTGGACGAGCCGCCGTGACGCAGCCGCCGCCACCATCCTCGAGCCCGCACCACCGCCGTGACGCAGCCGCCGCCACCATCCTCGAGCCCGCACCACCGCCGTGCCGCCCTTCGCAAAGCCGTCACACGCCGTCGCTGGCCCACGCCGGCGCGCCGCCGAGCTGCCGCGCCCAGCGCCGAGCGCCGCATCTGACCGGACTCCGGTCCGTGCCAAAACCCCCACGGGCGGAGACGAGAAGGCCCCGCCACCGCCAGCGACGAGCGGGCTTCGCCCGCTCGCGCTAGTTAGGGTTGCCCCCCGGACGCCCGCGGGAGCGTCGCGGGAGGGAGAGGGGGGAGAGGAGGGGGGACCGGCGGCGGCGCTAGTTAGGGTTGCCCCACGGACGCCCGCGGGAGCGTCGCGGGAGGGAGAGGGGGGAGAGGCTCACCTTCGCCTGATCTATTCATATGTCGTGTGCGTCAATCCATCATGTTGCATCTCCCCTCCCTTCCTTGCAACATACTTCTTCCGTCCCATAATATAAGAGCGTGGGATGGAGGAAATAACTGTGATGCAGGTGGGTGTCATGGCAGCGCTTCCCTCTTCCATGGGACATTCAGTGAAACTATAGCTCCAATCCTTTGTAGTCGTGTCACCATTTTTCCTGGTCTTGCTGTGATGTATGCAAATTGATGGACAACTTACTTTTGTTGCCAGTTTGAACACAAAAAAATTATTTCCCCCTCCTATAACCTCTGTTTTCCTATGTTCATTGCTTACACTACATGCCACTTTTGAGAATAGGTATTCACTTTATTTTCCCTCATGTTTGCACTCGTAGAAAAAGGGCCTGTTGTCCCGGTTCGTAAGGACCTTTTGTCCCGGTTCTGGAACCGGGACTAAAGGGTCGGTACTAATGCCCTTTCCTTTAGTCCCGGTTCAATCCAGAACCGGGACAGATGGGCCTCCACGTGGCCTGTGTGCGGAGCCCAGGCAGGAGACCCTTTGGTCCCGGTTGGTGGCACCAACCGGGACCAATAGGCATCCACGCGTCAGCATTTCTGTGGTTGGGGTTTTTGTTTTTTTTTGAAGGGGGGGGTTTGGGGGTTTTGGGGGGTTAATTTAGGTGTTTCATATATTGTGTTAGCTAGCTATAATTAATAGAGAGAAGTGTCCTCTCTTATGTCCGTGCTTGGTCGACGCTACGTACTATACATACGTATAGAGAGGACTAGACACGCTAGCTAGCTAGTAAGCAAACGAAGGAAACAGAAGATCGTCATGAACATATATGCATACAGAGAGAAGTGATATCGACCACCTCTCCTTCTCCGAGAGATTGGTCGAACAACAAGTTCTCGTATATCTATCTGACACTACCGGCTACATATATACAATAATTATCGCTTACAAATATAATCATACGGACTCAGGGTCCACATAGTATTCTCTGTCTTCAGGGATCACGTGGTCAAGATAGAATGCCGCCAGTTCCTCTTGAATTGCTCGCATGCGAGCTAGTGCTAGGAGTTCATCCCGCTTCCGAAACATCTAATTTAAAGAAGGGGGTCAATACATATATATATGAATTAATGAAACTCAACACAAATGATGGTAATAAAATAAAATTGTGAATGTTGTTATTTACGTACTTCATATTGTTTGTCAGTGTAGCCCCGCTCACAGGTTGTGTGGCGGATGGACTCGCAAACGTAGTATCCACAGAAATCATTCCCTTGTTCCTGCCACAACCACTTTACAAGAAATAGAGGTCAATCAAACTGATAAGCAAGAATGCCAAATGGTATTGATGAAACTAGCACTTGAATGACTAGTAGATGCGCAGAACATGCTACTATAGTACTTTCGGGTGTCTAAATTGCAGCTCCTTCGGTAGTCCCGGAGCTTTTCTGGTGAATTTTCTCCAAACCCTGCCGGACAAAGAAAACAATTACTTGATATATCAGGAAATGAACAAAGTTGCTGATATGGTGGATAATGATTGATTTAACTTACTTCTCGAGTATTTGAGTCATGTCTGCATAGTCCTTGGGATCTTTTCGTCTTGAGTCTAAGATGGTTACTAGTCCCTGCTTAAGCTTAATCTCTAGGAGAATATAGTGGAAACTGCACATGCATGCATAACTCATCAATTACATTACTATAACCTTGACTAATATATAAGGGAAACCGAATACGCACAAGACAGTAACACTCACTTGAAGTTGTAAGGAAAGAGTATTATATCTTTGTTTTAATTTATTACCAACGATCGTAGCAAGTTGGCCTCGGTAGCTGTGGCATGAAATTTAACCTGAGTTGCATCTATGAGATATGTGTTAATGAACCCAATATCACCGACTTTTCTTTTCTTCAATTCGGCGATCTTCAATCTGCATAATATAGTGAGGATGATTATAAATACATGCAATGAAAGAGCTGAGCTATATAGAGAGACTTAATGACACAAGTAGTACTACTTACAGACAGTAGCAGGCGACCGTTGTTTTATCGAGGGTCAATTGATTGAAAAACTGATAGAACTCCTCAAATGGAACAGGCAACAGTTCAATTCCAACAAGGTCATGCTCCTTTTTAACTTTCACATACAAAGTATTCCTCCCCCCAGAGTCTCTGCAGATTTTCAAGTACCAATCATGCAATCTTCGCATCATCGTTGATAGAGATCTTTCATCTTTGACGAGAGGCTTCCCGTACTCGTATCTTTGTATCTGCACCTCCATGGGTTCATAATGTACATCGTCGGGCAGGTAATCTGCAAGATTGCTATAACCGGGCACCATCCTCGGATCATTAGCGACGTTGTGGCTAGGCACCTTGAGCGGGGGGCACGATTGCTTTGCTTGTTCGCCGAGCTGGGCAATTTTTTTCCCAGCCCGTTGTTCTTTCAGCCTTTGATCACTGACAGTACTTCCCGACTGCTCTGCTTCGGCAAATTCCTTTCCAATAATGCGCTCATAGTTTCCTTTCGGCGGAGACTTGGGTGGTTTTGTCAGGGCAGCCAGAGTGCGCTTCGCTTTCACCGGATCTACCTTCTCCTCTGGAAGTGGATGTCTCTTTGCTTTCAACCCTTGAAACCAGTCATCCACTTTGGTTCATGCGATCTCGGCGTTCTCCTCCGGGGTCCTCTCGTATGGTAACTTCTCTGGAGTCTTCAGAGAAGGACCGAATCTGTATGTCCTCCCGCCTCTGGCTGTACTGCTAGACGTCGGCCGAGCAGACGGAGCGGTTGTCTTCTTTACTTGCTTACGAGGCGGAGGAGAAGGACTACGACGCGCCGGAGCAGCCGGAGCGGTGGCAGGTCTCTTCCGCCCTTGCTGACGAGGCGGAGAAGGAGGAGGCTGGCTGCTCGGGCGCGTCGGCGCAGGCGGAGAAGGAGGCGGAGTGCCGCCACGCGCTGGAGAAGGAGCCGATCGAGTGCCCTGATCGTCACTCGCCGAAGGAGGAGGCGGTGGAGGAGGCGGAGTGCCCTGACTCGCCGGAGGAGGAGGCGGTGGAGGAGGCGGAGTGCCCTGACTTGCCGGAGGCGGAGGCGTCCAGTTCGGAAGGTTGATGAGCTCCTTCCACCATAGGCATGGAGTCTTCAGAGCAGACCCCAGCCTAGTCTCCCCTTCACCGGTAGGGTGTTCAAGCTGGAGGTCCTCAAATCCCTCCGTTATTTCATCCACCATCACCCTAGCATATCCTTATGGAATCGGCCAGCAGTGAAAAGTTGCGCCGGGTTCAGTAGGATAAACAGAGCCAACAGCCGCCTTGACCTTCAAATTCATCCATTGCGTCATAAGGTGGCAATTTTGAGACTCCGTGATAGCATCCATGGGATAGCTGGCAGGAGCCGTCAAGGCATGCTCCGGCTGAAGCAGCTCGGTGGAAGCCACGCTGCTTCTCCGCTGAGATGGCGGGGTAGCTTCGGGGGAAGCTTCGGCAGTACGTTTGTTGCGATTTGCTTCTCGTTCCTCTATCGCTTGTACCCTTGCTTGCAGCGCCTGCATTTGGGTCTGCTGCACTTTTTTCCTCCTCTCATGGGATTTGTAACCACCTGCGTCCGGAAACCCAACCTTCCACGGAATGGAGCCTGGCGTGCCTCGTGTCCGTCCAGGGTGCTCAGGATTCCCGAGGGCCATTGTGAGCTCGTCATTCTCTCTGTCTGGAAAGAACATCCCTTGCTGCGCTGCTTCGATATAGTGGTGAAGCTTCCTGACTGGTATGTCCATTTGATTGTTCGTCCAAATGCACTTCCCTGTTACAGGGTCCAAGGTTCCGCCAGCCCCGAAGAACCAAGTCCGGCAACGGTCTGGCTAGTTAATTGTCTCTGGTTCGATCCCTTTATCAACCAGATCATTCTCAGTCTTGGCCCACTTAGGCCGGGCTACGAGGTAGCCACCTGACCCCGTGCGATGGTGATGCTTCTTCTTCGCAGCATTTTGCTTGTTTGTTGCCGACATCTTCTTACTCTTTTCCGATGTCTTGTGGGCCACAAATGCGGGCCGGTGATATCTGATCTTCTCATATCTGCCCTTGAATTCTGGTGTCTCATTATTTTCGACAAACTTATTCAGCTCTTTCTTCCACCTCCTGAATAGTTCTGCCATCCTCTTAAGAGCAAAAGACTTGATTAATTGCTCTTTAACTGGCTTCTCTGGATTATCCTCTGGCGGTAGGGTGAAATTTGACTTCAGCTCAGTCCAAAGATCATTTTTCTGCATATCATTGACATAAGACACCTCAGGGTCTTCTGTAGCCGGCTTAAACCATTGCTGGATGCTGATCGGGATCTTGTCCCTAACCAAAACCCCGCACTGAGCAACAAATGCGCTCTTTGTCTGGAGGGGTTCAATCGGTTGGCCGTCGGGCGCGATTGCTATGATCTCAAACTTTTCATCCGAGCTGAACTTTTTCTTCGGGCCTCGTCTCTTTACCGAAGTTGTGCTCGATCCAGAGGGCTAGAAAAAAGAACAAAAACTTAATTAATATGTGTACATACCAAAACAATGAATGCATCAATTAGCTAGTCAGCAGATGCTTAACTAATATATATATTGTTGGGAACGTAGCAGAAATTCAAAATTTTCTACGCATCACCAAGATCAATCTATGGAGTAATCTAGCAACGAGGGGAAGGAGAGTGCATCTACATACCCTTGTAGATCGCTAAGCGGAAGCGTTCAAGTGAACGGGGTTGATGGATTCGTACTCGTCGTGATCCAAATCACCGATGATCCTAGTGCCGAACGGACGGCACCTCCGCGTTCAACACACGTACAGCCCGGTGACGTCTCCTACGCCTTGATCCAGCAAGGGAGAAGGAGAGGTTGGGGAAGACTCCATCCAGCAGCAGCACAACAGTGTGGTGGTGGTGGAGGAGCGTGGTACTCCAGCAGGGCTTCACCAAGCACCGCAAGAGACGAGGAGGGAGAGGGGTAGGGCTGCGCCAAGAAGGAGATGTTCTCGTGTTTCTGGCAGCCCAAAACCCCCACTATATATAGGGGAAAGGGAGGGGCTGCGCCCCCACCTAGGTTTCCACCCCTAGGGGTGACGGCCAGCCCTAGATCCCATCTAGGGGGCGGCCAAGGGGGCAGAGAGGGGGGGCACACCACTAGGTGGGCCTTAGGCCCATCTGAGCCTAGGGTTTCCCCTTTTTTTTCTCTCTTCGCCTTGGGCCCTGGTGGGGGGGGGGCGCACCAGCCCACCTGGGGCTGGTCCCCTCCCACACTTGGCCCATGCAGCCTTCCGGGGCTGGTGGCCCCACTTGGTGGACCACCGGGACCCTCCCGGTGGTCCCGGTACATTACCGATAAAACCCGAAACTTTTCCGGCGACCAAAACAGGACTTCCCATATATAAATCTTTACCTCCGGACCATTCCGGAACTCCTCGTGACGTCCGGGATCTCATCCGTGACTCTGAACAACATTCGGTAACCACGTATATCTATTTCCTATAACCCTAGCGTCATCGAACCTTAAGTGTGTAGACCCTACGGGTTCGGGAACCATGCAGACATGACCGGGACAACTCTCCGGTCAATAACCAACAGCGGGATCTGGATACCCATGTTGGCTCCCACATGCTCCACAATGATCTCATCGGATGAACCATGATGTCAAGGACTTTATCAATCCCGTATACAATTCCCTTTGTCTAGTGGTACGATACTTGCCCGAGATTCGATCGTCGGTATCCCGATACCTTGTTCAATCTCGTTACAGGCAAGTCTCTTTACTCCTTCCGTAACACATCATCCCGTGATCAACTCCTTGATCACATTGTGCACATTATGATGATGTCCTACCGAGTGGGCCCAGAGATACCTCTCCGTTTACACGGAGTGACAAATCCCAGTCTCGATTCGTGCCAACCCAACAGACACTTTCGGAGATACCTGTAGTGTACCTTTATAGCCACCCAGTTACGTTGTGACGTTTGGCACACCCAAAGCACTCCTACGGTATCCGGGAGTTGCACAATCTCATGGTCTAAGGAAATGATACTTGACATTAGAAAAGCTTTAGCATACGAACTACACGATCTTTGTGCTAGGCTTAGGATTGGGTCTTGTCCATCACATCATTCTCCTAATGATGTGATCCCGTTATCAATGACATCCAATGTCCATGGTTAGGAAACCGTAACCATCTATTGATCAACGAGCTAGTCAACTAGAGGCTTACTAGGGACATGGTGTTGTCTATGTATCCACACATGTATCTGAGTTTCCTATCAATACAATTCTAGCATGGATAATAAACGATTATCATGAACAATGAAATATATAATAATAACTAATTTATTATTGCCTCTAGGGCATATTTCCAACCTATACCTGTCCGGACTCGGTTCGGTCACCGGAGACGTCATCACGGTCTCCTTCTTGCACCGGCATTGGGTCACCGGAGCCGTCCTCACGGTCTCCTTCTTGCACCGGCATTAGGTCACCGGAGCCATCATACTCAGCTGCTTCCAGACCATCGGTCTCGTTGAGAAACAACGAGCAGATGGCATCACTTCCTCGTGCGATTATGTCCCCCAACAACTCTTCTTGTACTTCGTCTCGGGCGGTGTCCATAGTTTCTACAAATATTGACAACATGGCAATTATTATTCAAACATGACAGATGGATATATTAGTGGCAAAAACGTAGAGCTAATATTAATTAGTGGCCTCGACGCTGCTTCTCTAGGGTTTGAGGTGGCCTCGACGCTGCTTCTCTAGGGTTTGGGGTGGCCTCGACAACGCTTCAAGGATAAAAAAAGAAGAGGAAGAAGAAAAAAAAGAGGAGAAGAAAGAATAGAGGAGTAAGAACTCCTCTATTCTTTCTTCTCCTCTTTTTTTCTTCTTCTTCCTCTTTTTTTTATCGGGAACGAGGGTCGTCGAGGGTCACCGAGCGATAGAGGAAACCCTAAATAGCAAGTATTGTGGGTGTGAGATACATGTGGCCATCGGTGTCGGACACTACATCCACGTCCCACAAGTGACGTGGGCGTCGAAGCCCGCGCCACTTGTGGGACGTGGATGTAGTGTCCGACACCGACGGCCACATGTATCTCACACCGACGATACTTTCTATTTAGGGTTTCCTCTACCATTCGGCGACCCTGACCCTCGACGTCCCTCGTTTCTGATAAAATAAAGAGGAAGCTTCTCCTCTTTTTTTTTCTTCTTCTCTTCTTCTCTTTTTTTCTTCTTCTTCCTCTTTATTTTATCGGGAACGAGGGTCGTCGAGGGTCAGGGTCGCCGAACGGTAGAGGAAACCCTAAATAGCAAGTATCGTGGGTATGAGATACATGTGGCCGTCGGTGTCGGACACTACATCCACGTCCCACAAGTGACGTGGGCGTCGAAGCCCGCGCCACTTGTGGGACGTGGATGTAGTGTCCGACACCGACGGTACATGTATCTCACACCGACGATACTTTCTATTTAGAGTTTCTCCTCTACCGCTCGGCGACCCTCGACGACCCTCGTTCCCGATAAAAAAAAGAGGAAGAAGAAGAAAAAAAAGAGGAGAAGAAAGAATAGAGGAGAAGAACTCCTCTATTCTTTCTTCTCCTCTTTTTTTTTCTTCTTCCTCTTCTTTTTTTATCCTCTTCTTCCTCTCATGTTCGAGAGGATCGCCGAGGGGTCGGGAGGTTGCCTAGTGTCAAAGGATTCAACAAAACCATGTCTTCATCATTAGGAGAAAGTAACAGGTGCATGATGGTACGAAGCTCTCCAAAGTTATTTTGGAACGGAGTCCCAGATAAGATAATTCGCTTTTTGGTACAAAATTCAGCAAGAACCTTCCAAATATCGTTATTTGGAAGGCCTTTGCTGAAATTCATACAAAAAGGCAAATTATCCTATCCGGGACACCATTCCAAAATAACTTTGGAGGACTTCGTCATGCCCTGGTTACTTCCGGCTAATGATGAAGCCATGGATTTCTTTAATACTTTGACACTAGGAAACCTCTCTCGACCCCTCAGCGATCCTTGCCCCCTCGAACCCTCGACGACCCTGGAACCCTCGACCCCTCGACGACCCTGGAACCCTCGACCCCTAGACGACCCTGGAACCCTCGACCCTCGATCCCTCGACCCTATAGAACCCTTGAAGAAAGGAATAGCTAGAGGAGAAGATCGAAGAAAAAAGATAGGGGTCGACGGTCGCCTAGGGGTCGAGGGTCGAGAGGGGGTCTAGGTGAAAGGAATAGTGGAAAAGAATATCTATTTTCTCTTCTTCTCCACTATTCCTTTCTTCTTCTCCTCTTCTTTTCCTTCTTTTTTCTTCTTCTTATTTATTTCTCCTCTTCTTCCTCTCCCCTCTCGGCGACCCTAGACCCCCTCTCGACCCTCGACCCCAAGGCGACCGTCGACCCCTCTCTTTTTTTTTCTTCCGCTTCTTTTTTATCCTCTTCCTCCTCTACCGCTCGGCGACCCTCGACGACCCTCGTTCCCGATAAAAAAAAGAGGAAGAAGAAGAAAAAAAAGAGGATAAGAAAGAATAGAGGAGATCTTCTCCTCTATTCTTTCTTCTCCTCTTTTTTTTTCTTATTCCTCTTCTTTTTTTATCCTCTTCTTCCTCTCATGTTTGACGACCCTCGACCCCTCGGCGACCCTAGAGCCCCTCTCGACCCCCTCTTCTTCTCCCTCTTCTTCCCCTTCTTCCCCGCCTCTCTCATGAATGTCCGACGTCCCCCTCCCCCCCTCATCATCATCTATAATCCCCCCTCTCATGTTCGATGACCCTCGACCCCTTGGCCGCCCTCTCGACACACCCACGACCTAAAATGACCTAAAATGAAAATAACCTTAAATTCACTAAAGTTATCGATGACCCTCTCGACACACCCATGAATAAGAAAATATATCATCTTCTTCATCTCCTCTTGTTTGCATATTCACATAGCCACATACACATACATAGCCACATACATATTCATCTATGAATAAAAAAACATCATAGGTACAATTCATATCGACATTTATACATACATGAAAAAAATTATATGTACATCGTGAACAAAAAGATCATCGAGCAAAATTATTTTCCATGAACATACATATAGCCACATTCATATAGAACTTTTCTGAACATATATAGATGATTTTCTAAAAATATAACTTCTGCATATATGAACATATATACACAGAGAAAATACATGCATATATAGCCATATCCATAAACAGAGAGCAGCGGCGGCAATGGGTGGCGTCGTCGGCGACGGGGATGGGAAAGGGGGGAGCTCACTGGGGGCGGGCGGCGACGGGGAGAGGAGGCCAGCGACGGGAAGGAGGACGGCGGGCTCGGGGATGCCGGCGACGGGGACGGCGTGCGCGGGGCGGCACGCAGTGACGGGGACGACGGGCTCGGGGTGGCACACGGCGATGGGGACGGCCGCGGGCTCGGGGCGGCACACGGCGACGGGGACGAGGAGGCGGGGCTCGGGGCCGGGCGGACGGCAGCGAGCTCGGGGCAGGGCGGCCGGCGACGGGCAGGAGGGCACGACGACGACGATAGCGACAGGGCGCGGCGACGGCGACGGGGCAGGACGCAGCGACGACAAGCACGCGGGGATGGGGCAGGGCGCGGCGACGGCGATGAGGAGAATGAGCAGCCTGGCGGTGTCGGCGATGGGGAATGGAGCAGTTGGCGAAAATTTCCAAAGTGTGGACTTATATAGCAGAGCCTTTAGTCCCGGTTCGTGGCAGCAACCGGGACTAAAGGTGGGCATTAGTCCTGGTTGGTGCCACCAACCGAGACCAAAGGCCTCTTTTCAGCAGCCCAAAGGGCGGGAAGCGGCGGCCTTTGGTCTCGGTTGGTGGCACCAACCGGGACTAAAGGGGGGCATTGGTCACGGTTTGTGCCAAGAACCGTGACCAATGCCCCCCTTTTTAGTCCCGGTTGGTGCCACCAACCGAGACCAAAGGCCTTGTGCGGCTGCTGCGTCGAAAGTTTAGTCCCACCTCGCTAGTTGAGAGGGGTGCGCAGTGTTTTATAAGCCCCACTGTCGCACCCCTCTCGAGCTCCTCTCCATTGCAGGCTTACGGGTCTAATTGTCACTGCTATGCCTGTGGGCCTACTGGGCCTCCTACGGGCCTGAATCCTGGCCCTTGGATGGGTTTCTAGTCGTATTCAGGCCGTGGGGGCCCAGTAGGTGGCATTTTTTGTTTTTTTGTTGCTTTATTTATTCTCTTTTGTTTCTTGCTTTATTTTTTAATTCTTTATGCTTTTAGTTTTAGAAAAATTATAAAGTTTTTGTTAATGCCATTAGTTTTCAAATTTGAAAACACTTTTTTTGTTTTTTTGTTTTCTTTGTTGCTTTATTTATTTTATTTTGTTTCTACTTACAACAAAATACTTATTGTTGCTATTTTTTCCTGTTTTTTTGTTTTGTTTTCTGCATTATTTATTTTCTTTTGTTTTTTGCTTTATTTTTTATTCTTTTTGCTTTTAGTTTTAGAAAAATTATAAACTTTCTGTTAGTGCCATTAGTTTTCAAATTTGAAAACACTTTTTCAGTTTTTTTGTTTTCTTTGTTGCTTTATTTATTTTATTTTGTGATTAACTTTACTATAAAAATAGTTTTTTCCTGTTTTTTTGATTTGTTTTTTGCATTATTTATTTTCTTTTGTTTTTTGCTTTAATTTTTAATTCTGTTTGCTTTTAGGTTAGCAAAATTATAAACTTTCTGTTAGTGCCATTAGTTTTAGAAAAATTATAAACTTTCTGTTAGTGCCATTAGTTTTCAAATTTGAATAGTTAAAATTTGAATTCTTTGAAAATTGTTTGAATCACAAGTTTGTGATTAACTTACTAAAAAAATGAGAATAGATGCGCTTATAGAGAAAATTCAACCTAAATTCCTAGTAAATTTCTATGAATTTCAGATAAATTCACTATGAATTTAGGTTAAACTTTTCTCTATTAGGGCATCTATTTTCACTTTGAGAGGAGCTCAACAAGGCAGAGAGGGAAGGGCTTATAAACCGGTGTGAGCCCCCTTCGGTTGGCGAGGTGGGACTAAACTCTGCCCGCAATGAGGACCAACCCTTTAGTCCCGGTTTGTGGCACAAACCGGGACTAATGGTCATGGGCCAGGGGCGAGGAGCAAAATTATAAACTTTCTGTTAGTGCGATTAGTTTTATAAAGTTGAAAGTTGAAAGTTGGCATGGTCCAGGGACTAATGGTCATGGTATTACGAGGTCCGAACCATAAGACATGAAAGCATTTCAAATGAACTCTGAAAAAGTTGAAAGTTGGCATGGTATCATAATTTCACCCACATAGCATGTGCATGTACAAAACGGACAATGGTAGCATGTTCGTGTGTTACAAAGTTGGCATGGTATCATCATAATAGTTGCGGGAGAAAGTCTTCACTTTTTCTTCGCTTGTGTCATTTGCTTATTGCGCCGTAACCATGGATAATCTTCATTGTTTATCAGGATGCTTGGGTCAGCCTTGACATTGAAGGGAGGAATTTCATGAAACTTTTCATAATCTTCAGACATGTCTGTCTTGCCGTCCACTCCCAGGATGTCCCTTTTTCCTGAAAGAACTATGTGGCGCTTTGGCTCATCGTATGATGTATTCGCTTCCTTATCTTTTCTTTTTCTCGGTTTGGTAGACATGTCCTTCACATAGATAACCTGTGCCACATCATTGGCTAGGACGAACGGTTCGTCAGTGTACCCAAGATTTTTCAGATCCACTGTTGCCATTCCGTACTGTGGGTCTACCTATACCCCGCCGCCTAACAGATCGACCCATTTGCACTTAAACAAAGGGACCTTAAAATCAGGTCCATAGTCAAGTTCCCATATGTCCACTATGTAACCATAATATGTGTCCTTTCCGCTCTCGGTTGCTGCATCAAAGCGGACACCGTTGTTTTGGTTGGTGCTCTTTTGATCTTGGGCGATCATGTAAAATGTATTCCCATTTATCTCGTATCCTTTATAAGTCAATACAGTCAAAGATGGTCCCCTGGACAATAAGTACAACTCATCACAAATAGTGTTGTCACCTCTGAGACGTGTTTCCAACCAACTGCTGAAAGTCCTGATGTGTTCACATGTAATCCAGTCGTCGCACTGCTCCGGGTGTTTGGAGTGCAGACTGTTCTTGTGTTCATCGACATACGGGGTCACCAAGGTAGAGTTCTGTAGAACTATGTAGTTTGCTTGAGACCAAGAATATCCGTCCCTGCATATTATTGAGTCTCTTCCAAGAGTGCCTTTTCCAGTCAGTCTCCCCTCATACCGCGATTTAGGGAGACCTATCTTCTTAAGGCCAGGAATGAAGTCAACACAAAACCCGATAACATCCACTGTTTGATGGCCCATGGAGATGCTTCCTTTTGGCCTAGCGCGGTTACAGACATATTTCTTTAGGACTCCGATGAACCTCTCAAAGGGGAACATATTGTGTAGAAATACGGACCCCAGGATGACAATCTCGTCGACTAGATGAACTAGGACGTGCGTCATGATATTGAAGAAGGATGGTGGGAACACCAGCTCGAAACTGACAAGACATTGCGCCACATCACTCCTTAGCCTTGGTACGATTTCTGGATCGATCACCTTCTGAGAGATTGCATTGAGGAATGCACATAGCTTCACAATGGCTAATCAGACGTTTTCCGGTAGAAGCCCCCTCAATGCAACCGAAAGCAGTTGCGTCATAATCACATGGCAGTCATGAGACTTTAGGTTCTAAAACTTTTTCTCTGGCATATTTATTATTCCCTTTCTATTCGACAAGAAGCCAGTCGTGACCTTCATACTGAGCAGGCATTCAAAGAAGATTTCTTTCTCTTCTTTCGTAAGAGCGTAGCTGGCAGGACCTTTATACTGCTTCGGAGGCATGCCGTCTTTTTCGTGCAAACGTTGCAGGTCCTCCCGTGCCTCAGGTGTATCTTTTGTCTTCCCATACACGCCCAAGAAGCCTAGCAGGTTCACGCAAAGGTTCTTCGCCACGTGCATCACGTCGATTGAGGAGCGGACCTCTAGGTCTTTCCAGTAGGGTAGGTCCCAAAATATAGATTTCTTCTTCCACATGGGTGCGTGTCCCTCAGCGTCATTCGGAACAGCTAGTCCACCGGGACCCTTTCCAAAGATTACGTAGTGTAAATCATTGACCATAGCAAGCACGTGATCACCGGTGCGCATGGCGGGCTTCTTCCGGTGATCTGCCTCGCCTTTGAAATGCTTGCCTTTCTTTCGACATTGATGGTTGGTCGGAAGAAATCGCCGATGGCCCAGGTACACATTCTTCCTGCATTTTTCCAGGTATATACTTTCAGTGTCATCTAAACAGTGCGTGCATGCGTGGTATCCTTTGTTTGTCTGTCCTGAAAGGCTACGGAGAGCGGGCCAATCGTTGATGGTCACGAATAGCAACGCCTTAAGGTTAAATTCCTCCTGTCTATGCTCATCCCATGTACGTACACCGTTTCCATTCCACAGCTGTAAAAGTTCTTCAACTAATGGCCTTAGGTACACATCAATGTCGTTGCCGGGTTGCTTAGTGTAGGGTTTCGTAGTAATTTCAAAAAAATTCCTACGCACACGCAAGATCATGTGATGCATAGCAACGAGGGGGAGAGTGTTGTCTACGTACCCAACGCAGACTGACTGCGGAAGCGATGACACGACGTAGAGGAAGTAGTCGTACGTCTTCACGATCCAACCGATCAAGCACCGAAACTACGGCACCTCCGAGTTCGAGCACACGTTCAACTCGATGACGATCCCCGGACTCCGATCCAGCAAAGTGTCGGGGAAGAGTTCCGTCAGCACGACGGCATGGTGACGATCTTGATGTACTACAGCAGCAGGGCTTCGCCTAAACTCCGTTACAGTATTATCGAGGTATATGGTGGCAGGGGGCACCGCACACGGCTAAGGAATAGATCACGTGGATCAACTTGTGTGTTCTAGGGTGCCTCTACCTCAGTATATAAAGGAGCCAAGGGGGGAGGGGGGCGCCGGCCAAGGGAGAGGGCGCAGGAGGAGTCCTACTCCTTCCGGGAGTAGGACTCCCCCCCCCCCCAATCCTATTCCAACTAGGATTCCCCAAGGGGGGAAAGAGAGAGAGGGGGGCCGGCCACCTTCTCCTAGTCCTAATAGGACTAGGGGAGGGGGAAGTGGCGCAGCCACCTTGGGCTGCCCCTTTCTCCTTTCCACTAAGGCCCATGAAGGCCCATATGGCTCCCGGGGGGTTCCGGTAACCTCCCGGTAACCCGGTAAAATCCCGATTTCACCCGGAACACTTCCGATGTCCAAACATAGGCTTCCAATATATCAATCTTTACGTCTCGACCATTTCAAGACTCCTCGTCATGTCCGTGATCACATCCGGGACTCTGAACAACCTTCGGTACATCAAAATTCATAAACTCATAATGTAACTGTCATCGTAACCTTAAGCGTGCGGACCCTACGGGTTCGAGAAAAATGTAGACATGACCGAGACACGTCTCCGGTCAATAACCAATAGCGGGACCTGGATGCCCATATTGGCTCCTACATATTCTACAAAGATCTTTATCGGTCAGACCGCATAACAACATACGTTGTTCCCTTTGTCATCGGTATGTTACTTGCCCGAGATTCGATCGTCAGTATCCAATACCTAGTTCAATATCGTTACCGGCAAGTCTCTTTACTCGTTTCGTAATACATCATCTCACAACTAACATATTAGTTGTAATGCTTGCAAGGCTTATGTGATGTGTATTACCGAGAGGGCCCAGAGATACCTCTCCGACAATCGGAGTGACAAATCCTAATCTCGAAATACGCCAACCCAACATCTACCTTTGGAGACACCTGTAATGCTCCTTTATAATCACCCAGTTATGTTGTGACATTTGGTAGCACCCAAAGTGTTCCTCCGGTAAACGGGAGTTGCATAATCTCATAGTCATAGGAACATGTATAAGTCATGAAGAAAGCAATAGCAACATACTAAACGATCGGGTGCTAAGCTAATGGAATGGGTCATGTCAATCAGATCATTCAACTAATGATGTGACCTCGTTAATCAAATAACAACTCATTGTTCATGGTCAGGAAACATAACCATCTTTGATTAACGAGCTAGTCAAGTAGAGGCATACTAGTGACACTTTGTTTGTCTATGTATTCACACATGTATTACGTTTCCGGTTAATACAATTCTAGCATGAATAATAAACATTTATCATGATTATAAGGAAATAAATAATAACTTTATTATTGCCTCTAGGGCATATTTCCTTCAGTCTCCCACTTGCACTAGAGTCAATAATTTAGATTACACTGTAATGAATCTAACACCCATGGAACCTTGGTGCTGATCATGTTTTGCTCGTGGAAGAGGCTTATTCAACGGGTCTGCAACATTCAGATCCGTATGTATCTTGCAAATCTCTATGTCTCCCACCTGGACTAGATCTCGGATGGAGTTGAAGCGTCTCTTGATGTGTTTGGTCCTTTTGTGAAATCTGGATTCCTTTGCCAAGGCAATTGCACCAGTATTGTCACAAAAGATTTTCATTGGACCCGATGCATTAGGTATGACACCTAGATCGGATATGAACTCCTTCATCCAGACTCCTTCGTTCACTGTTTCCGAAGCAGCTATGTACTCCGCTTCACATGTAGATCCCGCTACGATGCTTTGTTTAGAACTGCACCAACTGACAGCTCCACCGTTTAATGTAAACACGTATCCGG
Source organism: Triticum urartu (assembly GCF_056163025.1). Taxonomy (NCBI): domain Eukaryota; kingdom Viridiplantae; phylum Streptophyta; class Magnoliopsida; order Poales; family Poaceae; genus Triticum; species Triticum urartu. The sequence goes on from NC_141879.1 coordinate 686,517,338, forward strand.
TTTGCGATTTAGAATCGTCCGGATCAGTGTCAAAGCTTGCATCAACGTAACCTTTTACGGTGAGCTCTTTGTCACCTCCATATACGAGAAACATATCCTTAGTCCTTTTCAGGTATTTCAGGATGTTCTTGACCGCTGTCCAGTGATCCACTCCTGGATTACTTTGGTACCTCCCTGCTAAACTTATAGCAAGGCACACATCAGGTCTGGTACACAACATTGCATACATGATAGATCCTATGGCTGATGCATAGGGAACATCTTTCATATTCTCTCTATCTTCTGCAGTGGTCGGGCATTGAGTCTTACTCAACTTCACACCTTGTAACACAGGCAAGAATCCTTTCTTTGCTTGATCCATTTTGAATTTCTTCAAAACCTTGTCAAGGTATGTGCTTTGTGAAAGTCCAATTAAGCGTCTTGATCTATCTCTATAGATCTTAATGCCTAATATGTAAGCAGCTTCACCGAGGTCTTTCATTGAAAAACTTTTATTCAAGTATCCCTTTATGCTATCCAGAAATTCTATATCATTTCCAATCAGCAATATGTCATCCCCATATAATATCAGAAATGCTACAGAGCTCCCACTCACTTTCTTGTAAATACAGGCTTCTCCGAAAGTCTGTATAAAACCAAATGCTTTGATCACACTATCAAAACGTTTATTCCAACTCCGAGAGGCTTGCACCAGTCCAAAAATGGATCGCTGGAGCTTGCACACTTTGTTAGCTCCCTTTGGATCGACAAAACCTTCCGGTTGCATCATATACAACTCTTCTTCCAGAAATCCATTCAGGAATGCAGTTTTGACATCCATCTGTCAAATTTCATAATCATAAAATGCGGCAATCGCTAACATGATTCGGACGGACTTAAGCATCGCTACGGGTGAGAAGGTCTCATCGTAGTCAATCCCTTGAACTTGCCGAAAACCTTTTGCGACAAGTCGAGCTTTGTAGACAGTAACATTACCATCAGCGTCAGTCTTCTTCTTGAAGATCCATTTATTCTCAATTGCTTGCCGATCATCGGGCAAGTCAACCAAAGTCCATACTTTGTTCTCATACATGGATCCCATCTCAGATTTCATGGCTTCAAGCCATTTTGCGGAATCTGGGCTCACCATCGCTTCTTCATAGTTCGTAGGTTCATCATGATCTAGTATCATGACTTCCAGAACAGGATTACCATACCACTCTGGTGCGGATCTTACTCTGGTTGATCTACGAGGTTCAGTAGTATCTTGTTCTGAAGTTTCATGATCATTATCATTAACTCCCTCACTTATTGGTGTAGGTGTCGCAGAAACAGTTTTCTGTGATGTACTACTTTCCAACAAGGGAGCAGGTACAGTTACCTCGTCAAGTTCTACTTTCCTCCCACTCACTTATTTCGAGAGAAACTCCTTCTCAAGAAAGTTTCCGAATTTAGCAACAAAAGTCTTGCCTTCGGATCTGTGATAGAAGGTGTATCCAATAGTTTCCTTTGGATATCCTATGAAGACAGATTTCTCTGATTTGGGTTCGAGCTTGTCAGGTTGAAGCTTTTTCACATAAGCATCGCAGCCCCAAACTTTCATAAACGACAACTTTGGTTTCTTGCCAAACCACAGTTCATAAGGCGTCGTCTCAACGAATTTTGATGGTGCCCTATTTAACGTGAATGCGGCCGTCTCTAAAGCATAACCCCAAAACGATAGCGGTAAATCAGTAAGAGACATCATAGATTGCACCATATCCAGTAAAGTACGATTACGACGTTCGGACACACCATTACGCTGTGGTGTTCCAGGTGGCGTGAGTTGCGAAACTATTCCACAGTTTTTCAAATGTACACCAAACTCGTAACTCAAATATTCTCCTCCACGATCAGATCGTAGAAACTTTATTTTCTTGTTACGATGATTTTCAACTTCACTCTGAAATTCTTTGAACTTTTCAAATTTTTCAGACTTATGTTTCATTAAGTAGATATACCCATATCTTCTTAAATCATCTGTGAAGGTGAGAAAATAACGATATCCTCCACGAGCCTCAATATTCATCGGACCACATACATCGGTATGTATGATTTCCAAAAAATCTGTTGCTCTCTCCATAGTACCGGAGAACGGTGTTTTAGTCATCTTGCCCATGAGGCACGGTTCGCAAGTACCAAGTGATTCATAATCAAGTGGTTCCAAAAGTCCATCAGTATGGAGTTTCTTCATGCGCTTTATACCGATATGACCTAAACGACAGTGCCACAAATAAGTTGCACTTTCATTATCAACTCTGCATCTTTTGGCTTCAACATTATGAATATGTGTATTACTACTATCGAGATTCAATAAGAATAGACCACTCTTCAAGGGTGCATGACCATAAAAGATATTACTCATATAAATAGAACAACCATTATTCTCTGATTTAAATGAATAAACGTCTCGCATTAAACAAGATCCAGATATAATGTTCATGCTCAACACTGGCACCAAATAACAATTATTTAGGTCTAATATTAATCCCGAAGGTAGATGTAGAGGTAGCGTGCCGACTGCGATCACATCAACTTTGGAACCGTTTCCCACGCGCATCGTCACCTCGTCCTTTGCCAGTGCCCGCTTATTCCGTAGTCCCTGTTTCGAGTTGCAAATATTAGCAACAGAACCAGTATCAAATATCCAGGTGCTACTGCGAGCTCTAGTAAGGTACACATCAATAACATGTATATCACATATACCTTTGTTCACCTTGCCATCCTTCTTATCCGCCAAATACTTGGGGCAGTTCCGCTTCCAGTGACCAGTCTGCTTGCAGTAGAAGCACTCAGTTTCAGGCTTAGGTCCAGACTTGGGTTTCTTCTCCTGAGCAGCAACTTGTTTGCCGTTCTTCTTGAAGTTCCCCTTCTTCTTCCCTTTGCCCTTTTTCTTGAAACTAGTGGTTTTGTTAACCATCAACACTTGATGCTCCTTTTTGATTTCTACCTCCGCAGCTTTCAGCATTGCGAAGAGCTCGGGAATAGTCTTGTTCATCCCTTGCATATTATAGTTCATCACGAAGCCCTTGTAGATTGGTGGCAGTGATTGGAGAATTCTGTCAATGACGCAATCATCCGGAAGATTAACTCCCAATTGAATCAAGTGACTATTATACCCAGACATTTTGAGTATATGCTCACTAACAGAACTGTTCTCCTCCATCTTGCAGCTATAGAACTTATTGGAGACTTCATATCTCTCAATTCGGGCATTTGCTTGAAATATTAACTTCAACTCCTGGAACATCTCATATGCTCCATGACGTTCAAAACGTCGTTGAAGTCCCGATTCTAAGCCGTAAAGCATGGCACACTAAACTATCGAGTAGTCATCTGCTTTGCTCTGCCAGACGTTCATAACATCTGGTGTTGCTCCAATAGCAGGCCTGGCACCCAGCGGTGCTTCCAGGACGTAATTCTTCTGTGCAGCAATGAGGATAATCCTCAAGTTACGGACCCAGTCCGTGTAATTTCTACCATCATCTTTCAACTTTGCTTTCTCAAGGAACGCATTAAAATTCAACGGAACAACAGCACGAGCCATCTATCTACAATCAACATAAACAAGCAAGATACTATCAGGTACTAAGTTCATGATAAATTTAAGTTCAATTAATCATATTACTTAAGAACTCCCACTTAGATAGACATCCCTCTAATCTTCTAAGTGATTACGTGATCCAAATCAACTAAACCATAACCGATCATCACGTGAGATGGAGTAGCTTTCAATGGTGAACATCGTTTATGTTGATCATATCTACTATATGATTCACGCTCGACCTTTCGGTCTCCGTGTTCCGAGGCCATATCTGCATATGCTAGGCTCGTCAAGTTTAACATGAGTATTCTGCGTGTGCAAAACTGGCTTGCACCCGTTGTAGATGGACGTAGAGCTTATCACACCCGATCATCATGTGGTGTCTGGGCACGACGAACTTTGGCAACGGTGCATACTCAGGGAGAACACTTCTTGATAATTTAGTGAGAGATCATCTTATAATGCTACCGTCAATCAAAGCAAGATAAGATGCATAAAAGATAAACATCACATGCAATCAATATAAGTGATATGATATGGCCATCATCATCTTGTGCTTGTGATCTCCATCTCCGAAGCACCGTCATGATCACCATCGTCACCGGCGCGACACCTTGATCTCCATCGTAGCATCGTTGTCGTCTCGCCAATCTTATGCTTCCACGACTATCACTACCATTTAGTAATAAAGTAAAGCATTACATCGCGATTGCATTGCATACAATAAAGCGGCAACCATATGGCTCCTGCCAGTTGCCGATAACTCGGTTACAAAACATGATCATCTCATACAATAAAATTCAGCATCATGCCTTGACCATATCACATCACAACATGCCCTGCAAAAACAAGTTAGACGTCCTCTACTTTGTTGTTGCAAGTTTTACGTGGCTGCTACGGGCTTAAGTAAGAACCAATCTCACCTACGCATCAAAACCACAATGATAGTTTGTCAAATAGACTCTGTTTTAACCTTCGCAAGGACCGGACGTAGCCATACTTGGTTCAACTAAAGTTGGAGAGACAGTCGCCCGCAAGCCATCTCTGTGCAAAGCACGTCGAGGGAACCGGTCTCGCGTAAGCGTACGCGTAAGGTTGGTCCGGGTCGTCTCGTCCAACAATACCGCCGAACCAAAGTATGACATGCTGGTAGGCAGTATGACTTGTATCGTCCACAACTCACTTGTGTTCTACTCGTGCATATAACATCAACATAAATAACCTAGGCTCGGATGCCACTGTAGGGTTTCGTAGTAATTTCAAAAAATTTCCTACGCACACGCAAGATCATGTGATGCATAGCAACGAGGGGGAGAGTGTTGTCTACGTACCCAACACAGACCGACTGCGGAAGCAATGACACGACGTAGAGGAAGTAGTCGTACGTCTTCACGATACAACCGATCAAGCACCGAAACTACGGCACCTCCGAGTTCGAGCACACGTTCAGCTCGATGACGATCCCCGGACTCCGATCCAGCAAAGTGTCGGGGAAGAGTTCCGTCAGCACGACGGTGTGGTGACGATCTTGATGTACTACAGCAGCAGGGCTTCGCCTAAACTCCGCTACAGTATTATCGAGGTATATGGTGGCAGGGGGCACCGCACACGGCTAAGGAATAGATCACGTGGATCAACTTGTGTGTTCTAGGGTGCCTCTACCTCAGTATATAAAGGAGCCAAGGGGGAGGGGGCGCCGGCCAAGGGAGAGGGCGCAGGAGGAGTCCTACTCCTTCCGGGAGTAGGACTGCCCCCCCCCCCCAATCCTATTCCAACTAGGATTCCCCAAGGGGGGAAAGAGAGAGAGGGGGGCCGGCCACCTTCTCCTAGTCGCGCAGCCACCTTGGGCTGCCCCTTTCTCCTTTCCACTAAGGCCCATGAAGGCCCATATGGCTCCCGGGGGGTTCCGGTAACCTCCCGGTAACCCGGTAAAATCCCGATTTCACCCGGAACACTTCCGATGTCCAAACATAGGCTTCCAATATATCAATCTTTACGTCTCGACCATTTCGAGACTCCTCGTCATGTCCGTGATCACATCCGGGACTCTGAACAACCTTCGGTACATCAAAATGCATAAACTCATAATGTAACTGTCATCGTAACCTTAAGCGTGCGGACCCTACGGGTTCGAGAACAATGTAGACATGACCGAGACACGTCTCCGGTCAATAACCAATAGCGGGACCTGGATGCCCATATTGGCTCCTACATATTCTACGAAGATCTTTATCGGTCAGACCGCATAACAACATACGTTGTTCCCTTTGTCATCGGTATGTTACTTGCCCGAGATTCGATCGTCGGTATCCAATACCTAGTTCAATATCGTTACCGGCAAGTCTCTTTACTCGTTTCGTAATACATCATCTCACAACTAACATATTAGTTGTAATGCTTGCAAGGCTTATGTGATGTGTATTACCGAGAGGGCCCAGAGATACCTCTCCGACAATCGGAGTGACAAATCCTAATCTCGAAATACGCCAACCCAACATCTACCTTTGGAGACACCTGTAATGCTCCTTTATAATCACCCAGTTACGTTGTGACGTTTGGTAGCACCCAAAGTGTTCCTCCGGTAAACGGGAGTTGCATAATCTCATAGTCATAGGAACATGTATAAGTCATGAAGAAAGCAATAGCAACATACTAAACGATCGGGTGCTAAGCTAATGGAATGGGTCATGTCAATCAGATCATTCAACTAATGATGTGACCTCGTTAATCAAATAACAACTCATTGTTCATGGTCAGGAAACATAACCATCTTTGATTAACGAGCTAGTCAAGTAGAGGCATACTAGTGACACTTTGTTTGTCTATGTATTCACACATGTATTACGTTTCCGGTTAATACAATTCTAGCATGAATAATAAACATTTATCATGATTATAAGGAAATAAATAATAACTTTATTATTGCCTCTAGGGCATATTTCCTTCACTTAGGGCCTTGGATGAGAACTGGCATCATAATTAACTTCCGCTTCATGCACATCCAAGGAGTAAGGTTATACATACATAGAGTCACGAGCCAGGTGCTGTGATTGCTGCTCTGCTCCCCGAAAGGATTAATGCCATCCGCGCTTAAAGCAAACCATACATTCCTTGGGTCCTTTGCAAACTCATCCCAGTACTTTCTCTCGATTTTTCTCCACTGCGACCCGTCAGCAGGTGCTCTCAACTTCCCGTCTTTCCTCCGGTCCTCACTGTGCCATCGCATCAACCTGGCATGCTCTTCGTTTCTGAACAGACGTTTCAACCGTGGTATTATAGGAGCATACCACATCACCTTCGCAGGAACCCTCTTCCTGGGGGGCTCGCCGTCAACATCACCAGGGTCATCTCGTCTGATCTTATACCGCAATGCACCGCATACCGGGCATGCGTTCAGATCCTTGTATGCACCGTGGTAGAGGATGTAATCATTAGGGCATGCATGTATCTTCTCCACCTCCAATCCTAGAGGGCATACGACATTCGTTATCCTTTGGAAGCTTCTTCTTCAATATTTTCAGTAGCTTCTCAAATCCTTTGTCAGCCACAGCATTCTCTGCCTTCCACTGCAGCAATTCCAGTACGGTACCGAGCTTTGTGTTGCCATCTTCGCAATTGGGGTATAACCCTTTTTTTTTATCCTCTAACATGCGATTGAACTTCAGCTTCTCCTTTTGACTTTCGCATTGCGTCCTTGCATCGACAATGACCCGGCGGAGATCATCATCATCGGGCACATCGTCTGGTTCCTCTTGATCTTCAGCAGCTTCACCCGTTGCAGCATCATTGGGCACATCGTCTGGTTCCTCTTGATCTTCACCAGCTCCCCCGTTTGCAGCATCACCGTATTCTGGGGGCACATAGTTGTCATCGTACTCTTCTTCTTCGCCGTCTTCCATCATAACCCCTATTTCTCTGTGCCTCGTCCAAACATTATAGTGTGGCATGAAACCCTTGTAAAGCAGGTGAGAGTGAAGGATTTTCCGGTTAGAGTAAGACCTCGTATTCCCACATTCAGTGCATGGACAACACATAAAACCATTCTGCTTGTTTGCCTTAGCCGCGTCGAGAAACTCATGCACGCCCTTAATGTACTCGCAGGTGTGTCTGTCACCGTACATCCATTGCCGGTTCATCTGCGTGCATTATATATAATTAAGTGTCCAAATTAATAGAAGTTCATCATCACATTAAAACCAAAGTGCATACATAGTTCTCATCTAACAACATATAGCTCTCCAAAGCATCTAATTAATTAAACTATACATTGAAACTATGTAAAACATTTCAATGCGAAAGCAAATGCGATCATAATCGCAACCAAGGTAACAATTGATCCAACGGCATAATGATACCAAGCCTCGATATGAATGGCATATTTCTTAATCTTTCTAATCTTCAAGCGCATTGCATCCATCTTGATCTTGTGATCATCGACGACACCCGCAACATGCAACTCCAATATCATCTTCTCCTCCTCAAATTTTTTTATTTTTTCCTTCAACAAATTGTTTTCTTCTTCAACTAAATTTAACCTCTCGACAATAGGGTCAGTTGGCATTTCCGATTCACATACATCCTACATAAATAAAATCTATGTCGCGTTGGTCGGCATAATTTTCATAAACAATAAATGAACCAATAGTTATAAAGATAATATATATACCACATCCGAATCATAGACAGGACGAGGGCCGACGGGGGCGGATACCAAAACCATCGCACTATATAAGATGCAATAATAAAAGTAAGAAAATAATACAAGTATCTATGTAAACATACAAGTAAGAATATTTTTCCTTTCAGAAAGAAGATAAAACAAGAGGCTCACCACGGTGGTGCCGGCGATGAGCTCGGCGCGGGTGATCGACGGCGGTGAAGACGGGAACGGGGCGTGACGGACCGCTAAACCTAGACAAATATTATGGAAAATGAAGTTTGGAGGTCAAGCTTGGAGAGGAGAAAGCTTAAGTAGTGTGGCTCGGGCATTCCATCGAACACCTTGTGTGCATAGGAGGTGAGCTAGAGCACCACCAAGCACTCTCCCCCTCGGCCAGAGAAAAACAGAGCACTGGGGTGCTCTGCTCGCGAGCGAGGGGTATATAAAGGCACCTCATTGGTCCCGGTTGGTGACATGAGCCGGGACTAAAGGGGAGCCTTTGGTCCCGGTTCAAGCCACCAACCGGGACCAATGGTGGTGGGCCAGGAGCGAGGCTCATTGGTCCCGGTTCATCCCACCAACCGGGACCAAAAGGTCCAGATGAACCGGGACCAATGGTCCACGTGGCCCGGCTGGCTCCCTGGGCTCACGAACCGAGACCAATGCCCACATTGGTCCTGGTTCTGGACTGAACCGGGACTAATGGGCTGACCCGGCCTGGACCAAAGCCCTGTTTTCTACTAGTGTTGTATTGACATGCTATCTGATGAGCGAGGCCGCTTTTTTCTATCTTACTAATGTCCAATGATGGATTAATGCAAACAAAATATGGAAAGTTCTCCACTTGTAAAAATGGGATTATCTTCCAGTTGAGTAGTAAACTAGTCGACATATTTGCATACTTCTTATCGCTATTTTGTCAAATTAGACGAGCGCAGCAACGCGCGCTGATGATCCAGTAGTGCATATGAAAAACCGGCTCAAAACTGACCACCCCATGAATGATTTGCAGGCATGTCCCTTATGTAACCTGTTGCGAACTAAGCCTAACTCAAATGGCTAGATTCCTTCTGGTGAAACCAGCCCACAACGGCTCAAGTTATAGACTTGACATTTGTGGTCGCATTCTCTGTATTTATTTCAGGCTTTTTGGCGATGTACATTCAGTATGGGAGGATGTTTCCGTCGACTACGAGACGCTTACGATGACTTCGTTAATCTCAAGATGTTCTGTCAACCCAATCTCTCGAAGATACTCATAAGGGTAAGATGTGTGTGTGTTCATAAGAGTGTCTATATGTGCGTGTATGTAAGTGTTTCTAATTGTATTGTGCTAAAAGAATATTAGTAACCGGTTTAATAAGGAATGATCGCATTCGCCTGCCCAACTGTTTCCCACGCCCTATGCAATTCGCTTCCGATGGGCAGGCAAGCATGAAATTTGGAATCTGCAATGACGTGAATAAGGAATGATTTCTATAAAAACAAGGATTTCAGTTGAATTAAATGAATTGAAATGAATAATTGGAAGCCGAAGGAGTTTCAGTGACAATCTGCATTTAAGTACTTTACAGAAAGCAAATCTTCGAGGCAGATTTTATGCGGATGTAAACCCAGAGTTCGAATGCAAGCAAACCGAATCCATCCATCTACACAAGAAAAGCCTTCAGCCTCCACCCATCTCTTGTCAGATCGATCGAGAATGTCTGTACGCAGCCTGATTGATTTTTGGTCGAGCCGTCAGCGCGATGCCTTGCCGTCGCCGCCGCCACCGCGGAACCGGTCACCGGCGCCTAAACTGCGCTGCACCGCCACGAGCAGCACGCCTGCCGCCGTCATAACGGACGCCACCTTCGAGATCCTCTCCTGGCTGCCGGCCAAGTCGCTGTGCCGATGCGGGTGCGTGTCCAAGACGTGGCGCGCCCTCATCTCCGACCCGGTCTTCCTCGCCGTGCGCAGGTCGCGCGCCGAGCCGCTCCTCGTCGCCAAGACCGACCACTCCGTGCACCCTAGGTCCCTGCAGCTCATGGACACGGAGGGCACCATCGTGAGGACGGTCAGCTTACCTGCGACGTGGACGCTCCGCGCCAGCATCGACGGCCTTGCCTGCATCACCCCTGCCTTCATCGTCTCTTCCGACATCGTCGTCGTCGACCTAGCCACCGAGGCGCACCTCATGAGTTGCTTGAATCCGGTGTGGGCAGACGAAATATGCGTCGGCCTCGGACGCACCGCCAAGTCCGGTGCATACAAGGTCCTCCGCCTCTATACCTACACACGAGCTTGGGAGGGGACGCAGATTTTTTGAGCATATACACCCAGGCCCATCTATCTTAACTCTTCAATATTGCTTTGAGATTTGTGCTATACAACTAACATTTTACATGTAAATTTCTCTTTTTTGTTTCTCTCATATAGAACATGTCTTGAATCTCAAATTTTGCAGCACAATAAAGCTTCCTAACTAGAACGTGAGATAAAACTTTCATATTTTTTGGTCCGACATAAATTCTAAAAATAAGATTTTTTAACCAAAAAAATCTTATTTCGTATATTTATATTGGATGAAAAAATCTGAAAGTTTTATCACAGATTCTAGATAGAAAGCTTTGCCGTGCTGTGGAAATTTGAAGTTCAAAACATGTTCTATGTGAGAGAAACAAAAATGAGAAATGTGCTTGCACGAATCACGATGCGAAAAATGGATGGCTAGGATAGACGGGCATGGGTGCAAGTGCTCTAAAATATATTTTCCGCTTGCGAGGTCCTCACCATAGGAGACGCCGCCGAATGGAGGCAGACACGACCATGCCCGATGGAGGTCTGTCTGCACTATTATTCCAGATCTGGAGTCGCGGTAGACGGTGCCTCGCACTTCTTGTCCCTTGACGAGGAGTATGTGCTCCGCTTCGACCTCGAGAGGGAGGAATGGAAGGTGATCCATGGACCACCGGCAGCCGACGGGCGGCTCAACTCCAGAAGCGTAGCCGAGCTCAATGGCACCTTGTGCATGGCTCACATAATGCGTATCCCGCCAATGATCACAATATGGCGGCTCTTGAGTGATTCCAACAAGAACATTTGGATTATGGCGTACACCATACAGATGGATCCGAAAGTCGTCGTCAATTATGCGGTGCCTTTGACAGTATTGCGTCTCGGTGGGAGGCTGCTCTTCTACTATCATGGCAACGGTTCAAAGCCAATTCTGCAAGTATACGATCCTCGTTCGGGGAGATGCACAGACGTGAAGACACCGGCCAACATCGTTGGTAAAAGCGGCCTTTGCAGTTCGAACTTAGATCCTAGATAGATCTTGTGTCAAGTGTATATGAATCTTTTTACTGCTCGGCTTTGGTTCTTCTTGGGCAGAGCACCATCCGACATCCATGGTTCATGGCTTGACGATGCACCTTTGTCGTGAAAGCTTTTGGCCTAACACTAGTGCAGAACCGGGCAATAGCACCGGTTCGTAAGGCCCTTTTGTGCCGGTTTGGTAACCGGCACTAAATTGTAGGCACTAAAGACCCCCCCCCCTTTAGTACCGGTTCAGCATGAACCGGTCCTAAAGGGCAACCACGTGGCACGAGCCAGCTTCGTGGGCACGTAGGACATTAGTACCGGTTGGTAACACCAACCGGTACTAAATGTTTGGGTGTGTTTTGGTTTTATTTTTTATTTTTACTTTAATTTTATGTTTTCAATTTAATTTAGTGATTGTTTTACATTATAATGAGTTGTTAAATTATTAGGTGAATGTACCGCAGATTAGTTTGACTGGATGCGTGGATCCTAGCTAAGTCATCTAGTATATGTCATATCCATATTATATATACTTGATCACCTACTTAAGTGATCGAGGTAATATGGATATGGCATATACTTGATCATTTAGCTAGAATCCATCCAGTTGAAACTAATATGCAGTTTTTTTCATAAATGATATAATAACTCATCATCATCATCATATTAATATAAAAACTCTTGTAGCATATATATCATCACCAACGGTTTTCATAGCAAAGATATCATCGAGTTCAACATGGTAATGATATTATAAGCGTTCATAACATCACAAAAGCAAATCACTCTTTGAGATTAAGTTCAGGACGAAGAACACGGACATGAGAGGACAAGTACTAAGAGCATGAACTAGCTAATTAATCACTCTTGCTGCTCTCTCTCAGGTAAAATAGCATAGAACAGGTATAGCTTTGCTGATTCATCATATTGGAGCATGCAGATGAACCTGTCTCCTAATCGTGGGTTGCGCTTCTGATTGTTGCCCCCTAGTACTTCTCTGTGATCATTCACAATTTTGCTCCAGTCTTTTACTATTAAGCATTCCTTGCTATTAGAAATCCTGAATGCACTAAAGTGCATCGTAGGATATCTTGGCCGTAAGCTAACAATATTCATGGTACCTTTAGTCTCGATCCAATCAGGCACAACATTCATCGGGAGTCCCTGTTGAAGAACATCGTATAGTAACATACTTAGCAATGAAGTTTAGCTTAAAAAATAATGTATGCAAAAGATGCACTGAGGAGAAATAGTAGAAATCTTACCATCTTTCCTAAATATATGTGACCGTAGTTCAGTACGAACACTATTGGTCGCACGTTTTGAGTACTAACATTTCTAAGTGCAGGAAAGAAATTTGTCTTGATTGCATCAAGATCCTCAAGCCATGAAACATAATGACTTGTCTCCTCGCAGTTTAGTTCAGCCCCGGGACAGTGGACGGTCCTGTCTACCAAGCGTCGGACATGTTTGCTTGATTGGAAGTAAGCTGTCAATATAAATTGAGATCTATTAATTATTCAACTGGTTCAAATAATCTCATATCGAAGACATAAATATGGTTGAGAAACTCACATAATGATAGAACTGGAGGCGTCTGCACATCGACCCAGATGTCTCTATTACCTTCAATATCATCTTCCGGACGAATATCAAAGGTGATAACCATATCAGGCTCAAATGCATAAGCCTTGCATAGTGCTTGCCAAGTTTTGCATTCAAAACAGGTGTATGTGTCTGCATTGTATAATTTGACGTTGAACGTATAACCATGCTCGATCTTCAAGTAAACTCTTTTTTACCTCCATATAGTTTCGCAGTATTCGCACATAATGAAATCGTGTTCGTCGTCAGACGACATTCCTATGTTCATAGGTGAAACATTAAACACTTATTAGTTCTATTAATTCAACTAATTCTGTTAATTCAACTAGTTCAACTAATTAATTGAACTAATTCAACTAACTAGTTCAACTAATTAATTCAACTAATTCAACTAAACTAGTTCTATTAATTTTCTTACTAAAAATAAGGTAGCTAGTTCTATATAATAAAATGTTAATTAGATAATGAAATCTCATATAACTAAATTAAATATATATCTAACATATAATTTATATCTAATTCATTTAACATTTGACATTAATATCTAACATATGTTCATATATAGGTGAAACATTAAACACTTACTAGTTCTATTAATTCAACTAAATAAACTAGTTCTATTAATTCAACTAAGAATTTACTAAAAATAAACTAGTTCTATTAATTTCTTACTAAAATAAAGTAGGTAGTTCTATATAGTAATATTTTGATTAGATCATCAAATCTCATATACCTAAATTTTCTAACTAAAAATAAACTTGTTCTATTAATTTTCATACTAAAAATAAACTAGTTATATTATTATTTTTTGCGAGGGAAATAAACTAGTTATATTAATTCAACTAGTTCAAATCTCATATATATACCTAATTAATATCTAGCTATAGTAATTCAACTAGTTCAACTTGTTCTAATTCATGTAAAATTGACATTAATATTTAACATCTTTTCCATATATATAATTCATCTAACATTAACACTCTAACATTATTATCTACGTAATTTATCTAACATTAATCTAAACAACAGAAAATAGAAAATAAGTAAAAACAATGTGTGTGTGTATGTGTGTGTGTACGAGTGGGGGGCGGCGTACGGGCGGCGGCGGCGATGCGACGGGGATGGGCGGCGGGCGAGGCGGCGGCGACGGGCGCGCGCGGCGGGGGCGACGGCGGTGACGGCGACGACGGGTGGAGGGGGCGACGGCGGTGATGGCGACGACGGGTGGCGGGGGCGACGGCGGTGACGGCGACGACGGGCGACGGGGGCGGCGAGGGTGGCGCGCGATGGGCGACGGGCGCGGCGAAGAAGTTGGATCGAGAGAAGAAGTGGTGGTCGATGAAACTGATTTTTTCGTAAGTGCCATATATATAGGAGGGGTCTTTAGTACCGGTTGGAGCCACCAACCAGTACTAAAGGCCAATTTTCGCCAGGCCAAGGGGCGGGAAACGGCCCCTTTAGTACCGGTTTGTGCCACGAACCGGTACTAAAGGCCCAATCATTAGTATCGGTTGGAGCCACCAACCGGTACTAATGGTTGTGCGCTGCCACCGGCAGTGCACAATGTTTAGTCCCACCTCGCCGAGCGAAGGGCAGCCGCACTGGTTTATAAACCCAGCCGCGGCTGCTCCTTCGAGCTCTCTATATATCTGTCTTCTGGGCCTAACTAGGGCGCGCTGCCCTGTGAGTCTGCTGGCCCTTCTGGGCCTGCATTTGCACACCCTAGGTCTGGCAGGCCCACTGGGCAGCGCTCCAACAAAAATTTTATATAGTTTTTTCTTTTCTGCATTATTTATTTTCTTCTATTTATTTTTGAGTAATTTTTTATATAGTTTTTTTTTCTTTTCTGCATTATTTATTTTCTTCTATTTATTTTTGAGTAATTTTTTATATAGTTTTATTCTTTTCTGCTTTATTTAATTTTTTTCTATTTATTTCTGAGTAGTTTTTTTGTGACTCTCTCTACTCTGATACTCCGAAATGATAATACCATTGCAATTTTCAACATTTTTAGAATTCATTTTGTAGTGATTTTCAATTTCACGGTCATTTAGCTATCTAAACAATTAGGTAAATGACCGAAAAACAACAAATGATGTCAGAACATGTTGGAAATTGATGACGTCACTTTGAATGTTGCATACTGAACACAAAAGAAGTCCAGAGTTCAAATAAGTTTAAAAAACATTGAAGTGCCCGTGTAACAGAATAGTTCTCGTCCGAAACCCTGATACTCCGAAAGAGTTTGTCCAGTTTGTACACGAAGTGTGTCCAGTTTTTGCCGTGACCCTCTCTACTCTTTCACACATGCTATGCGGTGAAATGATGATACCATGCCAAGTTTCAACATTTTCAGAGTTCATTTTGTAGTGATTTTAAATTTCATGGTCATTTAGCTCTCTAAACAATTAGGTAAATTACCAAAAAATAACAAATGATGTCAGAACATGTTGGAAATTGATGACGTCATTTTGAATGCTGCATACTGAACACAAAAGAAGTTCGGAGTTCAAATAAGTTTAAAAAACATTGAAGTGCCCGTGTAACATATGAGTTCTCGTCCGAAACTCTGATACTCCGAAAGAGTTTGTCCAGTTTATACACGAAGTGCGTCCAGTTTTTGCCGTGACCCTCTCTACTCTTTCACACATGCTATGCGGTGAAATGATGATACCATGCCAATTTTCAACATTTTCAGAATTCATTTTGTAGTGATTTTCAATTTCACGGTCATTTAGCTATCTAAACAATTAGGTAAATGACCGAAAAACAACAAATGATGTCAGAACATGTTGGAAATTGATGACGTCACTTTGAATGTTGCATACTGAACACAAAAGAAGTCCAGAGTTCAAATAAGTTTAAAAAACATTGAAGTGCCCGTGTAACAGATGAGTTCTCGTCCGAAACCCTGATACTCCGAAAGAGTTTGTCCAGTTTGTACACGAAGTGTGTCCAGTTTTTACCGTGACCCTCTCTACTCTTTCACACATGCTATGCGGTGACATGATGATACCATGCCAAGTTTCAACATTTTCAGAGTTCATTTTGTAGTGATTTTCAATTTCATGGTCATTTAGCTCTCTAAACAATTAGGTAAATTACCGAAAAACAACAAATGATGTCAGAACATGTTGGAAATTGATGACGTCATTTTGAATGCTGCATACTGAACACAAAAGAAGTCCGGAGTTCAAATAAGTTTAAAAAACATTGAAGTGCCCGTGTAGCATATGAGTTCTCGTCCGAAACTCTGATACTCCGAAAGAGTTTGTCCAGTTTGTACACGAAGTGCGTCCAGTTTTTTCCGTGACCCTCTCTACTCTTTCACACATGCTATGCGGTGAAATGATGATACCATGCCAATTTTCAACATTTTCAGAATTCATTTTGTAGTGATTTTCAATTTCACGGTCATTTAGCTATCTAAACAATTAGGTAAATGACCGAAAAACAACAAATGATGTCAGAACATGTTGGAAATTGCTGCATACTGAACACAAAAGAAGTCCGGAGTTCAAATAAATTTAAAAAACATTGAAGTGACCGTGTAACATATGAGTTCTCGTCCGAAACCCTGATACTATGAAAGAGTTTGTCCAGTTTGTACACGAAGTGCGTTCAGTTCTTGCCGTGACCCTCTCTACTCTTTCGCACATGCTATGCGAGTGAAATGATGATACCATGCCAAGTTTCAACATTTTCAGAGTTCATTTTGTAGTGATTTTCAATTTCACGGTCATTTGGCTCTCTAAACAATTAGGTAAATGACCGAAAAACAACAAATGATGTCAGAACATGTTGGAAATTGATGATGTCGCTTTGAATGCTGCATACTGAACACAAAAGAAGTCCGGAGTTCAAATAAGTTTAAAAAACATTGAAGTGCCCGTGTAACAGATGAGTTCTAGTCCAAAACCCTCATACTCCGAAAGAGTTTGTCCAGTTTGTACATGAAGTGCGTCCAGTTTTTGCCGTGACCCTCTCTACTCTTTCACACATGCTATGCGGTGAAATGATGATACCATGCCAAGTTTCAACATTTTCAGAGTTCATTTTGTAGTGATTTTCAATTTCACGGTCATTTAGCTCTCTAAACAATTAGCTAAATGACCAAAAAACAACAAATGATGTCAGAACATGTTGGACGCAAAATAAGTCCGGAGTTTAAATAAGTTTAAAAAACATTGAAGTGCCCGTGTAACAGATGAGTTCTCATCCGAAACTCTGATACTCCGAAAGAGTTTGTCCAGTTTGTACACGAAGTTCGTCCAGTTTTTGCCGTGGCCCTCTCTACTCTTTCGCACATGCTATGCGGGTGAAATGATGATACCATGCCAATTTTCAACATTTTCAGAATTCATTTTGTAGTGATTTTCAATTTCACGGTCATTTAGCTATCTAAACAATTAGGTAAATGACCGAAAAACAACAAATGATGTCAGAACATGTTGGAAATTGATGACGTCACTTTGAATGTTGCATACTGAACACAAAAGAAGTCCAGAGTTCAAATAAGTTTAAAAAACATTGAAGTGTCCGTGTAACAGATGAGTTCTCGTCCGAAACCCTGATACTCCGAAAGAGTTTGTCCAGTTTGTACACGAAGTGCATCCAGTTTTTGCCGTGACCCTCTCTACTCTTTCGCACATGCTATGCGGGTGAAATGATGATACCATGCCAATTTTCAACATTTTCAGAATTCATTTTGTAGTGATTTTCAATTTCACGGTCATTTGGCTCTCTAAACAATTAGGTAAATGACCGAAAACAACAAATGATGTCAGAACATGTTGGAAATTGATGACGTCGCTTTGAATGTTCCATACTGAACACAAAAGAAGTGCGGAGTTCAAATAAGTTTAAAAAACATTGAAGTGCCCGTGTAACAGATGAGTTCTCGTCCGAAACCCTGATACTCCGAAAGAGTTTGTCCAGTTTGTACACGAAGTGCGTCCAGTTTTTGCCGTGACCCTCTCTACTCTTTCGCACATGCTATGCAGGTGAAATGATGATACCATGCCAAGTTTCAACATTTTCAGAGTTCATTTTTGTAGTGATTTTCAATTTCACGGTCATTTGGCTCTCTAAACAATTACGTAAATGACCGAAAAACAATAAATGATGTCAGAACATGTTGGAAATTGATGACGTCGCTCTGAATGCTGCATACTGAACACAAAAGAAGTCCGGAGTTCAAATAAGTTTAAAAAACATTGAAGTGCCCGTGTAACAGATGAGTTCTCGTCCGAAACCCTGATACTCCGAAAGAGTTTGTCCAGTTTGTACACGAAGTGCGTTCAGTTTTTGTCGTGACCCTCTCTACTCTTTCGCACATGCTATGCGGGTGAAATGATGATACCATGCCAAGTTTCAACATTTTCAGAGTTCATTTTGTAGTGATTTTCAATTTCACGGTCATTTAGCTCTCTAAACAATTAGGTAAATGACCGAAAAACAAGAAATGATGTCAGAACATGTTGGAAATTGATGACGTTGCTTTGAATGCTGCATACTGAACACAAAAGAAGTCCGGAGTTCAAATAAGTTTAAAAAACATTGAAGTGCCCGTGTAACATATGAGTTCCCGTCCGAAACCCTGATACTCCGAAAGAGTTTGTCCAGTTTGTACACGAAGTGCGTTCAGTTTTTGCCGTGACCCTCTCTACTCTTTCGCACATGCTATGCCGTTGAAATGATGATACCATGCCAAGTTTCAACATTTTCAGAGTTCATTTTATAGTGATTTTCAATTTCACGGTCATTTAGCTCTCTAAACAATTAGGTAAATGACCAAAAAACAACAAATGATGTCAGAACATATTGGAAATTGATGATGTCGCTTTGAATGTTGCATACTGAACACAAAAGAAGTCCGGAGTTCAAATAAGTTTAAAAAACATTAAAGTGCCCGTGTAACAGATGAGTTCTCGTCCGAAACCCTGATACTCCAAAAGAGTTTGTCCAGTTTGTACACGAAGTGCGTCCAGTTTTTGCCGTGACCCTCTCTACTCTTTCACACATGCTATGCGGTGAAATGATGATACCATGCCAAGTTTCAACATCTTTAGAGTTCATTTTGTCGTGATTTTCAATTTCACGGTCATTTAGCTCTCTAAACAATTACGTAAATTACCGAAAAACAACAAATGATGTCAGAACATGTTGGAAATTGATGACGTCGCTTTCAATGCTGCATACTGAACACAAAAGAAGTCCGGAGTTCAAATAAGTTTAAAAAACATTGAAGTGCCCGTGTAACAGATGAGTTCTCGTCCGAAACTCTGATACTCCGAAAGAGTTTGTCCAGTTTGTACACGAAGTGCGTCCAGTTTTTGCCGTGACCCTCTCTACTCTTTCGCACATGCTATGCGGGTGAAATGATGATACCATGCCAAGTTTCAACATTTTCAGAGTTCATTTTGTAGTGATTTTCAATTTCACGGTCATTTAGCTCTCTAAACAATTCGGTAAATGACCGAAAAACAAGAAATGATGTCAGTACATGTTGGAAATTGATGACGTCGCTTTGAATGCTGCATACTGAACACAAAAGAAGTCCGGAGTTCAAATAAGTTTAAAAAACATTGAAGTGCCCGTGTAACATATGAGTTCTCGTCCGAAACTCTGATACTCTGAAAGAGTTTGTCCAGTTTGTACACGAAGTGCGTTCAGTTTTTGCCGTGACCCTCTCTACTCTTTCGCACATGCTATGCGGGTGAAATGATGATACCGTGCCAATTTTCAACATTTTCAGAATTCATTTTGTAGTGATTTTCAATTTCACGGTCATTTAGCTCTCTAAACAATTAGGTAAATGACCGAAAAATAACAAATGATGTCAGAACATGTTGGAAATTGATGACGTCGCTTTGAATGTTGCATACTGAACACAAAAAAAGTCCGGAGTTCAAATAAGTTTAAAAAACATTGAAGTGCCCATGTAACAGATGAGTTCTCGTCCGAAACCCTGATACTCCAAAAGAGTTTGTCCAGTTTGTAGACGAAGTGCGTTCAGTTTTTGCCGTGACCCTCTCTACTCTTTCGCACATGCTATGTGGGTGAAATGATGATACCATGCCAATTTTCAACATTTTCAGAATTCATTTTGTAGTGATTTTCAATTTCACGGTCATTTAGCTATCTAAACAATTAGGTAAATGACCGAAAAACAACAAATGATGTCAGAACATGTTGGAAATTGATGACGTCACTTTGAATGTTGCATACTGAACACAAAAGAAGTATAGAGTTCAAATAAGTTTAAAAAACATTGAAGTGTCCGTGTAACAGATGAGTTCTCGTCCGAAACCCTGATACTCCGAAAGAGTTTGTCCAGTTTGTACACGAAGTGCATCCAGTTTTTGCCGTGACCCTCTCTACTCTTTCGCACATGCTATGCGGGTGAAATGATGATACCATGCCAATTTTCAACATTTTCAGAATTCATTTTGTAGTGATTTTCAATTTCACGGTCATTTGGCTCTCTAAACAATTACGTAAATTACCGAAAAACAACAAATGATGTCAGAACATGTTGGAAATTGATGACGTCGCTTTCAATGCTGCATACTGAACACAAAAGAAGTCCGGAGTTCAAATAAGTTTAAAAAACATTGAAGTGCCCGTGTAACAGATGAGTTCTCGTCCGAAACCCTGATACTCCGAAAGAGTTTGTCCAGTTTGTACACGAAGTGCGTCCAGTTTTCGCCGTGACCCTCTCTACTCTTTCGCACATCCTATGCAGGTGAAATGATGATACCATGCCAAGTTTCAACATTTTCAGAGTTCATTTTTGTAGTGATTTTCAATTTCACGGTCATTTGGCTCTCTAAACAATTACGTAAATGACCGAAAAACAATAAATGATGTCAGAACATGTTGGAAATTGATGACGTCGCTCTGAATGCTGCATACTGAACACAAAAGAAGTCCGGAGTTCAAATAAGTTTAAAAAACATTGAAGTGCCCGTGTAACATATGAGTTCTCGTCCGAAACTCTGATACTCTGAAAGAGTTTGTCCAGTTTGTACACGAAGTGCGTTCAGTTTTTGCCGTGACCCTCTCTACTCTTTCGCACATGCTATGCGGGTGAAATGATGATACCGTGCCAATTTTCAACATTTTCAGAATTCATTTTGTAGTGATTTTCAATTTCACGGTCATTTGGCTCTCTAAACAATTAGGTAAATGACCGAAAAACAACAAATGATGTCAGAACATGTTGGAAATTGATGATGTCGCTTTGAATGCTGCATACTGAACACAAAAGAAGTCCGGAGTTCAAATAAGTTTAAAAAACATTGAAGTGCCCGTGTAACAGATGAGTTCTAGTCCAAAACCCTCATACTCCGAAAGAGTTTGTCCAGTTTGTACATGAAGTGCGTCCAGTTTTTGCCGTGACCCTCTCTACTCTTTCACACATGCTATGCGGTGAAATGATGATACCATGCCAAGTTTCAACATTTTCAGAGTTCATTTTGTAGTGATTTTCAATTTCACGGTCATTTAGCTCTCTAAACAATTAGCTAAATGACCAAAAAACAACAAATGATGTCAGAACATGTTGGACGCAAAATAAGTCCGGAGTTTAAATAAGTTTAAAAAACATTGAAGTGCCCGTGTAACAGATGAGTTCTCATCCGAAACTCTGATACTCCGAAAGAGTTTGTCCAGTTTGTACACGAAGTTCGTCCAGTTTTTGCCGTGGCCCTCTCTACTCTTTCGCACATGCTATGCGGGTGAAATGATGATACCATGCCAATTTTCAACATTTTCAGAATTCATTTTGTAGTGATTTTCAATTTCACGGTCATTTAGCTATCTAAACAATTAGGTAAATGACCGAAAAACAACAAATGATGTCAGAACATGTTGGAAATTGATGACGTCACTTTGAATGTTGCATACTGAACACAAAAGAAGTCCAGAGTTCAAATAAGTTTAAAAAACATTGAAGTGTCCGTGTAACAGATGAGTTCTCGTCCGAAACCCTGATACTCCGAAAGAGTTTGTCCAGTTTGTACACGAAGTGCATCCAGTTTTTGCCGTGACCCTCTCTACTCTTTCGCACATGCTATGCGGGTGAAATGATGATACCATGCCAATTTTCAACATTTTCAGAATTCATTTTGTAGTGATTTTCAATTTCACGGTCATTTGGCTCTCTAAACAATTAGGTAAATGACCGAAAACAACAAATGATGTCAGAACATGTTGGAAATTGATGACGTCGCTTTGAATGTTCCATACTGAACACAAAAGAAGTGCGGAGTTCAAATAAGTTTAAAAAACATTGAAGTGCCCGTGTAACAGATGAGTTCTCGTCCGAAACCCTGATACTCCGAAAGAGTTTGTCCAGTTTGTACACGAAGTGCGTCCAGTTTTTGCCGTGACCCTCTCTACTCTTTCGCACATGCTATGCAGGTGAAATGATGATACCATGCCAAGTTTCAACATTTTCAGAGTTCATTTTTGTAGTGATTTTCAATTTCACGGTCATTTGGCTCTCTAAACAATTACGTAAATGACCGAAAAACAATAAATGATGTCAGAACATGTTGGAAATTGATGACGTCGCTCTGAATGCTGCATACTGAACACAAAAGAAGTCCGGAGTTCAAATAAGTTTAAAAAACATTGAAGTGCCCGTGTAACAGATGAGTTCTCGTCCGAAACCCTGATACTCCGAAAGAGTTTGTCCAGTTTGTACACGAAGTGCGTTCAGTTTTTGTCGTGACCCTCTCTACTCTTTCGCACATGCTATGCGGGTGAAATGATGATACCATGCCAAGTTTCAACATTTTCAGAGTTCATTTTGTAGTGATTTTCAATTTCACGGTCATTTAGCTCTCTAAACAATTAGGTAAATGACCGAAAAACAAGAAATGATGTCAGAACATGTTGGAAATTGATGACGTTGCTTTGAATGCTGCATACTGAACACAAAAGAAGTCCGGAGTTCAAATAAGTTTAAAAAACATTGAAGTGCCCGTGTAACATATGAGTTCCCGTCCGAAACCCTGATACTCCGAAAGAGTTTGTCCAGTTTGTACACGAAGTGCGTTCAGTTTTTGCCGTGACCCTCTCTACTCTTTCGCACATGCTATGCCGTTGAAATGATGATACCATGCCAAGTTTCAACATTTTCAGAGTTCATTTTATAGTGATTTTCAATTTCACGGTCATTTAGCTCTCTAAACAATTAGGTAAATGACCAAAAAACAACAAATGATGTCAGAACATATTGGAAATTGATGATGTCGCTTTGAATGTTGCATACTGAACACAAAAGAAGTCCGGAGTTCAAATAAGTTTAAAAAACATTAAAGTGCCCGTGTAACAGATGAGTTCTCGTCCGAAACCCTGATACTCCAAAAGAGTTTGTCCAGTTTGTACACGAAGTGCGTCCAGTTTTTGCCGTGACCCTCTCTACTCTTTCACACATGCTATGCGGTGAAATGATGATACCATGCCAAGTTTCAACATCTTTAGAGTTCATTTTGTCGTGATTTTCAATTTCACGGTCATTTAGCTCTCTAAACAATTACGTAAATTACCGAAAAACAACAAATGATGTCAGAACATGTTGGAAATTGATGACGTCGCTTTCAATGCTGCATACTGAACACAAAAGAAGTCCGGAGTTCAAATAAGTTTAAAAAACATTGAAGTGCCCGTGTAACAGATGAGTTCTCGTCCGAAACTCTGATACTCCGAAAGAGTTTGTCCAGTTTGTACACGAAGTGCGTCCAGTTTTTGCCGTGACCCTCTCTACTCTTTCGCACATGCTATGCGGGTGAAATGATGATACCATGCCAAGTTTCAACATTTTCAGAGTTCATTTTGTAGTGATTTTCAATTTCACGGTCATTTAGCTCTCTAAACAATTCGGTAAATGACCGAAAAACAAGAAATGATGTCAGTACATGTTGGAAATTGATGACGTCGCTTTGAATGCTGCATACTGAACACAAAAGAAGTCCGGAGTTCAAATAAGTTTAAAAAACATTGAAGTGCCCGTGTAACATATGAGTTCTCGTCCGAAACTCTGATACTCTGAAAGAGTTTGTCCAGTTTGTACACGAAGTGCGTTCAGTTTTTGCCGTGACCCTCTCTACTCTTTCGCACATGCTATGCGGGTGAAATGATGATACCGTGCCAATTTTCAACATTTTCAGAATTCATTTTGTAGTGATTTTCAATTTCACGGTCATTTAGCTCTCTAAACAATTAGGTAAATGACCGAAAAATAACAAATGATGTCAGAACATGTTGGAAATTGATGACGTCGCTTTGAATGTTGCATACTGAACACAAAAAAAGTCCGGAGTTCAAATAAGTTTAAAAAACATTGAAGTGCCCATGTAACAGATGAGTTCTCGTCCGAAACCCTGATACTCCAAAAGAGTTTGTCCAGTTTGTAGACGAAGTGCGTTCAGTTTTTGCCGTGACCCTCTCTACTCTTTCGCACATGCTATGTGGGTGAAATGATGATACCATGCCAATTTTCAACATTTTCAGAATTCATTTTGTAGTGATTTTCAATTTCACGGTCATTTAGCTATCTAAACAATTAGGTAAATGACCGAAAAACAACAAATGATGTCAGAACATGTTGGAAATTGATGACGTCACTTTGAATGTTGCATACTGAACACAAAAGAAGTATAGAGTTCAAATAAGTTTAAAAAACATTGAAGTGTCCGTGTAACAGATGAGTTCTCGTCCGAAACCCTGATACTCCGAAAGAGTTTGTCCAGTTTGTACACGAAGTGCATCCAGTTTTTGCCGTGACCCTCTCTACTCTTTCGCACATGCTATGCGGGTGAAATGATGATACCATGCCAATTTTCAACATTTTCAGAATTCATTTTGTAGTGATTTTCAATTTCACGGTCATTTGGCTCTCTAAACAATTACGTAAATTACCGAAAAACAACAAATGATGTCAGAACATGTTGGAAATTGATGACGTCGCTTTCAATGCTGCATACTGAACACAAAAGAAGTCCGGAGTTCAAATAAGTTTAAAAAACATTGAAGTGCCCGTGTAACAGATGAGTTCTCGTCCGAAACCCTGATACTCCGAAAGAGTTTGTCCAGTTTGTACACGAAGTGCGTCCAGTTTTCGCCGTGACCCTCTCTACTCTTTCGCACATCCTATGCAGGTGAAATGATGATACCATGCCAAGTTTCAACATTTTCAGAGTTCATTTTTGTAGTGATTTTCAATTTCACGGTCATTTGGCTCTCTAAACAATTACGTAAATGACCGAAAAACAATAAATGATGTCAGAACATGTTGGAAATTGATGACGTCGCTCTGAATGCTGCATACTGAACACAAAAGAAGTCGGGAGTTCAAATAAGTTTAAAAAACATTGAAGTGCCCGTGTAACAGGTGAGTTCTCGTCCGAAACCCTGATACTCCGAAAGAGTTTGTCCAGTTTGTACACGAAGTGCGTTCAGTTTTTGTCGTGACCCTCTCTACTCTTTCGCACATGCTATGCGGGTGAAATGGTGATACCATGCCAAGTTTCAACATTTTCAGAGTTCATTTTGTAGTGATTTTCAATTTCACGGTCATTTAGCTCTCTAAACAATTAGGTAAATGACCGAAAAACAAGAAATGATGTCAGAACATGTTGGAAATTGATGATGTCGCTTTGAATGCTGCATACTGAACACAAAAGAAGTCCGGAGTTCAAATAACTTTAAAAAACATTGAAGTGCCCGTGTAACATATGAGTTCTCGTCCGAAACCCTGATACTCCGAAAGAGTTTGTCCAGTTTGTACACGAAGTGCATTCAGTTTTTGCCGTGACCCTCTCTACTCTTTCGCACATGCTATGCGGGTGAAATGATGATACCATGCCAAGTTTCAACATTTTCAGAGTTCGTTTTGTAGTGATTTTCAATTTCACGGTCATTTAGCTCTCTAAACAATTAGGTAAATGACCCAAAAACAACAAATGATGTCAGAACATATTGGAAATTGATGACGTCGCTTTGAATGTTCCATACTGAACACAAAAGAAGTCCGGAGTTCAAATAAGTTTAAAAAACATTGAAGTGCCCGTGTAACAGATGAGTTCTCGTCCGAAACCCTGATACTCCGAAAGAGTTTGTCCAGTTTGTACACGAAGTGCGTCCAGTTTTTGCCGTGACCCTCTCTACTCTTTCACACATGCTATGCGGTGAAATGATGATACCATGCCAAGTTTCAACATTTTCAGAGTTCATTTTGTAGTGATTTTCAATTTCACGGTCATTTAGCTCTCTAAACAATTACGTAAATTACCGAAAAACAACAAATAATGTCAGAACATGTTGGAAATTGATGACGTCGCTTTCAATGCTGCATACTGAACACAAAAGAAGTCCGGAGTTCAAATAAGTTTAAAAAACATTGAAGTGCCCGTGTAACAGATGAGTTCTCGTCCGAAACTCTGATACTCCGAAAGAGTTTGTCCAGTTTGTACACGAAGTGCGTCCAGTCTTTGCCGTGACCCTCTCTACTCTTTCGCACATGCTATGCGGGTGAAATGATGATACCATGCCAAGTTTCAACATTTTCAGAGTTCATTTTGTAGTGATTTTCAATTTCACGGTCATTTAGCTATCTAAACAATTACGTAAATGACCGAAAAACAACAAATGATGTCAGAACATGTTGGAAATTGATGACGTCGCTTTGAATGCTGCATACTGAACACAAAAGAAGTCCGGAGTTCAAATAAGTTTAAACAACATTGAAGTGCCCGTGTAACATATGAGTTCTCGTCCGAAACCCTGATACTCTGAAAGAGTTTGTCCAGTTTGTACACGAAGTGCGTTCAGTTTTTACCGTGACCCTCTCTACTCTTTCGCACATGCTATGCGGGTGAAATGATGATACCGTGCCAATTTTCCACATTTTCAGAATTCATTTTGTAGTGATTTTCAATTTCACGGTCATTTAGCTCTCTAAACAATTAGGTAAATGACCGAAAAATAACAAATGATGTCAGAACATGTTGGAAATTGATGATGTCGCTTTGAATGTTGCATACTGAACACAAAAAAAGTCCGGAGTTCAAATAAGTTTAAAAAACATTGAAGTGCCCATGTAACAGATGAGTTCTCGTCCGAAACCCTGATACTCCGAAAGAGTTTGTCCAGTTTGTACACGAAGTGCGTTCAGTTTTTGCCGTGACCCTCTCTACTCTTTCGCACATGCTATGCGGGTGAAATGATGATACCATGCCAAGTTTCAACATTTTCAGAGTTCATTTTGTAGTGATTTTCAATTTCACGGTCATTTGGCTCTCTAAACAATTAGGTAAATAACCGAAAAACAACAAATGATGTCAGAACATGTTGAAAATTGATGACGTTGCTTTAAATGCTGCATACTGAACACAAAAGAAGTCCGGAGTTCAAATAAGTTTAAAAAACATTGAAGTGCCCGTGTAACAGATGAGTACTCATCCGAAACCCTGATACTCCTAAAGAGTTTGTCCAGTTTGTACACGAAGTGCGTTCATTTTTTTCCGTGACCCTCCCTACTCTTTCGCACATGCTATGCGGGTGAAATGATGATACCATGCCAAGTTTCAACATTTTCAGAGTTCATTTTGTAGTGATTTTCAATTTCACGGTCATTTAGCTCTCTAAACAATTAGGTAAATGACCGAAAAACAACAAATGATGTCAGAACATGTTGGAAATTGATGACGTCGCTTTGAATGCTGCATACTGAACACAAAAGAAGTCCGGAGTTCAAATAAGTTTAAAAAACATTGAAGTGCCCGTGTAACATATGAGTTCTCGTCCAAAACCCTGATACTCTGAAAGAGTTTGTCCAGTTTGTACACGAAGTGCGTTCAGTTTTTGCCGTGACCCTCTGTACTCTTTCGCACATGCTATGCGGGTGAAATGATGATACCGTGCGAATTTTCAACATTTTCAGAATTCATTTTGTAGTGATTTTCAATTTCACGGTCATTTAGCTCTCTAAACAATTAGGTAAATGACCGAAAAATAACAAATGATGTGAGAACATGTTGGAAATTGATGACGTCGCTTTGAATGTTGCATACTGAACACAAAAAAAGTCCGGAGTTCAAATAAGTTTAAAAAACATTGAAGTGCCCGTGTAACAGATGAGTTCTCGTCCGAAACCCTGATACTCCGAAAGAGTTTGTCCAGTTTGTACACGAAGTGCGTCCAGTTTTTGCCGTGACCCTCTCTACTCTTTCACACATGCTATGCGGTGAAATGATGATACCATGCCAAGTTTCAACATTTTCAGAGTTCATTTTGTAGTGATTTTCAATTTCACGGTCATTTAGCTCTCTAAACAATTACGTAAATTACCAAAAACAACAAATGATGTCAGAACATGTTGGAAATTGATGACGTCGCTTTGAATGCTGCATACAGAACACAAAAGAAGTCCGGAGTTCAAATAAGTTTAAAAAACATTGAAGTGCCCGTGTAACAGATGAGTTCTCGTCTGAAACCCTGATACTCCGAAAGAGTTTGTCCAGTTTGTACACGAAGTGCGTTCAGTTTTTGCCGTGACCCTCTCTACTCTTTCGCACATGCTATGCGGGTGAAATGATGATACCATGCCAAGTTTCAACATTTTCAGAGTTCATTTTGTAGTGATTTTCAATTTCACGGTCATTTAGCTCTCTAAACAATTAGGTAAATGACCGAAAAACATCAAATGATGTCAGAACATATTGGAAATTGATGACGTCGCTTTGAATGCTGCATATTGAACACAAAAGAAGTCCGGAGTTCAAATAAGTTTAAAAAACATTGAAGTGCCCGTATAACAGATGAGTTCTCATCCGAAACCCTGATACTCCGAAAGAGTTTGTCCAGTTTGTACACGAAGTGCGTCCAGTTTTTGCCGTGACCCTCTCTACTCTTTCGCACATGCTATGCGGGTGAAATGATGATACCATGCCAAGTTTCAACATTTTCAGAGTGTATTTTGTAGTGATTTTCAATTTCACGGTCATTTGGCTCTCTAGACAATTAGGTAAATGACGAAAAAAAACAAATGATGTCAGAACATGTTGGAAATTGATGACGTCGCTTTGAATGTTGCATACTGAACACAAAAGAAGTCCGGAGTTCAAATAAGTTATTAAAAATAAAAAAGAGGTGCAATGCTGGTTAATTTGCTTCAAACCTTTCGGAATAGTGTAGACTGCACTGCACATAGCTTAGTGCAATCTATGCTATTCCGAAAGGCTTGAAGCTAATCAACGTGCAGGTGAGCATTGCGCCTCTTCGTCATTGTCTCTGCACTCACGTTTTATAAACCGCTCATACTGCCTCTCTCTTGGCGAGGTGAGACTAAAAATCAGCTTACTAAGAAACTCTAGTACCGGTTTATGCCATGAACCGGTACTAAAGGTCTTCGTGGGGGCCCCAGCCTAACCACAGCCGCACTGGCCTCATTAGTACCGGTTTGTGGCATGAACCGGTACTAAAGGTTGCCCACGAACCGGTACTAATGATGCCCGCCCTCCTAGCCGTTGGAACCGGCACTAATGGTCACATTAGTGCCGGCTCAAATTCAAACCGGCACTAATGTGCTTCACATTTGACCCTTTTTCTACTAGTGTAACCGAATGATGTGACGATCCCCGCAAGCTCAACTCCATGAAGAAGTGTATTAATAGGGTTATGCTTGACATGATGATAAGAATAAATAGTGTTAGGATAATTCGAGGCCATTGTCGATCCGTCGAGGACAAACAATTCCACAAGCACGAGTAACGGCACCAACATTTCTTAACGAGGTGTATCAACATGGCTAAATCCTAGGGCATGCTATGGGTGCTTCTCCCCATGTATCAAATCACATGATACAGTCCGATTATACGCCTTCTAAGGTCGTCAAATAGTGCTCCGACCACCACTCTGTGGTTGGTCCGGCCACCCCTACCAGGGCGTCCCGACCGTCCTTCTCGTGACCTCTGTTCTAGTCTATTTGGCTACCCCACAGTGCCTACATATAATAGGCTTGGGTTAGACGTGTCCGACTAAAACAACCCTAATTCATAGACCTAATGTTCAATACATATTCTAACCTTCACCTTGGCAAATATGTTCTCGCCATCTTGAAACCACCATGCGTGAATCTTCGTGTACCTTGGACTTGAACCATTATTCATGAGCTCTGCTACTACTCCCTTAACATCACATGATTCCACATGCAACTATAGTCCCTTCTTTTCTTCATGATAGTCAAAACTCGAACGAATAATCACACAACATGTCATGATGTTACTCAGGGTTTGCTTGTTTCAAAACCGAGCAGGACCACGAACAATGGCAAATCTAGATTGCAAACCCTGAAGTCTCTTTCAATATCTTTTCGGGAAGCCTCGTGTACCTTTGCAAATTCAATATGCTTCTTAGTTTTGGGCTTTTTAATGCTCTTGACAAATGTACAACAAGAAGGGTAAATATCATCTGCAAGATAGTAACCCTTTGTGTACTCATGCCCATTCACTATGAAATTGCAAGCACGAACATCACCACTAGCAAGTCTAGCAAACAAATGAGATTGTTGCAACACATTTATATCATTGAGAGTACCAGGCATACAAAAAAACAATGCCAAGTCCACAAATACACGGATGCTATGGCCTCTAGCACAATTGTTGCATCACGAGACTTGCCACAATACTGCCCGTGCCATGCCTTCGGGCAGTTTTCCCAAGTCCAGTGCATGCAAATCAACGCTTGCTAGCATGCCGGGCCAACCTCGCTTCTCATTTGCTGCCATCAATTTTTTTGTCTTCCTCATTGATTTCACGAAGATAGACAGGACCAAAGACGCGGATGATCACTTTGGTGAACCTACGCACTGACTTAATTGTAGTATCTTCGCCAATGCGAAGATACTCGTCGACATAGTCAGCCGGGATGCCTTATGTAATCACCCGCATAGCTGCGGAGATTTTTTGATATGCGCTGAAACCCAACAAGCCCGCAACGTTTCTCCTTTGAGTAAAACCCCGAGAATTGGCCTCGCAAGCTTGCACAATTTTTACGAAGAGGGATCGGCGCATTTGATACCTTCTCTGGAAGAGGTGTGGCGGATAGGTAGGATTGTCCACGAAGTAGTCTTGCATCAACATCATGTTCCCGAGAAGGCTGTTGCGAGGGATGCCAAGACGGCCGACATTCGATCCTCGCCGTCTCTTGCGGTTTTGATCCTTGACCTCCTTCATGGCTAGGACCGCCACCACCATCTGCTGCCGATGGCGTTTGAGCAGTGAATCCACATCCGAGTCGTAGGACGAGGACGAATCCTCGAGCAAAAATTGCTCTCAAGGGCTCAAATCCATCTACAAAAAACCGCATGCGAGCTTGCACCAACGAAATTTCAGCTGCGATCGAGCTACAAGGGGCAGAAAAAGGGGCCCACTGGGGGCGGCTTGGCGAATGAGGACAGCTCAGCGAATCCAGGGCGGCCGACGACTCAGCGGCGATCGATCTGGGGCGGGTGGCGACCAGGGGCACCTCGGTTCGGTGGATTCGGGGCGCCAACGAGTGGACCCGGGCCTAGTCAGCCCGACAAAGAGATTCCGCTGGCGGAGATGGCCGAAATCACAGGCGGCGGGCCGGCGGCGACGGTCGCGGGCGGCTGCGGGAGGGGATGTGAGGAGCGCGCGCTAAAATGGCCCTCCCGTTAACCGCTTTCGCGGGATACAGGGTACCCATGGGGCGAGGGGGAGGGGGGCTGGGTTTTCACGGCTCGGAGTAGGGAATTTTACCGTGCCCCTCAAAAATTTTAAGAGTCAGATGCCTTTAAGGTTTCTGTTTGGGTCACTATTTTTGCCCAAAATCTAAACTGGCAGTTATTTTACGGGTCGGGAAGATATAAGGGTCTACCAGAGATGTTCTAATGCCCTTCTTTTAGTCTTGAAGGATTCATGAATTCGAAAAGGTGCTATGGCACCCGGGTGCCCCGACACCCTCTTATCGGACGTGTCTAGCAACTTGAAGATTCGTGTGGAGAAATGACAGCAGCAGTGCATTTGCATCCGCAGGTTAATTAATCAGATGGCACAGGCAGGTTGTGGTCAGAACAGGCCGGTCATAGGCATCTTTCCGATGGAGGCACAGATGACTTGACAGCACTGTTGTAGCCCTGTCAGGCCTCGACTGTTTCTCCATATATTTTTATGCATGCGGTGAAAGGGCTTGTCATGGTCAGTGTGCATGTGGTGCAACCAATGCGGGACCCTAGGTTTCACGACAGAGTTTTTATAATAGTTGATCATGTTCTTTCTGCAACAGAGAGTGGCTACCGTGAGAGAGTGTCAATTGTTTATAATCAGCGACGGGCGGTACATGTGGCTCACGAACGACACAGTTCTAGCTAGCCAATGGCGATTAAAAGGCTTCAGGGGCGTGATCATTGCGGCTATAACTGGCTTCAACTAATCACGTTTACCATTGAAAATGCGTTGTGGATTCCTGTGTAATACGACCCACTTGTCATAGAGCATGAGATAGGTCAGGTAAAAACACCTTCTATTAATATTTAGTGTGTCTACCCATTAATATCTTGTAGGACGCCCAACAGCCCCACCAAAACTATTAAGGGCATTTCACAACAACAAAATTAAGGCCAATGAATAATAATATTTTGACCTCGTACATCCATATTCCAGAGTGACCTATACACTAGCGGATGCTCGAAGCAAATCATAATTAAATTTGACGATCGCAAACGGTGTAGGCAGCGGGGGCTAGGCAGCCAGTGCACAGGCCTGGCAACAGTGACAGATCGGTTCACTGTTCAACCCACCATGCTTTTTTTAATTGGAAACCACGCAACTATTGAAGAGAGAGGATAAATGTGAGGAGAGAGACTCTTTTGAGCCTGCGAGAGAGTTTGCGTGAAAAAGAACAGAGAGAGAGAAAAGAAACGTTTACTATAAGAGAGAGAGAGGGGGGGGGGGGGGGGGGGGGGGAGGGAATGTTGGGTAGAGAAGGAAGGAGAAAAGTGAGAGGCAGTAATGCGCTAGAGCAACAACTTCGGTAAATATTATCTTATTGACTGAGGCTTCCGTAAATATTGTTTATGAGAAGTTGAGGAAAAAAACTCTTCAATAACTTCTATAAACCCAAAAGGATTTAATATATTTTTAAAAACCCGATAACTTTTCATGCAACTACACGGGAATATCTAGCGAAAATCAATCTCTGCACCTGAGCTCATCTGCACCCGCGCTGACGAAAATAAAATAAAAACAAATACTAAAAAATTCCAATTTTTTTTGTGCAGTAGATAATTTGATGCATGAGGTCCACTCCAATTTTCAAATCATTTGGACATCCGAGGAGCTCTCAGCAAAAAAGAATTGTGTACCAGAAAAAATTGGATTTTTTTCAAAAAAAATTTACGATTTTTTTTCTAACAGGGTGCAGAAGAGCGTGGGCACCGAAACGCCCTACTCAATATCTAGCCCTTTCTGTATAAATTGACAGGTAGATATAATTAATTTTTTATGAAAACTAAGAGAAGCAGATGTTAGACAACTCTTTTGAAGATGATACCCCGTGCGTTGCTGCGGGAATTGCTTGCAATATATTTAACTGAGATTTTTTTATAGAAATATGAACATTGGTAATAAAATGACAACTGGATTTCAAATATTATAATTTACCATATTTTATTATCGTATAGTTTTAAAATATCCATTGCATACAAGTAGCATAATGGAGTGCATAGTGGGTCTTTATCCATGCATGGATATACAGACTCCTTTAAGGAATACCAAAGTGAATAGTTGGCTTAGCAAAGTTAAATAGTAAAGATGAATTGAGAGAGCATCTTGCATCTCTACAATTTTGTATGGTAAGGTTTCACTTAGTTTTGTTCACGTTGTTATCCCCTAAAAACTTTGAATTGGCAGGTAGCAATGTGTATGGAATTAAAGGCTAGTAATGTGTATGGAATGTACCAGGTCCAAGTATGTTGTGTCGGCTGAATGTACCAGGCCCAAGTATGATTGTGTTCGGTGACGTATATGACCGCGTGGGGTAGTTGGGCGGCTGACGCACAGGCCTGAGGCAGAAATTGAGCAGACGCGTGAGGTGTCTTTCTTGGGTTCGTGTGGACGCAAATCGGGGGCAAATTTGGCCGGGAGTGCGTCCAGACGGACAGCGAGCAGACCAAATATGGTTTTAAGTCGACGTGTTGGGTCGATGTTTTCGTCTGTTTCCACACAAACGGACACGCACGGACGAATTGCGTCGGGGCGTTCGAGTTGCCCTAATTCCGAAGATGTACTAGAATTGGTATTGGTCAATCCAATTCCTACTTCCCACCTAGAAAAGGCAGCACAACCTGAAACAAATTGAATTATGATTTGTGTTGTCTGGGTGTAGTAGGTCCAAGTACGTTTGGGGTCCGATGAAGGTACCATTTCCAAGTATGGTTGTGTCCACTGAATGTACCAGGTCTAAAAGTATGATTGTGTCGGTTGAATGTACAAGGTCCAAGTATGGGGTTGTCGGCTGAATGTACTAGGGCCAATTATGATTGCGTCCGCTCAATGTACTAGGCCCAAGAAGGGTTGTGTCTGGTGAACGTACCTGGTCCATGTATGGTTGTATCGGCTGAATGTACCAGGTCTAAGTATGGTTGTGTCGGCTGAATGTACCTAGTCCAAGTATGGTTGCGTCGGATGAATGTAACAAATCCAAGTATGGTGGTGTCCGCTAAATGTACCAGGTCCAATTATGGTTGCATTGCCTGAATGTACTAGGTTCATATATGGTTGTGACGGAAATGTACCTGGTCCTTGTATAGTTGTGTTCGCTAAATATACCAGGTCCAAGTATGGTTCTGTCTGGATGAATGTACTTGGTCCATGTATGGTTGCGTCTCGCTGAATGTACTCGGTCCAAGTATTGTACCAGGTCTATGTATGGTTGCTTCCGACTGAATGTACCAAGTCCAAGTATAATCATGTTGAATGTATCAGATCCAAGTATGGTTATGTCCACTGAACGTATCAGATCCAAGTATGGTTGCTTCGCTGAATGTACCAGGTCCAAATATGATTTTATCGGATAAATGTATCACGTTCATGTATGGTTGCGTCGGCTTAATGTGCTAGGTCTAAGTATAGTTGCGTCGACTATATATACTAGATCCATGTATGATCATGTCCGGTGAATGTACAAGGTCCATGTATGGTTAATGTACGAGGTCCATGTATGGGTTCGTCTGCTAAATGTAGCAGGTCCAAGTATGGTTGCGTCTGGACGAATGTACCTGGTCCATGTATGGTTGCATCCGGTTGAATGTACTAGGTCCAAGTATTGTAACAGGTTCATGTATGGTTGCTTTCGGGTGAATGTACCAAGTCGAATATAATTGCATCGGCTGAATGTATCAGGCCGAACTATGGTTGTGTCTGTTGAATGTACCAGATCCAAGTATGGTCGTGTCCACTGAATGTACTAGTTGCAAGTATGGTTTTGTCCGATGAATGTACCAGGTCCATGTATGGTTGCGTATCAAGTGTGATCTATCGAGGCCGATTCCTTGTATTTCACTCACGATGACGACTCTGTAGTGTAGAACATCTAGTGTGATCCACTGAAGGTGATTCCTCGTATTTCACTCTAGGTAATAACTCTACAGTGTAGTATATCGAGGTAAACCTATCGAGGGTGATTCCTCCGGTTACACATTCATGGTATGGACCTGAACCCCGGCTCTTACAATGATAAAGGCAGGTCGGCCTCAAGGGTACCCACGAGAGATAATGTGGCGGAACAACAGGGCAGGTTGAGACCACCTAGGATAGGGGTGGGCCTGGTCCCTAGCCGTGGTCCTCGAGTTATCTAGTCGGAGCAACGGCCCTGATCGTCTCCGTGAGATGCTAATAATAGACTAACAGGTTTGGGTATTTGATCTGAGTTGGCCGCTGGCCTATACGCACTAACGGACGCGCGAGATAATGGTATATGGGACCCTCAGCGTCGTACGTTCCTTCCGAAAGCGATCCAGATATCATAGTTCAGAGATGCGGGCTGATTGTTGGGGTGGACAATAACCACCTGTGCTTGTATAAAGAAGTGGGTTTGGTCCCCGGCCAGTCACGCAACATGCAGAAGTGCAAAGGGCGATGGGCCCAAGACCCCCGAGAACTTAGGATTTAGACCGGCGTGCTAACCTCTCTGGAGAGCCTAGGTTGGTCTATGGCGTGTTGATTATCCGAGGCCGGGCATTACCCAGAAAAGTGTGTCCGGCCAGAGGTGGTTGAGCATATCGGGTAACTTGGTGCACCCCTACAGGGAAGTTAAACTATTCGAATAGCCCTGTGCACGGTAACATGACGCTTGGAGTTGTATCCCGATCTACTACAACTAGAACCGGATACTATTGTGATACTTAATTGTTTTAGCACCCCGAGATCGCTTTTTCTTTGGGTAGTCGATGAAGGATCTCTGGGTTTTGGTGATATATACATGTTACTAAATAATGTTATATGCTCCTCTAATCTACTGCTGCAAGATGATGGCCGTAGTAGATGCAATTTTCGATAGGATGAGCTTCTCTCCTTTATCCTGGCATTTCTGCAGTATAGTCCAAAGATATAGTCCCATTCCTTTGACACCGATGCATACTTAGTATAGATTTGATGTAAGTCTTACGAGTACTTTGGATGAGTACTCACGGTTGCTTTTCTACCTTTTCCCCCTCTACCCGATTGCTGCGATCAGATGATGGAGCCCAGGAGCCAGCTGATCCCGCCGATGACTATTACTACACCAACGGAGCCTACTACTACGTGGAGACCCACGACCAGGAGTAGTTAGGTGGCCCCAAGCAGGAGGCCTGCACCTTTTCGATATAGATGTCGTTATTTTGCTCAGCCTTCTTAAGGCAAACTTGTTTATCTTATGTCTGTACTCAGATGCTGTTGCTTTCGCTAACTTATGTATTCAAGCCTTCACAACCTTGACTTGTAATATAAAGTTTTATGTTTGAATTTGTGTCTATAGTTGTGTTGTGATATCTTCCCGTGAGTCTTTGATCTTCATCGTGCGCATTTGTGTGTATGATTAATGCATGGTCGAGTCAGGGGCGTCACATGCCTGAGTTGGGCGAGGCCGAGGTGTTGGAGTGGGTCTGGATATTCAACCAACACAATTATACTTGGACTTGGTACATTTCGCCGTAACCAACCATACATGGATCTGGTACAATAGTTGGGTCTGTACATTCAGTCCAACGCAACCATACATGGACTAGGTACATTCATCCAGACAGAACCATAGTTGGACCCGGTACATTTCAACGGACATAACTATACATGGACCTGGTACATTCACCCAACACAACCGTACTTGGACCTGGTACATTCAGCCAACACAGACATACTTGTACCAGGTACATTCAGCCAATGCAACTATACCTGGACCTGGTACATTTTAGCAGACACTACCATACTTGGACCTACTATATTCACCCGACGCAATCATACTTGGACTGGGTACATTCAGCCGACACAACCATACTTGGACCTGATACATTCAGCAGATGAAACCATAGTTGGACTTGATACATTCAGCCGATACAACCATACATGGACCAGATACATTCATTAGACACAATCATATTTGGGCCTGATACATTCAGCGACCACTTTCGGGTGAATGTACCAAGTCCAAGTATAATTGCGCCGGCTGAATGTCCTAGGTCCAAGTATGATTGTGTCTGCTGAATGTACTAGATCCAAGTATGGTCGTGCCCTTTGGATGTACCAGATCCAAGTATGGTAGTGTCCGCTGAATGTACCAGGTCCAAGTATGGGTTTGTCGCGTGAATGTACCAGGCCCATATATGGTTGCATTGGCTAAATGTGCCAGGTCTAAGTATGGTTGCGTTGACTAAATGTACTAGGTCCAAGTATGTCCATGTCCGGTAAATGTGTCAGGTCCAAGTATGATTGTGTCAGGTGAATGTACTAGATCCAACTATGGTTGCGTCGGCTTAACGCAACCCACAACTTGCAAACCATTCGTTTAAACTCCACGGACAACTACCCTCATGTTTCTCTATCCTACTTCATCTCTATGTCCCCTCTCTATCTATCGTTATCCCCCGCTCCATCCGTATATGAATTTAACACCTTTGCCAGATTTCCCACACAAGAACACAAACACACAAAATAGATTGGCATAGGTGAATGACTCGTTACATATGGTGCGTCAGTCATAACAGTTGGTACGCCGAGGGCCGCCGGCGACCCTGGCCTCAGCGTGCCATGTAGTACTCCCAGCGTCGCTAGTAGTGGGCGTCGGTGATGGTGGGGCTGACGGTGGATGACGCCACAAGGCCTGGGATGATGGTGAAGTGGCGTGAACTAGGCGGCGGCGACGAGGAGGAGGAGGAGGAGACCAAGGTATTGGAGTGGATCTGGTACATTTAGCGGACACAATTATACTTGGACTTAGTACATTCAGCCGGAAGCAACCATACATGGACCTGTTACAATACTTGGACCTGGTACATTCAGCCGGACGCAACCATGCATGGATCAAGTACATTCATTTCGACACTACCATACTTGGACTTGATACATTCAACAGACACAATTATACATGGACCTCGTACATTCACCCGACACAATCATATATGGACCTGGTATATTCAGCCAACGGAACTGTACTTAGACCCGGTACATTTAGCGGACACTACCATACTTGGACCTAGTACATCCAGCTGACTCAATCATACCTGGACCGGGTACATTTAACCGACATAACCATACTTGGACATGATACATTCTGCCGACGGAGCCATACCTGGACTTGGTACATTCAGCCGATACAATCATACATCAACCAGATACATTCGCTAGACACTACCATACTTGGGCCTGGTACATTCATCGACTGCTTTGGGCTGAATGTACCAAGTCCACGTATGGTTATGTCCGCTGAATGTACCATATACAAGTATGCTCATGTCTGTTGAATGTACTAGGTCCAAGTATGCTTTCGTTGGGTGAATTTATGAGGTCCATGTATGATTGTGTCGGTTAAATATGCTAGGTCCAAGTATGGATGGACCTTGTACATTCAATGGACCAGGTGCATTCACATTACACAACCATACATAGACCTGGTCCATTCACCCAAGAAAACCATATCAATTCCTAGAGAGAATGAAATATGTGACACAAGGGGACCCCCACTTTGTCCCAATATGTCTGGACTACCTGCAAATTCTCATATCCACCCCATATATTAAAAGAATATAAGGGCTTGCGGGTGCGCGGTCAGTCAACCACGTAGGACGCGGACCATCCTAGATCATATTTTCTTTTTCTTTATTCTTTCTTTTTTCCTCTCTCCATCCTCATCAATCATATGCATAGGACTGGTAATTTAACGGCAAAATAGATGATATAGCTGATTCATACATAACCGAGGGCTTAAAACAAACACCAATCGGACACGTCTCTGGACATTTGAGGAGACAAAATGGACGGGACCTGTTGTAGATGTCCTTGGAAGATGAACGTCAAACAAAACAAAACCCGATCTTTTGGAACCATAATTCCAATACCATATTTTTATGCTAGTTACTACTTGTTGTGGGATGATAATTTAATGACTATTCGACCGTAAATTAATATTGTATATGAATGCACCAGACAGTTTTAAAAATTCATCAAAGAGTCTTAATTACTTGGCCATACTATTATAATTAGTTGTGGAGTCAATTACACTGATGGTGCTACAACTTGCGTAAATGGTCACTTTGGTGCTAGAAGTTGTGGTGTACATTGAAGTGGTGCAAAAACTTGGCATTAACATGCAAATTCGGTGCTTATCTCGTTTATATACGGAGTAGGTGCTGACTAGGCGCGTGGGGCCCGCTGTCAGCCACTGCACCAGAAAGAATATAAGGGCTTGCGGGTGCGCGGTCAGTCAACCACGTAGGACGCGGACCATCCTAGATCATATTTTCTTTTTCTTTATTCTTTCTTTTTTCCTCTCTCCATCCTCATCAATCATATGCATAGGACCGGTAATTTAACGGCAAAATAGATGATATAGCTGATTCATACATAACCGAGGGCTTAAAACAAACACCAATCGAACACGTCTCTAGACATTTGAGGAGACAAAATGAACGGGACCTGTTGTAGATGTCCTTAGAAGACGAACGTCAAACAAAACAAAACCCGATCTTTTGGAACCATAATTCCAATACCATATTTTTATGCTAGTTACTACTTGTTGTGGGATGATAATTTAATGACTGTTCGACCGTAAATTAATATTGTATATGAATGCACCAGACAGTTTTAAAAATTCATCAAAGAGTCTTAATTACTTGGCCATACTATTATAATTAGTTGTGTAGTCAATTACACTGATGATGCTACAACTTGGTGTAAATGGTCACTTTGGTGCTAGAAGTTGTGATGTACATTGAAGTGGTGCAAAAACTTGGCATTAACATGCAAATTCGGTGCTTATCTCGTTTATATACGGAGTAGGTGCTGACTAGGTGCGTGGGGCCCGCTGTCAGCCACTGCACCAGAGAGAAGGGGTGCGTGGCCTGATTTTTTTGGGAAACACCCTCGAAATATATATTTTCACAAAAAAACCCCTGTTGACGTGGAAGAGTGGACTTTTTTCCCTATATTAGGAGTGGGTCCCACCTGTCAGAGAAGAGTGAAAATTATATCAAAAGTGAGGGCACCTGGACTCGAGCCCATACCGACAAATAGTCATCAGTACTGCTAACCAACACGGCAACAAAGTCTCATGTCAAATTTGGATAAGAAAGCTATCTGTACTAACCTGGCAGCATGCGGAGCTTTTATTGGCTGCAGATAGTGCGGCCCATTCTACACCTGTTCCTTTTTTAAATTTATTTGTAAAACATAATTGATAAAAAATATGTTCAAATATTTGTGTGATACAAATATTATACATGGAAAATATTATTAGTGAATAATAACATTTAAATATACATCCTTGCATGATATAAAAAATTTAGTTAATACTGACATTTAATAAAATTAAAATATTTAATGAATACATAAATATTATACAGTCACGGCTTATATTCAAATTATAGAAAATGAATATTCATATGAGCAGCTTAAATTATAAATTATGATTATTTTTTATTATAAAAACATTGAACTATACAAACATGCATATGATTATTGAAATGTTGTATACCTAAACTAAATTTCGTAATTGTAATTTTTTTAGTTCTATAGTTTGCAAACACTGTTATAATTCATAAATATTATTTAAATAATATGTGAAAAGTTTTATAAAATAATTTATTCTGTTTGCATGTACTCCCTTTGTTTGTTTTTATAAGACGTTTCAGACAGCTTGCTTTGTGCTGTTTTCAACAGTGTCTGAATGTCTAAAACGTCTTATAAAAGTGAACAGAGGTAGTACAATATTTATAAACACAAATATTTATTCGTTATTTTTATTACCGAGAATATAATTTAGATTTTTTAAGAACTTATAATTTAGATACTTTCTGCTGAAAAATAAAAGAAACTAACAGGTGGAAAATAAGCCGCAAGATGTACAGCCCATTTAACCTCCGCCTGCGCTGCGATTAAAATACATATAATATGTTTACCCGTATTGCCCGTAGAAGACTTAATCGGTGACAAAATCTTCCCACGTCAACAGGGATTTTTTTGTGAAAAAATATTTCGAGGGTGCTTTTGAAAAAAATCTGGCCTCAACAGGGATTTTTTTGTGAAAAAATATTTCAAGGGTGCTTTTGAAAAAAATCTGGCCACACATCCCTTCTCTCTGGTCGAGTGGCTGACAGCGGGCCCCATGCGCCTGGTCAGCACCGACTCCGTATACAAATGAGATAAGCACCGTATTTGCACGTCAATGTCAAGTTTTCGCACCACTTCAATGTACACCATGACTTTTAGCACCAAAATGACCATTTACGTCAAGTTGTAGCACCACGAATGTAATTGACTCTTAGTTATGATTTTATCAAAATTGATGACACTTGGAAACACAAATGCGCGTGATAATCTAGCAGTAACCTTTTCGAAGAAAATGTTAATCTTATAGGTAGCGTCGAAATGTCAGGCACCTGTCCACGTACTTAAAAGGAGGCCCCCTCCCATACTAGGAACAACATCATGACGCAATGTGATCTTGTACCAGGAACATACATTTTTTTAGTGTACCAAGAACAGACATTTTTATTACTGTACCAAGAACAGATGTGATCTTGTACCAATAACAAGTTGTTTTTCATACTGTACCAAGAACAGCTTGGATGTGGAACATGATATGAATCTTTGAAGCACGTGACAGTTTGCAGCATAATTGCCGGACACACCAGTTCACGTGCACGTCACTAGTACATCTGAGTCTATGCCGCACCGATTTACAGCTCCATAGGTGATACTGCTACAGTGTACCACGAATAAAGAATCTCTCTTCTTTTAATGAGCATGGGGCTGTATCTCTCTCTACACAAAACGAGGCACCAGGGAAGCTGTTTCAGCGACAGTCTCAATGCCCTGCCGTCAAGGTGGCGGATTCCATTTTAATCCTCCTTTGGTTTGAAAGAATTTCATAAGAATTTTAGAGGATAGGATTCTTATAGAATTTTTTTTCTTTAGAGCCCTTTGGTTCATAGGAATAGATTTCTATTCCTACATAGGATTGATTCCTATCCTCCACATTTCATAGGAAAATAAAAATGAGCCTAGACTCAATGGAAAAATTCCTTTTGCGTCAATCAAATTACATCTCATTTCCTATTCCTACTCATAGGATTTAAGATACATGCTATCTCATTTCCTATAAAATTCATATTCCTATGATAATCCTATCCTATGAACGAAAAGAGGCCTAAGATGTGTACCCCCACAAAGTGTGATCACGACCCATGCACGAGCGGTAAATCGGTGCTTACCTTGCAAACCAAAATCAAAGTGAGATATTGATAGGGCTAATGTCTTTAATATATATAGCAAACTGATTGCAGTAAGCAAAAATCACAATGTAAATGACACGGCTAACTTTAAAAGAGATGGCTAACTTGGATATGCTAGGAATTCCATGTTTTGCCCAGTTCGGGAAACTAAATATAGCTATTTTGCATACGAAATTAAGTAATATTCTTCGTGTGAATGCCCTTACCAAGTTCAAGTTCTGCCCGCAAAAACCAAGATTTTAGTGTAACAAGATAATCTCCAACAAGTACTATTAATTCTGGTTGGGGAGCCTTACAACCCACTTGTAACTATGTATCTTTTAATATTAACTAGATCATGAAGATGCGCGTTGCCGTGCCATCCCATGTTGAGAAGGTACAGATATATGCATTATGATGGGTAACACAATGAATTAATTATTCGAGAAACACAATATTAACCCAGTTAATCTTAACAATCTAGGATAACACTCACTTCTGTGAAATGCCAAGGTTGTTAGTATATCATCCTAACATTGGAGAAGGTTTTGCCTACTTCCGCCATCGCCCATGACTGTTATGACAATGGCATTCAACGCACATAATGAAGTAGACGTCAAACTTGGCAAATAAAACATCCTCGCAAACTGGATGGTAAATTCATCAGGTACTGAAACAGATTAAAACTAAAGATCAAAATTAAAGTTAAAATTATTCATGCCGACAATTACTCAGACAGAACCGTGCTACAAGCAAAGTACTAATATTGACAGTTTCCATCTACATACATACATGCCGTGTCATAGGGTCCATCCTTGACTTGTGGAAAAATAGTCCCAGAAAAGTAATCCTGAATAGACCCAGAATTGCCCCCCCCCCCCCCCCCCCAACACACACACACACACACACATGGAACATCCGTATATTTCAACATAATATGAGTGAGCAAAAGATCATGGATAACAAGTTGCTGTTTAACAGTATTTGCATTAGGATTGCACACTTTAAATCCTAAAGTGGTTCATGGCTAGAAGGAATTAAACCAGACCTCAAATTATCAACATTTGGCAATGACATTTTATTTCCAGAAGATCCAAAATAACAGAATGCATGATCAATAAATGCCATTTTGTCATGATTCATGCATCAAGCATATTCTGCCCATTCCTACTCATTTTAGACTAATTATGTTCTTTAGCTAGAACAATTATAAATT
Organism: Triticum urartu; assembly: GCF_056163025.1. Lineage (NCBI taxonomy): Eukaryota > Viridiplantae > Streptophyta > Magnoliopsida > Poales > Poaceae > Triticum > Triticum urartu. Next base: position 686,561,676 of record NC_141879.1, read on the forward strand.
GTTGATAGCAATAGCAAAGGAAAGAACATAGGCAATAAGAGTTATTCAATCTTGCATACCAGAGCCGTACGAAAGAAGCCAATCTTCATAGGTTTAGCTCATGCGAGAGACAGATTATATGAAATCTGAAAAAAAAGAGAAGGAAAGGGAGCAGGCATAACGGAAGTGTCTGGCTGAAATAAAAAAAAGAAACAAAACGCATGGAATGCAGAACTAAACTCACTGTAATAAAGAGAAAAAAGATGAATAGACAACAATAATTTGTGAGTAGTCGCACCTGCCCGCCCCCCATGATCGCATAGGTGGCTTTTACTGTTTTTTAATTGGGTTTGATGCACACCCCTTGAGAAATTCGTACAGAGAAACTCCAATGAACGAGCACTGCAACCCAGCAAGGAGGAATAGATCCAAATCAGTTCCACAGATACGAAGACATGGAGGAATGTGCGTCAAATAGAATTAGGGAGAACGGTAGATTGTAGTGACACAGCGATAACAGAAATCATTTGCCACCATTACAGACCATAATGGTTTGTCAGATTAATTATGCGCTAGGTTTCAGCTTTCATGGGGTGAGGTTTCAGTTATGGAATTTGAAAGGATACGATCAGCCGACCATGATGCCAGCAGCCACCGACGCGTGCGGCCGCCGCAGCCGCCAAGAAGATGTGTATGTCACTCTTGCGCCGACGAGGATTCTGGCGCAGTGGTCGCCCCCACCTCCTCCTGGCACTAGCGAGACGCCGCCGCGTCATCTTGCGTCATCAAGACGTAGCTGCTTCATGCTGCCGCGTCACTCTTGAGCCATTCACATGCCTCCTCCTCCAACTGATTGCCCGCCTTCACCTCAGCCAAAGCTCTCTCGCTCGTTGTCGCCGCATCCATGATTCATGGACAATCACCAATAAGAACAGCCGTGGTTAGCACTAAGAACTTAAAGGACATAGGGAGGGGGAATCAAAATGTAGGGCTGCACTTACGATGGACTGTTACCGGAGGAATACCATCGACATTGACCGGCGCCACCGCCGGTTTCAGGGCGATGGGGAAGAACCACTTCGGATCTAGAAAAAGGAGTTTGGGTGGGGGGGTCGAATCGATACAATACATCAGATGAGGTTAGAGAAATCGGCAATAGATCCGACTGAGCATGGCGACTCTGACCTGGAGCTTGGTTCCAAATCCAGATCGGCGGCTATTGATGCCAGAAGGTCGATGCCATGAGCCGTGCCGGGATCTGATTTACCTATCATTGGTGATTCACGGCCGTGGAGTAGTTCGGCGAGTCCTGAAACCATATCATCTCCACGAGGCTCGATGGTCTCCATTGCCATCATCGGTGGGGTGCGTGGGCAGAGTGCGTGATGAGAGGAAGGTGGAGGGGGTGGGGAATAGCGATGTGGAGGGCGAAAGGCTTCAAGGCGACACGTCTCTTTCTTTTCTTTACAGCGGGCCGACATGTCAACTCAACGTCCATCTCGTGTCGCTAGGTGGAATCAGCCTAAGATGTACAGTGCCATACTAGGCCCAGATTCTTTTCTACTCTGTCCAGCCTCCCACGCTTAGCAAGCTGTGGCCTGTTAATCAAATTGCTGATATCGTACGTGGTACAGATCTCTAGGTGCTGCACCCTGAACATACGGTGGGGATAAGAGGGTGCCTGGACACCCGGGTTCATGAATTTTAGTCTTACCACAATGTGCAGATATAATATCCATTTTCATTTCAGTTAGTTGCATCTTGAAATAGGCAAACTATAATGCCCTTGCATTTTTGGTATTTTTGTCAGACGATGGACGGCTCTTCTGTTAAACTAGCTGCTTTACATGCCATTATTTAATTAATTTGTCTCCGAATAAAATTGAATCTAGAACCGGCATTTCATGAATAGTATAATTGAATAATATTGAAATTTCGGGAATCACTTTCTGAACGACAGCCCCATTTAGCTCTGGAACAGTTTTTCTTTTTTGGGGTTTAAGATATATATATTCAGTCTGTCGTCCACAACTAAGTAATTTTTGGAGCAACCCAACCCTGTGAAGCACCTAGATTGTTTGTTCCGGAAGCAAGCCACATATGCCTCCAGGTGATGTATTTGTGTTTAAGATTTATGTATCTTTTCAAGTGTCAGAATGCAACTCCTCCAAGCTCAACGCCGCTTCAAGAAGAAGGCGGACCGCCACCGCACGGAGCGCAGCTTCGAGGTGGGCGACGACATGCTGCTCAAGCTCCAACCATATGCTCAATCCTCCGTCGCCAACCGCCCGTGTGCCAAGCTCGCGTTCAAGTTCTATGGACCGTTCAAGATCGAGGACAAGATCGGCTCGCACGCCTACAAGCTGGTGCTGCCGCCGGACAGCCGCATCCATAGCGTCTTCCACGTCTCCCAACTACAGTCCTGTCTTCGCCGAGCTGCCGCGGCCACCAGACTTGTCCACTGTCGAGACGGCGCCAGAAGAAATCTTGGACATGCACATGATCAAGCACGGCGACACGACACTGGTCCAGCTTCAAGTTCGTTTGTCATCGTCATCTCGAACGGCCACCACCTGGGAGGACTACGACACACTCCGTCAGTGTTTTCCGACTGCGGCAATCTGGCAAGGGGCGACCGGAGCGCCAGGTGACGCTCGTTCTGAAGAGGAGGGCAATGTCTGTTGGGGAACGTTGCAGAAAACAAAAAAATTTCTACGGTTTCACCAAGATCCATCTATGAGTTCATCTAGAAACGAGTGATCGGATTGCATCTACATACCTTTGTAGATCACGCGCGGAAGCTTTCAAATAACGGGGATGAGGAAGTCGTACTCGACGTGATCCAAATCACCGGAGATCCTAGCGCCGAACGGACGGCACCTCCGCGTTCAACACACGTACGGTCAGCGTGACGTCTCCTCCTTCTTGATCCAGCAAGGGGGAAGGAGAGGTTGATGAAGATCCAGCAGCACGACGGCGTGGTGGTGGATGCAGGGGTCACCGCAGCAGGGCTTCGCCGTTCTACTACGAGAGGGAGAGGTGTTGCAGGGGAGAGGGAGGCGCCAAGACTCAAAAGGGTGCGGCTGCCCCCTCCCTCCCCCCTTTATATAGGCCCCCTAAGAGGTGCGCCGGCCCTAGGAGATGGGATCTCCTAGGGGGGCGGCGGCCAAGGGGTGGAGTGCCCCCCAAGCCAGGTGGGGCGCCCCCCCCCATCCTAGGGTTCCCAACCTAGGCGCATGGGGTGGGCCAAGGGGGCGCACCAGCCCACTATGGGCTGGTTCCCCTCCCCACTTTGGCCCATGGGGCCCTTCGGGATGGGTGGCCCCACCCGGTGGACCCCCGGAACCCTTCCGATGGTCCCGGTACAATATCGGTGACCCCCGAAACTCTCCCGATGGCCGAAACTGCACTTCCTATATATAATTCTTCACCTCCGGACCATTCCGGAACTCCTCGTGACGTCCAGGATCTCATCCGGAACTCCGAACAACTTTCGGGTTACTGCATATTCATATCTCTACAACCCTAGCGTCACCGAACCTTAAGTGTGTAGACCCTACGTGTTCGGGAGACATGTAGACATGACCGAGATGGCTCTCCGGTCAATAACCAACAGCGGGATCTGGATGCCCATGTTGGCTCCCACATGCTCCTCGATGATCTCATCGGATGAACCACGATGTCGAGGATTCAAGCAACCCCGTATACAATTCCCTTTGTCAATCGGTATGTTACTTGCCCGAGATTCGATCGTCGGTATCCCAATACCTCGTTCAATCTCGTTACCGGCAAGTCACTTTACTCGTACCATAATGCATGATCTCGTGACCAGACACTTGGTCACTTTGAGCTCATTGTGATCATGCATTACCGAGTGGGCCCAGAGATACCTCTCCGTCATACGGAGTGACAAATCCCAGTCTTGGCCCGTGTCAACCCAACAGACACTTTCAGAGATACCCGCAGTATACCTTTATAGTCACCCAGTTACGTTGTGACGTTTGGTACACCCAAAGCACTCCTACGGTATCCGGGAGTTACACGATCTCATGGTCTAAGGAAAAGATACTTGACATTGGAAAAACTCTAGCAAACAAACTATACGATCTTGTGCTATGTTTAGGATTGGGTCTTGTCCATCACATCATTCTCCTAATGATGTGATCCCGTTATCAATGACATCCCCATGTCCATAGCCAGGAAACCATGACTATCTGTTGATCAACGAGCTAGTCAACTAGAGGCTCACTAGGGACACATTGTGGTCTATGTATTCACACATGTATTATGATTTCCGGATAATAAAATTATAGCATGAATAATAGACAATTATCATGAACAAGGAAATATAATAATAATCCTTTTATTATTGCCTCTAGGGCATATTTCCAACAGTCTCCCACTTGCACTAGAGTCAATAATCTAGTTACATTGTGATGAATCGAACACCCATGGAATTCTGGTGTTGATCATGTTTTGCTCTAGGGAGAGGTTTAGTCAACGGATCTGCTACATTCAGGTCCGTATGTACTTTACAAATCTCTATGTCTCCATTTTGAACACTTTCACGAATGGAGTTGAAGCGACGCTTGTTATGCCTGGTCTTCCTGTGAAACCTGGGCTCCTTGGCAAGGGCAATAGCTCTAGTGTTATCACAGAAGAGAGTCATCGGGGCCGATGCATTGGGTATGACTCCTAGGTCGGTAATGAACTCCTTCACCCAGACTGCTTCGTGTGCTGCCTCCGAGGCTGCCATGTACTCCGCTTCACATGTAGATCCCGCCACAACGCTTTGCTTGCAACTGCACAAGCTTATTGCCCCACCATTCAAAATATACACGTATCTGGTTTGTGACTTAGAGTCATCCAGATCTGTGTCGAAGCTAGCGTCGACGTAACCCTTTACGACGAGCTCTTCGTCACCTCCATAAACGAGAAACATTTCCTTAGTCCTTTTCAGGTACTTCAGGATATTCTTGACCGCTGTCCAGTGTTCCTTGCCAGGATTACTTTGGTACCTACCTACCAAACTTACGGCAAGGTTTACATCAGGTCTGGTACACAACATGGCATACATAATGGAACCTATGGCTGAGGCATAGGGGATGGCACTCATCTCTTCTATATCTTCTGCCGTGGTCGGACATTGAGCTGAGCTCAATTTCACACCTTGCAACACAGGCAAGAACCCCTTCTTAGACTCATCCATATTGAACTTCTTCAATATCTTATCAAGGTATGTGCTTTGTGAAAGACCTATGAGGCGTCTTGATCTATCTCTATAGATCTTGACGCCTAATATATAAGCAGCTTCTCCAAGGTCCTTCATTGAAAAACTCTTATTCAAGTAGGCCTTAATGTTGTCCAAAAGTTCTATATCATTTCCCATCAAAAGTATGTCATCTACATATAATATGAGAAATGCTATAGAGCTCCCACTCACTTTCTTGTAAACGCAGACTTCTCCATAAGTCTGCATAAACCCAAACGCTTTGATCATCTCATCAAAGCGAATGTTCCAACTCCGAGATGCTTGCACCAGCCCATAAATCGAGCGTTGGAGCTTGCACACCTTGTCAGCATTCTTAGGATTGACAAAACCTTCCGGCTGCATCATATACAGTTCTTCCTTAAGATAACCATTAAGGAATGCCGCTTTGACGTCCATTTGCCATATCTCATAATCATAGTATGCGGCAATTGCTAACATGATTCGGACAGACTTCAGCTTTTCCACGGGAGAGAATGTCTCATCGTAGTCAACCCCTTGAACTTGTCGATAACCCTTAGCGACAAGCCTAGCTTTATAGATGGTCACATTACCATCCGCGTCTGTCTTCTTCTTAAAGATCCATTTATTTTCTATGGCTCGCCGATCATCGGGCAAGTCAGTCAAAGTCCATACTTCGTTTTCATACATGGATCCTATCTCGGATTTCATGGCTTCCAGCCATTTGTCGGAATCCGGGCCCGCCATCGCTTCTTCATAGTTCAAAGGTTCACCATTGTCTAACAACATGATTTCCAAGACAGTGTTGCCGTACCACTCTGGTGCGGAACGTGTCCTTGTGGACCTTCGAAGTTTAGTAGGATCTTGATCAGAAATATCTTGATCATCGTCATTAACTTCCTCTCTAATTGGTTCAGGCACCACAGGAACATTTTCCTGAGCTGCGCTACTCTCTGCTTCAAGAGGCAGTACTTCATCAAGCTCTACTTTCCTCCCACTTACTTCTTTCGAGAGAAACTCTTTCTCTAGAAAGGATCCATTCTTGGCAACAAAGATCTTGCCTTCGGATCTGAGGTAGAAGGTATACCCAATAGTTTCTTTAGGGTATCCTATGAAGACGCATTTTTCCGACTTGGGTTCGAGCTTTTTAGGGTGAAGTTTCTTGACATAAGCATCGCATCCCCAAACTTTTAGAAACGACAGCTTAGGCTTCTTCCCAAACCATAATTCATACGGTGTCGTCTCAACGGATTTCGACGAAGCCCTATTTAAAGTGAATGCGGCAGTCTCTAAAGCATAGCCCCAAAATGACAACGGTAAATCGGTAAGAGACATCATAGATCGCACCATATCCAATAGAGTGCGATTACGACGTTCGGACACACCATTACGCTGAGGTGTTCTAGGCGGCGTGAGTTGTGAAACTATTCCACATTTTCTTAAGTGTGTGCCAAATTCGTGACTCAAGTATTCTCCTTCACGATCTGATCGCAAAAACTTGATTTTTTTTGTCACGTTGATTTTCAACCTCACTCTGAAATTCCTTGAACTTTTCAAAGGTTTCAGACTTGTGTTTCATTAAGTAGACATACCCATATCTACTCAAGTCATCAGTGAGGGTGAGAACATAATGATAGCCACCACGAGCCTCAACACTCATTGGACCGCACACATCAGTATGTATGATTTCCAATAGGTTGGTTGCTCGCTCCATTGTTCCTGAGAACGGAGTCTTGGTCATCTTACCCATGAGGCATGGTTCGCACATGTCAAATGATTCGTAATCAAGAGATTCTAAAAGTCCATCTGCATGGAGCTTCTTCATGCGTTTGACACCTATGTGACCAAGGCGGCAGTGCCACAAGTATGTGGGACTATCATTATCAACCTTACATCTTTTGGTATTCACACTATGAATATGTGTAGCATTATGCTCGAGATTCATTAAGAATAAACCATTCACCATAGGAGCGTGACCATAAAACATATCTCTCATATAAATAGAACAACCATTATTCTCGAATTTAAATGAGTAGCCATCTCGAATTAAACGAGATCCTGATACAATGTTCATGCTCAAAGCTGGTACTAAATAACAATTATTGAGGTTTAAAACTAATCCCGTGGGTAAATGTAGAGGTAGCGTGCCGACGGCGATCACATCGACCTTGGAACCATTCCCGACGCGCATCGTCACCTCGTTCTTCGCCAGTCTCCGTTTATTCCGCAGCTCCTGCTTTGAGTTACAAATGTGAGCAACCGCACCGGTATCAAATACCCAGGAGCTACTACGAATGCTGGTAAGGTACACATCAATTACATGTATATCACATATACCTTTTGTGTTGCCGGCCTTCTTGTCCGCTAAGTATTTGGGGCAGTTCCGCTTCCAGTGACCACTTCCCTTGCAATAAAAGCACTCAGTCTCGGGATTGGGTCCATTCTTTGGCTTCTTCCCGGCAGCTTGCTTACCGGGCGCGGCAACTCCCTTGCCGTCCTTCTTGAAGTTCTTTTTACCCTTGCCTTTCTTGAACTTGGTGGTTTTATTGACCATCAATACTTGATGTTCCTTTTTGACTTCTACCTCTGCTGATTTCAGCATTGAAAATACCTCAGGAATGGTCTTTTCCATCCCCTGCATATTGAAGTTTATCACAAAGCTCTTGTAGCTCGGTGGAAGCGACTGAAGCATTCTGTCAATGACCGCGTCATCCGGAAGATTAACTCCCAGCTGAGTTAAGCGGTTATGTAATCCAGACATAGTGAGTATGTGCTCACTGACAGAACTATTTTCCTCCATCGACTTATCGGAGACTTCATATCTCTCGACCCGGGCATGAGCTTGAAAAACCATTTTCAGCTCTTCGAACATCTCATATGCTCTGTGTCTCTCAAAACGCTTTTGGAGCCCCGGTTCTAAGCTGTAAAGCATGCCGCACTGAACGAGGGAGTAGTCATCAGCATGTGTCTGCCAAGCATTCATAACGTCTTGGTTCTGTGGGATGGGTGCGTCACCTAGCGGTGCTTCTAGGACATAATCTTTCTTGGCAGCTATGAGGATGATCCTCAGGTTCCGGACCCAGTCCGTATAATTGCTGCCATCATCTTTCAGCTTGGTTTTCTTTAGGAACGCGTTGAAGTTGAGGACAACATGGGCCATTTGATCTACAAGACATATTGTAAAGATTTTAGACTAAGTTCATGATAATTAAGTTCATCTAATCAAATTATATAATGAACTCCCACTCAGATAGACATCCCTCCCGTCATCTAAGTATAACATGATCCGAGTTAACTAGGCCGTGTCCGATCATCACGTGAGACGGACTAGTCAACATCGGTGAACATCTTCATGTTGATCGTATCTTCTATACGACTCATGCTCGACCTTTCGGTCTTCTGTGTTCCGAGGCCATGTCTGTACATGCTAGGCTCGTCAAGTCAACCTAAGTGTTTGCATGTGTAAATCTGTCTTACACCTGTTGTATGTGAACGTTGGAATCTATCACACCCGATCATCACGTGGTGCTTCGAAACAACGAACTGTCGCAACGGTGCACAGTTAGGGGAAACACTTTCTTGAAATTATTATGAGGGATCATCTTATTTACTACCGTCGTTCTAAGTAAACAAGATGCAAAAACATGATAAACATCACATGCAATCAAATAATAATAATGACATGATATGGCCAATATCACATAGCTCCTTTGATCTCCATCTTGGGGCTCCATGATCATCTTGTCACCGGCATGACACCATGATCTCCATCATCATGATCTCCATCATCGTGTCTCCATGAAGTTACTCGCCAACTATTACTTCTACTACTATGGCTAACACGTTTAGCAATGAAGTAAAGTAATTTACATGGCGTTTCTCAATGACACACAGGTCATACAAAAAATAAAGACAACTCCTATGGCTCCTGCCGGTTGTCATACTCATCGACATGCAAGTCGTGATTCTATTACAAGAACATGATCTCATACATCACATATATATCATTCATCTTTCATCACAACTTTGGCCATATCACATCACAAAGCACTTGCTGCAAAAACAAGTTAGACGTCCTTTAATTGTTGTTGCAAGTTTTACGTGGCTGCAAAAGGGTTCTAGCAAGAACGTTTTCTTACCTACGTGAAAGCCACAACGTGATTTGTCAACTTCTATTTACCCTTCATAAGGACCCTTTTCATCGAATCCGCTCCAACTAAAGTGGGAGAGACAGACACCCGCTAGCCACCTTATGCAACTAGTGCATGTCAGTCGGTGGAACCAGTCTCACGTAAGCGTACGTGTAAGGTCGGTCCGGGCCGCTTCATCCCACAATACCGCTGAAGCAAAATAAGACTAGTAGCGGCAAGAAAGTTGACAACATCTACGCCCACAACAAATTGTGTTCTACTCGTGCAAAGAGAACTACGCATAGACCTAGCTCATGATGCCACTGTTGGGGAACGTTGCAGAAAACAAAAAAATTTCTACGGTTTCACCAAGATCCATCTATGAGTTCATCTAGCAATGAGTGATCGGATTGCATCTACATACCTTTGTAGATCACGCGCGGAAGCGTTCAAAGAACGGGGATGAGGAAGTCATACTCGACATGATCCAAATCACCGGAGATCCTAGCGCCGAACGAACGGCACCTCCGCGTTCAAAACACGTACGGTCAGCGTGACGTCTCCTCCTTCTTGATCCAGCAAGGGGGAAGGAGAGGTTGATGAAGATCCAGCAGCACGACGGCGTGGTGGTGGATGCAGGGGTCACCGCAGCAGGGCTTCGCCGTTCTACTACGAGAGGGAGAGGTGTTGCAGGGGAGAGGGAGGCGCCAAGACTCAAAAGGGTGCGGCTGCCCCCTCCCTCCCCCCCTTTATATAGGCCCCCTAGGGCGTGCGCCGTCCCTAGGAGATGGGATCTCCTAGGGGGGCGGCGGCCAAGGGGTGGAGTGCCCCCCAAGCCAGGTGGGGCGCCCCTATTGGAAATATGCCCTAGAGGCAATAATAAAAGCATTATTATTATATTTCTTTGTTCATGATAATTGTCTTTATTCATGCTATAACTGTATTATCCGGAAATCGTAATACACGTGTGAATACATAGACCATAATATGTCCCTAGTAAGCCTCTAGTTGACTAGCTCGTTGATCAACAGATAGTCATGATTTCCTGGCTATGGACATTGGATGTCATTGATAACGGGATCACATCATTAGGATAATGATGTGATGGACAAGACCCAATCCTAAGCATAGCACAAAGATCGTGTAGTTCGTTTGCTAGAGCTTTTCCAATGTCAAGTATCTTTTCCTTTGACCATGAGATCGTGTAACTCCCGGATACCGTAGGAGTGCTTTGGGTGTATCAAACGTCACAACGTAACTGGGTGACTATAAAGGTGCATTACAGGTATCTCCGAAAGTGTCTGTTGGGTTGACACGGATCGAGACTGGGATTTGTCACTCTGGATAACGGAGAGGTATCACTGGGCCCACTCGGTAATGCATCATCATTATGAGCTCAAGGTGACCAAGTGGTTGATCGCGGGATCATGCGTTACGGTACGAGTAAAGTGACTTGCCGGTAACGAGATTGAACAAGGTATTGGGATACCGACGATCGAGTCTCGGGCAAGTAACATACCGATTGACAAAGGGAATTGTATACGGGGTTGATTAATCCTCGACATCGTGGTTCATCCGATGAGATCATCGTGGAGCATGTGGGAGCCATCATGGGTATCCAGATCCCGCTGTTGGTTATTGACTGGAGAGTCGTCTCGGTCATGTCTGCTTGTCTCCCGAACCCGTAGGGTCTACACACTTAAGGTTCGGTGACGCTAGGGTTGTGAAGATATGTATATGCAGTAACCCGAATGTTGTTCGGAGTCCCGGATGAGATCCCGGACGTCACGAGGAGTTCCGGAATGGTCCGGAGGTAAAGAATTATATATAGGAAGTGCTGTTTCGGCCATCGGGACAAGTTTCGGGGTTATCGGTATTGTACCGGGACCACCGGAGGGGTCCCGGGGGCCCACCGGGTGGGGCCACCTATCCCGGGGGGCCACATGGGCTGTAGGGGGTGCGCCCTGGCCTGTATGGGCCAAGGGCACCAGCCCCTATAGGCCCATGCGCCTAGGGTTTCCATGGGGGAGGAGTCCCACTAGTGGAAGGCACCCCTGAGTGCCTTGGGGGGGAGGGAAACCTCCCTGGCCGCCGCACCTAGGAGATTGGATCTCCTAGGCTGGCGCACCCCCCCTTGGCCCTCCTATATATAGTTGAGGAGAGGGAGGACTTCATACCTCAGCTTTTGGTGCTTCCTCTCTCCCCGTTACGTCTCTCTCTCGTAGTATAGGCGAAGCCCTGCTACTGTGACGCCCTGCATCCACCACCACGCCGTCGTGCTGCTGGATCTTCATCAACCTCTCTTCCCCCCTTGCTGGATCAAGAAAGGAGGAGACGTCATCCGTTCCGTATGTGTGTTGAACGCGGAGGCACCGTCCGTTCGGTGCTAAGATCATCGGTGATTTGGATCACGTCGTGTTCGACTACATCATCCCCGTTCTTTGAACGCTTCCGCTCGCGATCTACAAGGTACGTAGATGCATATAATCACTCGTTGCTAGATGAACTCATAGATAGATCTTGGTGAAACCGTAGGAAAATTTTTGTTTTCTGCAACGTTCCCCAACAGTGGTATCAGAGCCAGGTTTATGCGTAGTTCTCTTGCACGAGTAGAACACAAAGTAGTTGTGGGCGTTGATTTTGTTCAATATGCTTGCCGTTACTAGTCTTATCTTGATTCGGCGGCATCGTGGGATGAAGCGGCCCGGACCGACCTTACACGTACTCTTATGTGAGACAGGTTCCACCGACTGACATGCACTAGTTGCATAAGGTGGCTAGCGGGTGTCTGTCTCTCCTACTTTAGTCGGATCGGATTCGATGAAAAGGGTCCTTATGAAGGGTAAATAGCAATTGGCATCACGTTGTGGTCTTTGCGTAGGTAAGAAACGTTCTTGCTAGAAACCCATAGCAGCCACGTAAAACATGCAAACAACAATTAGAGAACGTCTAACTTGTTTTTGAAGGTTATGCTATGTGATGTGATATGGCCAAAGTTGTGATGAATGATGAATGATCTATATGTGATGTATGAGATGTTCATGCTATTGTAATAGGAATCACAACTTACATGTCGATGAGTATGACGGTGACAGGATGATCATGGAGCCCCAAGATGGAGATCAAAGGAGCTATGTGATATTGGCCATATCATGTCACTATTATTATTTGATTGCATGTGATGTTTATCATGTTTTGCATCTTGTTTGCTTAGAACGACGGTAGTAAATAAGATGATCCCTCATAATAATTTCAAGAAAGTGTTCCCCCTAACTGTGCACCGTTGCTACAGTTCGTCGTTTCGAAGCACCACGTGATGATCAGGTGTGATAGATCCTTACGTTCACATACAACGGGTGTAAGACAGATTTACACACGCAATACACTTAGGTTGACTTGACGAGCCTAGCATGTGCATAGACATGGCCTCGGAACACAGAAGACCGAAAGGTCGAGCATGAGTCGTATAGAAGATACGATCAACATGAAGATGTTCACCGACGTTGACTAGTCCGTGTCACGTGATGATCGGACACGGCCTAGCCAACTCGGATCATGTTATACTTAGATGACTAGAAGAGGGATGTCTATCTAAGTGGGAGTTCATTAATAATTTGATTAGATGAACTTAATTATCATGAACTTAGTCTAAAATCTTTACAATATGTCTTGTAGATCAAATGGCCAACGTTGTATTCAATTTCAATGCGTTCCTAGAGAAAACCAAGCTGAAAGACGATGGCAGCAACTATACGGACTGGGTCCGGAACCTGAGGATCATCCTCATAGCTGCCAAGAAAGATTATGTCCTACAAGCACCGCTAGGTGATCCACCCGTCCCACAGAACCAAGACGCTATGTACGCTTGGCAGACACGTACTGATGACTACTCCCTCGTTCAGTGCGGCATGCTTTACAGCCTAGAGCCGGGGCTCCAAAAGCATTTTGAGAGACATGGAGCATATGAGATGTTCGAAGAGCTGAAAATGGTTTTCCAAGCTCATGCCCGAGTCGAGAGATATGAAGTCTCCGACAAATTCTTCAGCTGTAAGATGGAGGAAAATAGTTCTGTCAGTGAGCACATACTCACTATGTCTGGGTTACATAACCGCTTGACTCAGCTGGGAGTTAATCTCCCGGATGATGCGGTCATTGACAGAATCCTCCAGTCGCTTCCACCAAGCTACAAGAGCTTTGTGATGAACTTCAATATGCAGGGGATGGAAAAGACCATTCCTGAAGTATTTGCAATGCTGAAATCAGCAGAGGTAGAAGTCAAGAAGGAACATCAAGTGTTGATGGTCAATAAAACCACCAAGTTCAAGAAGGGCAAGGGTAAAAAGAACTTTGAGAAGGACGGCAAGGAAGTTGTCGCACCCGGCAAGCAAGCTGCTGGGAAGAAGAAGTCAAAGTATGGACCCAAGCCTGAGACGGAGTGCTTTTATTGCAAAGGGAAGGGTCACTGGAAGCGGAATTGCCCCAAATATTTAGCGGACAAGAAGGCCGGCAAAACAAAAGGTATATGTGATATACATGTAATTGATGTGTACCTTACCAGTACTCGAAGTAACTCCTGGGTATTTGATACCGGTGCCGTTGCTCATATTTGTAACTCACAGCAGGAGCTGCAGAATACTCAGAGACTGGGGAGGGACTAGGTGATGATGCGTGTCGGGAATGGTTCCAAGGTCGATGTGATTGCCGTCGGCACGCTACCTCTACATTTACCTACGGGATTAGTTATAAACCTCAATAATTGTTATTTCGTGCCAAGTTTGAGCATGAACATTGTATCAGGATCTCGTTTAATACGAGATGGCTACTCATTTAAATCTGAGAATAATGGTTGTTCTATTTATATGAGAGATATGTTTTATGGTCATGCTCCGATGGTCAATGGTTTATTCTTAATGAATATCGAACGTAATATTACACATATTCATAGTGTGGATACCAAAAGATGTAAGGTTGATAATGATAGTCCCACATACTTGTGGCACTGCCGCCTTGGTCACATAGGTGTCAAACGCATGAAGAAGCTCCATGCAGATGGACTTTTGGAGTCTCTTGATTATGAATCATTTGACACGTGCGAACCATGCCTCATGGGTAAAATGACCAAGACTCCGTTCTCAGGAACAATGGAGCGAGCAACCAACTTATTGGAAATCATACATACTGATGTGTGCGGTCCAATGAGTGTTGAGGCTCGCGGTGGCTATCATTATGTTCTCACCCTCACTGATGACTTAAGTAGATATGGGTATGTCTACTTAATGAAACACAAGTCTGAAACCTTTGAAAAGTTCAAGGAATTTCAGAGTGAAGTTGAGAATCAACGTGACAGGAAAATCAAGTTTCTACGATCAGATCGTGGAGGAGAATACTTGAGTCACGAATTTGGCACACACTTAAGAAAATATGGAATAGTTTCACAACTCACGCCGCCTGGAACACCTCAGCGTAATGGTGTGTCCGAACGTCGTAATCGCACTCTATTAGATATGGTGCGATCTATGATGTCTCTTACCGATTTACCGCTATCTTTTTGGGGCTATGCTTTAGAGACTGCCGCATTCACTTTAAATAGGGCTCCGTCGAAATCCGTTGAGACGACACCGTTTGAATTATGGTTTGGGAAGAAACCTAAGCTATCGTTTCTAAAAGTTTGGGGATGCGATGCTTATGTCAGGAAACTTCAACCTGAAAAGCTCGAACCCAAATCGGAAAAATGCGTCTTCATAGGATACCCTAAAGAAACCATTGGGTATATCTTCTACCTCAGATCCGAAGGCAAGATCTTTGTTGCCAAGAATGGATCCTTTCTGGAGAAAGAGTTTCTCTCGAAAGAAGTAAGTGGGAGGAAAGTAGAACTTGATGAAGTATTACCTCTTGAACCGGAAAATGGCGCAACTGAAGAAAATGTTCCTGAGGCGCCTGCACGAACTAGAGAGGAAGTTATTGATGATGATCAAGATACTTCTGATCAAGCTCCTACTGAAATTCGAAGGTCCACAAGGACACGTTCCGCACCAGAGTGGTACGACAACCCTGTCTTGGAAATCATGTTGTTAGACAACAGTGAACCTTCGAACTATGAAGAAGCGATGGCAGGCCCAGATTCCGACAAATGGCTAGAAGCCATGAAATCCGAGATAGGATCCATGTATGAAAACAAAGTATGGACTTTGACTGACTTGCCCGTTGAACGGCGAGCCATAGAAAATAAATGGATCTTCAAGAAGAAGACAGACGCGGATGGTAATGTGACCATCTATAAAGCTCGGCTTGTCACTAAGGGTTATCGACAAGTTCAAGGAATTGACTACGATGAGACTTTCTCACCGGTAGCGAAGCTAAAGTCCGTCCGTATCATGTTAGCAATTGCCGCATTCTACGATTATGAGATATGGCAAATGGACGTCAAAACAGCATTCCTTAATGGTTTCCTTAAGGAAGAGTTGTATATGATGCAGCCGGAAGGTTTTGTCGATCCTAAGAATGCTGACAAGGTGTGCAAGCTCCAACGCTCGATTTATGGGCTGGTGCAAGCATCTCGGAGTTGGAACATTCGCTTTGATGAGATGATCAAAGCGTTTGGGTTTACGCAGACTTATGGAGAAGCCTGCGTTTACAAGAAAGTGAGTGGGAGCTCTGTAGCATTTCTCATATTATATGTAGATGACATACTTTTGATGGGAAATGATATAGAACTCTTGGACAGCATCAAGGCCTACTTGAATAAGAGTTTTTCAATGAAGGACCTTGGAGAAGCTGCTTATATATTAGGCATCAAGATCTATAGGGATAGATCAAGACGCCTCATAGGTCTTTCACAAAGCACATACCTTGATAAGATTTTGAAGAAGTTCAAAATGGATCAGTCCAAGAAAGGGTTCTTGCCTGTTTTGCAAGGTGTGAGATTGAGCTCAGCTCAATGCCCGACCACGGCAGAAGAGATAGAAGAGATGAGTATCATCCCCTATGCCTCACCCATAGGTTCTATTATGTATGCCATGCTGTGTACCAGACCTGATGTAAACCTTGCCGTAAGTTTGGTAGGAAGGTACCAAAGTAATCCCGGCAAGGAACACTGGACAGCGGTCAAGAATATCCTGAAGTACCTGAAAAGGACTAAGGAAATGTTTCTCGTTTATGGAGGTGACGAAGAGCTCGTCGTAAAGGGTTACGTCGACGCTAGCTTCGACACAGATCTGGATGACTCTAAGTCACAAACCGGATACGTGTATATGTTGAATGGTGGAGCAGTGAGCTGGTGCAGCTGCAAACAGAGCGTCGTGGCGGGATCTACATGTGAAGCGGAGTACATGGCAGCCTCGGAGGTAGCACATGAAGCAATATGGGTGAAGGAGTTCATCACCGACCTAGGAGTCATACCCAATGCGTCGGGGCCAATCAAACTCTTTTGTGACAACACTGGAGCTATTGCACTTGCCAAGGAGCCCAGGTTTCACAAGAAGACAAGGCACATCAAGCGTCGCTTCAACTCCATTCGTGAAAATGTTCAAGATGGAGACATAGAGATTTGTAAAATACATACGGACCTGAATATAGCAGATCCGTTGACTAAACCTCTCCCTAGGGCAAAACATGATCAACACCAGAATTCCATGGGTGTTCGATTCATCACAATGTAACTAGATTATTGACTCTAGTGCAAGTGGGAGACTGTTGGAAATATGCCCTAGAGGCAATAATAAAAGCATTATTATTATATTTCTTTGTTCATGATAATTGTCTTTATTCATGCTATAACTGTATTATCCGGAAATCGTAATACACGTGTGAATACATAGACCATAATATGTCCCTAGTAAGCCTCTAGTTGACTAGCTCGTTGATCAACAGATAGTCATGATTTCCTGGCTATGGACATTGGATGTCATTGATAACGGGATCACATCATTAGGAGAATGATGTGATGGACAAGACCCAATCCTAAGCATAGCACAAAGATCGTGTAGTTTGTTTGCTAGAGCTTTTCCAATGTCAAGTATCTTTTCCTTTGACCATGAGATCGTGTAACTCCCGGATACCGTAGGAGTGCTTTGGGTGTATCAAACGTCACAACGTAACTGGGTGACTATAAAGGTGCATTACAGGTATCTCCGAAAGTGTCTGTTGGGTTGACACGGATCGAGACTGGGATTTGTCACTCTGGATAACGGAGAGGTATCACTGGGCCCACTCGGTAATGCATCATCATTATGAGCTCAAGGTGACCAAGTGGTTGATCGCGGGATCATGCGTTACGGTACGAGTAAAGTGACTTGCCGGTAACGAGATTGAACAAGGTATTGGGATACCGACGATCGAGTCTCGGGCAAGTAACATACCGATTGACAAAGGGAATTGTATACGGGGTTGATTAATCCTCGACATCGTGGTTCATCCGATGAGATCATCGTGGAGCATGTGGGAGCCATCATGGGTATCCAGATCCCGCTGTTGGTTATTGACTGGAGAGTCGTCTCGGTCATGTCTGCTTGTCTCCCGAACCCGTAGGGTCTACACACTTAAGGTTCGGTGACGCTAGGGTTGTGAAGATATGTATATGCAGTAACCCGAATGTTGTTCGGAGTCCCGGATGAGATCCCGGATGTCACGAGGAGTTCCGGAATGGTCCGGAGGTAAAGAATTATATATAGGAAGTGCTGTTTCGGCCATCGGGACAAGTTTCGGGGTTATCGGTATTGTACCGGGACCACCGGAGGGGTCCCGGGGGCCCACCAGGTGGGGCCACCTATCCCGGGGGGCCACATGGGCTGTAGGGGGTGCGCCTTGGCCTGTATGGGCCAAGGGCACCAGCCCCTATAGGCCCATGCGCCTAGGGTTTCCATGGGGGAGGAGTCCCACTAGTGGAAGGCACCCCTGAGTGCCTTGGGGGGGAGGGAAACCTCCCTGGCCGCCGCACCTAGGAGATTGGATCTCCTAGGCTGGCGCACCCCCCCTTGGCCCTCCTATATATAGTTGAGGAGAGGGAGGACTTCATACCTCAGCTTTTGGTGCTTCCTCTCTCCCCGTTACGTCTCTCTCTCGTAGTATAGGCGAAGCCCTGCTACTGTGACGCCCTGCATCCACCACCACGCCGTCGTGCTGCTGGATCTTCATCAACCTCTCTCTTCCCCCCTTGCTGGATCAAGAAAGGAGGAGACGTCATCCGTTCCGTACGTGTGTTGAACGCGGAGGCACCGTCCGTTCGGTGCTAAGATCATCGGTGATTTGGATCACGTCGTGTTCGACTACATCATCCCCGTTCTTTGAACGCTTCCGCTCGCGATCTGCAAGGTACGTAGATGCATCTAATCACTCATTGCTAGATGAACTCATAGATAGATCTTGATGAAACCGTAGGAAAATTTTTGTTTTCTGCAACGTTCCCCAACAGCCCCCCCACCCTAGGGTTCCCAACCCTAGGCGCATGGGGTGGGCCAAGGAGGGCGCACCAGCCCACTATGGGTTGGTTCCCCTCCCCACGTTGGTCCATGGGGCCCTCCGGGATGGGTGGCCCCACCCGGTGGACCCCCGGGACCCTTCCGGTGGTCCCGGTACAATACCGGTGACCCCCGAAACTCTCCCGATGGCCGAAACTGCACTTCCTATATATAATTCTTCACCTCCGGACCATTCCGGAACTCCTCGTGACGTCCAGGATCTCATCCGGGACTCCGAACAACTTTCGGGTTACTGCATATTCATATCTCTACAACCCTAGTGTCACCGAACCTTAAGTGTGTAGACCCTACGGGTTCGGGAGACATGTAGACATGACCGAGATGGCTCTCCGGTCAATAACTAACAGCAGGATCTGGATACCCATGTTGGCTCCCACATGCTCCTCGATGATCTCATCGGATGAACCACGATGTCGAGGATTCAAGCAACCTCGTATACAATTTCCTTTGTCAATCGGTACGTTACTTGCCCGAGATTCGATCGTCGGTATTCCAATACCTCGTTCAATCTCATTACCGGCAAGTCACTTTACTCGTACCGTAATGCATGATCCCGTGACCAGACACTTGGTCACTTTGAGCTCATTGTGATCATGCATTACCAAGTGGGCCAGAGATACCTCTCCGTCATACGGAGTGACAAATCCCAGTCTTGATCCGTGTCAACCCAACAGACACTTTCGGAGATACCCGCAGTATACCTTTATAGTCACCCAGTTACGTTGTGACGTTTGGTACACCCAAAGCACTCCTACGGTATCCGGGAGTTACACGATCTCATGGTCTAAGGAAAAGATACTTGACATTGGAAAAACTCTAGCAAACGAACTATACGATCTTGTGCTATGTTTAGGATTGGGTCTTGTCCATCACATCATTCTCCTAATGATGTGATCCCGTTATCAATGACATCCCCATGTCCATAGCCAGGAAACCATGACTATCTGTTGATCAACGAGCTAGTCAACTAGAGGCTCACTAGGGACACATTGTGGTCTATGTATTCACACATGTATTACGATTTCCGGATAATAAAATTATAGCATGAATAATAGACAATTATCATGAACAAGGAAATATAATAATAATCCTTTTATTATTGCCTCTAGGGCATATTTTCAACAATGTCACGCCTACACCATCTGGTGCCACATACGGTGGACTCGATGGATCAATAGGAGCACGGGGGACAAGTCATCAGAGGGCCAAGTCAGCAGTGGGCCACTGCCCAGGGTCAGCGTGGGTTATAAGCAGCCCCTGCATGGGCGACGAGGGCATCTTGTGTGTGTATGCTTCTGAATCTCTCCTTGTACCGAACCTCTTTCCTTCTCTGCGAGAAAACCTCACCTCCTAACCGCTTGAACTAAGCGGGTAGCTATCTCAAAAACAATTAACAACTCAAAAAAAAAAACCTCACCTCCTACCTTTCTCTACAATCTCATCCCCCTTTACCCTAGCGCGATCTGATCTAGCCATCGGGTGGTCACACGTAAATCCAGAGTTCCAATTTAATACGACGCGATTGCGGCAAGTGCAATCCGACCCAATATAGATATCGGCAGTATGGTAGTACTATAAATAGAAGAGCCTTCAGCCTTCAGCAAATCTCAGATCGATCAACAGAGAAGGTCACTAGGCGGCCGGCTTGGTTCCTGGTCGAGCCTGTCAGCCCGTCGCCATGGCGTCCTTGTCCCCTAAGCGGCGGCGCCGTGACCTCGATTCAGCCGCCACGGAGGCCAGAACTCCCACCATTGCCGTCTCGCCATCAACGGACGTTATCTTCGAGATCCTGTCCTGGCTGCCGCCCAGGTCCCTAGGCCGGTGCCGGTGCGTGTCCAGGAACTGGCGCGACATCATCTCCAACCCAGCCTTCGTGGCGGCGCACAGGTCCCGTGCCGAGCCGCTTCTCGTCGCCAAAACCAGCGACTCCCACCATTGGTCCCTGCAACTGATGGACACGGAGGGCACACCTGTGAGAGTGTCGAGCTTAGCTGGGGCGTGGACCTTCCAAGCCAGCCTCGACGACCTTGCCTACATCACCTTCCGCAACAGGGACTCGGTGACCCCCGCCGTCGTGAACCTAGCCACCGGTGTGACGCTCACGAATTTGCCGAAGCAGACGGTTCTAGAGTATTACACGTTGACATACATGGGCTTCGGACGCACCGCCCAGTCCGGCGTGTACAAGCTCCTTCGCCTCCGTATGACCAACCGAACACAAACTTGCGACATCCTCACAGTAGGAGACAACGTCGAATGGCGACGGACACGACTGCCCCCAATGATAGCCCGCCAAAGCTATGCTAGTCCCCCTGTCGCCCTTGATGGTGCCTTGCACGTCTTGTCCCGTGATGAGAACTGCGTGCTGTGCTTCGACCTTGAGAGCGAGAAGTGGCAGGCGATCCATGGACCGCAAGGAGGAGTTATCAGAGTCAAGGAGCCTATAAGCATAGCCCAGCTCAATGGCACCTTGTGCATAGCTCAAATGGAACCGTATTTGATCAATATATGGCTCCTGAGTGATTCTAAAAGCAACGTTTGGGTCAAAGCGTATACGATACCGACGCGTCGGAAAGTCGTCAAACATGTGCTGCCTTTGAGAGTGTTACGTCTCGGTGGGGGGCTGCTCTTCTACTTCTATGGCAACAATGCAAAGCCAAAGTTAAAAGTATACAATCCTAGTTTGAGAAGATGCACGGCCGTCAAGACACCGGCCAACCTCATCGGCACAATCGGCCTTTGCAGTGCGGACATATATTCTAATGTAGATCTTGTGACCAGCCCTAACTGAAACCATGTTAATGATTTTTGTAGTTTTTCTTTGAGGGACCAAACAAATAACAACATTTTTTAGATAAACAAGTAAAGATATTTCATGGGAAGTAGCATGTAATTTATGACTCTAAATACAAGTTTTCTGCTATCTATCATATATATATATATATATATATATATATATATATATATATATATATTTGCGAGGATTTATCTATTACTCCCTCCGTTCTCAAATATTTGTCTTTTTATAGATTTTAACAAATGGCTACACACGAAGCAAAATAAATGAATCTACATTCTAAAATATGTCTACATAGATCCATATGTTATAGTCCATTTAAAATGTCTAAAAAGACAAATATTTGGAAACGGGCGGAGTATATTAATAAAACTAATAAAACAAAAGACAAACAAGCCTTCACGTTCGTCTGCATAGGTTAGAAATATATTATCCATCGATTGACTGTATTACAATGGTTGAGATTAAAATATCAGAAGGTGATCAAAAGGTTATGCAGAAAATATTATGTGCAATTTTCTTAACATCCGCCACATCCGCCACATACAAGATACAACTTAAACAGCACGGAACTGAAAAAACAAGATGCGTTTCTATGCCGATGGTTTGGCTGGCTTTGGACACAACATTTTTTCAACATAAAGGGCGGATTTTATTAGCACAAATTGGAGCATGAAGAGGATATAAACATAATGAGCACTCAGCTGGCCTTTATATAGTTAGGATGCACACAACCAAATACCAAAGCATGCACACAAAAATACAACAGTAAATAGCAAAGTCAAATAAGACCGAAGTTATGTGTAGGCGAGGAAAATAAACCCAGAGTGATCGGATCCACTATCAGCAAACTACAACAATAATCATATCCACACCAACCATCTCATAACATCACACGGACGATGAGTTCTTCAACAACAACACCTTCAAGGGAGCGATGCTCAAGTGTCGTTGTCACTGGATTCAACCACCCAAGACCAGAATCCAGTTTTTCACCCTGAAGAACCACTCCGAGCATATCCGAGCAATGTCTTCAACAAGGTAACAACATAAAAACATTACCATTGCCAGGTATAACCAACTCGGGTCAGACCTAGACTTTCACCGCGGAGCTCGACACAGGGTGCTAGTTGCACCTTATCTGTTGTTGTAACTACTCTTCACGATTCCAGCAGCTACATGTGATGTGCGTCCGTTGTCGCTGCACAACCATCCCACTACGTCAGGTCATCGTCCATAGTTTGCATCTCAACGCATAAGTCAACCATCGAATCTTGAGAGGAACCCTCACGAAGACCTTTCGGTGACCATTGCAGTCCACGGTGAGGCCCTCGCCACAAGACGGAGTGGTCACCACAAGGACCAACACTTACGACGGAGCACACCGCCGCTGACTACTACCTCACCGGTAGTATTTCTCTTATTTGTGTGCTGTAGAACATAACACACAGTAGTATTCACTAGTAGAAAACATGGCTTTGGTCCTGGCCAGATCAGAGCATTAGTCCCGGTTGTGTTACGAACCGGGACTAAGGGGTCCATCAGTCCCGGTTCGAGCAGTCAGGGCGTCGGCCGGGCCTCGGCAGACACTAGTCCCGGTTCGTCTGACCCCTTTAGTCCCGGTTCCAGACACGAACCGGGACTAAAGGGCCTCGCTCCTGCCGCAGCCGCTTTAGTCCCGATTGGTGGCTGGAACCGAGACTAAATGTCAGTCTTCTGTCCCATTTCTAGCCACCAACCGGGACTAAAGAGATGCCTATATATATGCTCGCCCTTGCCCGCTCACTCCTCTGTTTTTTGGCCGGCCTGCGTGTGGAAGGTGTGTGTTGCTCTGCTCTCACCTCATATCCACATGAGGTGTTCCATGAAATGCCCGAGCCACACTTAAGCTTTCTCATCTCCAACCTCGATCTCCAAGCTCAATTTTCCCTAAGATTATCTAGGTTTGGCGGAGCACCAACTACACAAGTGTTCTAAAAGGTTAGCAACTTCATCCTTTCATCTCCCATTGCTAGTTTAACTCATTTCAAATGCTCTAGAAGTAGAGTGATTTGTGGGTTTTAGTGGAGGATTGTATGTGGGAGTTCATTTGATTTAGAAGCACAATTTGAGCTCAAATTAACTTCTTAGACTCTGCACATATGTAGGGTGCCATCCCGTCCCCGTCCCCGTCCTAGTCCTCGCTGACGTTGATCGCCTGTGCCGATCTCGTCGCCGGCACCACCATGGTGAGCCTCTTGTTCTTATCTTCTTTCTAAAAAAAAAAATTCTTACTTGTACGATTTAAATAGCCACTTGTATTATTTTCTTACTGTTATTAATGTTTGTTATTATATAGTGCCATGGTTTTGGCATCTGCCCCTATCGGCTCTCGTCCGGTCTATGATTCGGGTGTGGTATATTATCTTTTATAACCATTTGCTTCTTTTAGTGTTTATGACAATTATGCCGACCAACGTGACATAGATGTTTTTATCTACAAGGTATGTGAACCGGAAATTCCAACCAACCCTCTTGTCGAGAAGTTAAATTTAGTTGAAAAAGAAAACAAGTATTGGAAAGAAAAATTGAAAAGAATTGAAGAGGAGAAGATGAAATTGGAGTTGCTCATTTTAGTTCAACACACACAAAATCATCTTCATTATGAAAACAATGGTTTCTGAATTTTTCAACAACAACAATCTCAATCTACTGTACCACTGTGTACATCAAATTAATGAAGCTGAACTTATATAAAATTTCTGGAAAAAAGATTCAACTGCACCACTGGAAACATCCAAGTTTATGAAACTGAACTTTCTGAATTTTCATTATTTTTTGCAGTACTCTACAATTTTCTGAACTTTTTTCATGAACAGTGTGCTCAACAGTGGCTGATCCTGTTTCCGAACTTCAAGTTCACAATCACAACTACTGCCTGAACATGGAAATTACTAATTTGGACGCGCCATTGCAACAAGGGAATACAAGCATGTATGCTAGGTTTTTTTAGGAACTTACCCAATTTGCAGAGGAATTGACAGCGGAAGGCGGATTTTCTGGGAAGAAAACCGGTGGATTTCGGTAGTTACTCGCAGCAGGTACTACGTAGCTCGCCGGAGTTGGATCCTCCACCTGGATCCGTTCCATGGGAGGTTGGAGCTGAGATGGAGGCAAGCATATCTCTGTAGATATGCTGCGCTATCGGGGGTAGATGCAGGGGTGGGGGAGACGTGTTGCGATGATTCGGGGGCGTCGGGGCACTGCCAGAGTTGTTGCAGAGGTGGAATTTTGGCGGCGGAGAAGCGCCCGAGGGTGGGCAGCCGTCGCCGCCCGCGATCTGTGGGGTCAGGTGCGGTGCGATCTATTCGCGGTTGTTGCATTGCAGCGCGCGTCTCGTTGCAACGGTCTGTCAGTAGGAACTACCGCACGTGGCCACATTTCAAGCCGGATCGGATGGCGGGGACGCATCCGATTGGACGGCTCCAGAGGCGGCTTAAAACTGGTACAAATTAGTCGGCTGATTTATAGCAGCCGCCTTTATTACAATGGCTAATTACACGGCATAATTTTTTGATGGTTAATTACACGGCATATTTTTTAGAGTTAATTACACGCCTTTGTGCTTGCAATGGCAATGCGGTCAAGCAGCGTGGCGTGAAAATATCAAAATAGTCCAACCTGTAACAGAAGTCTCTCTGCAAAAAAAAGGTCTCAGCGCGCGACAGGATTTACGGAGACCTAGAGTTCCAATTTAATACTCCCTTCATTCGGAAATACTTGTCTTAGAAATGAAAAAAATGAATGTATTTATAACTAAAACAAGTCTAAATACAACCATTTCTAGGGCAAGTGTTTCTTTTTCTTTTTTTTAGGAAAGCCATCCTGGCGGTTTTTATTGATCTGAAATAAGAGTTACATCATCTGGTAGAACAGCACGAATAAAATCTGGGGGTTCCTGCCACATTTGGTTCCCCATACTAAATTGAGCTAAATTATGGGCTGCCCTATTAGCCTCCAAGTATTTTCGAATGAAGAGAGTACTACGATGAGATTGTGGCAGGTGGAATCCGACCCAATTTCTGATAGATAGAAATAGCTTTCACCCTTCACCAAATCTCAGATGGATCAAAGGGCAGCAAACCGAAGAGCCTGTCAGCGCGTGGGCATGGCTCCGTCGCCTAAGCGGCGACGCCGTGATCTCGGTTCAGCCGTCGCTGCGACCAGAAGATCCATAACTCCTACAACTGCTGTCTCGCCATCAGCGGACGCCATCTTCAAGATCCTCTCCTGGCTGCGATTGCGGCAAGAGTTCTAATTTAATACGATGCGATTGTGGCAAGTGCAATCCGACCGAATCTAGAAGTTGGCAGTATCGGGAGTACTACACATAGAAGAGCCTTCAGCAAATCTCAGATCGATCAAGGGCAGGAAATAGAGAAGGTCTCTAGGCAGCCGGCTTGGTTCCTGGTCGAGCCTGTCAGCCCGTCGCCATGGCGTCGTTATCACCTATAAGCGGCGACGCCGTGACCTCGATTCAGCCGCCACGGAGGCCAGAACTCCCACCATTGCCATCTCGCCATCAACGGACGTCATCTTCGAGATCCTGTCCTGGCTGCCGCCCAAGTCCTTAGGCCCGTGCCGGTGCGTGTCCAAGAACTGGCGCGACATCATCTCCAACGAAGCCTTTGTTGCCGCACACAGGTCCCGCGCAGAGCCGCTTCTCGTCGCCATCACCGACGACCGTGCACCCTAGGTGCCTTCAGCTGATGGACACGGAGGGCAGTGTCGTGGGGGTGGTGACTGGTGAGCTTAACAGCTGGGGCGTCGACGTTCCACTTCCACGGGAGTGTCGACGGACTTGCCTGCATGACCTTCGGCGACAGCAGCATCGTCAACCACACCCAGGTCGTGGACCTAGCCAACAGGGCGACGCTCCCGAATCTACCGAAACTACCGGTTGCGCAAGTGCAATACACGTCGTGCATATACGCCACTAGATGCTTCGGCTTCGGACGCACCGCTAAATCCGGCATGTACAAGCTCATCTGCCTCAATAGAAACACCCAGAGAACTTGTGATGTCCTCACTCTAGAAGATGCTGCCCAATGGAGGCAGGCACAACCGCCACCAAGGATACCCTCTAGTCGCTATGATTGTATGTCTGGTGTTGCGGTCAATGGCGCATTGCACTTCCTATCTCATGATAACTACGTGCTCTGCTTCGACCTCGAGAGCGAGGAGTGGAAGGTGATCCCTTGGCCACAAGGAGCCGCTAGGGGCCAAGATACCATAGGCATAGCCGAGCTCAATGGCACCTTGTGCATGTGCCAAACAGCGCCTCATGTGATCAATATATGGCTCTTGAGTGATTCCGTCAAGAACATTTGGATCAAAGCGTACATGATGCCGATGGATTGCCCTGCGGGCAATTTTGTGGTGCCTTTGAGAGTGTTACGTCTCGGGGGGAGCTGCTCCTCTACAATTATGGCTTCAACTCAAAGCCCAAGCTTCAACTATATGATCCTCGTTCCGGGAGATGGAAAGACGTGAAGACGCCAACCAACCTCATCGGCAAAATCAGCATTTGCAGCTTGAACTGGGATTTTAGATTCTGTGTCCAACTATAGTGGTTGAATCATGTTAATGTTTTTTTGGTAGTACCCCTTTGACAGACCAAACGAATATGAACGATTTATGAGAAAGAAGCAGGAATTGTATCATTTCAAATGCCGATTCATAAATGAGCAATGGTGCCTCCTTAAGAAGTAGAAAAATACAAGATATATAAGAGTAACTAAAAAGGTGTGAAAAATTCAAATATGAGTTCGGGCCCATATATATAATCTTGAACGATCAGAAAGAAAAACAGTAATCCGGGAGAACTATTTTTCTTTTAAAATCTTGAGTGTCCGCGTGTTCAAGTTGTTTGCAAATTTTCGTGGACAAAAAATATATGTGGTTGTCATCATGTACGACTAAGATTGGCAATCGTGTCAAGCATATCGGCTCGGTGATCACCCCAATCTGGGCAGACAGCTGCACTAGTATCACTAGATCAAAGTTGATGACCTTGCTCTCAAAGGCTCGAAGGAAGAGGTTGTAGAAGAAGATGTTGCTGCCACCGAAACCCATGGAGCCACGCCGACAGAAAGCACAAATAATCAACCTGTTATCCACAAAGAACAACATGGAGAAAAGCTCCAGGGCTCTCATCAGCGTCGGCCAAGTGCCACCAAGACAGGATTGGGGTTGAAGGACTTTTATTCAAGATGACACCATCAGAGGGGCGTCACCACGACATGGAACCTAGTACACACAGAACGAGAGATGAGGACCTCCTCTCCTCCCCCTCACGACTACGGAGTGACGGTCGGGGAGATGCGATTGGTTTTGTGGCGCCTCGGTTTCGAGATGGCTGAAGTCAATGAGGCTCAATGTTTAGCATTTTGTGATGAGAGTGGTTTGACACCGTGTGCTTTGGTGTTCAAGGGTGGGCTTGGCCCTTGATGTATCGGTTTTCGTCCGGTTTTCCTCTAATTAACTAGACAACTCTCTTCTGTTTACCCCGCAAAAGAACTCTCTTCTGTTTAATTAATGGATGAGACAAATCTTTTGCCTCCATTTCAAAAAAAAAGTTTAGCATTCTGTTAGAAAATAAAGCAGAATATTGTATGAGTTTAAATTACTATTCATAAATGGACAATGGTGTCTCCTTGATAACTAAATAATGTATACAAATGACTACAATATGGGCCCTTTTATGGGTCACATTGTATTACTATTTAATTAAATATTTGGCTTAATGGTCTAAGAAATCAGTTGATTGTGCTCAAACTTGCTTGTGCCACAACATCTTTGTCATGAGTAATCCATCCTCTGTGAGCATGGCTCATGCCAGCAACGGGAAATGTCGTGCATCCATGGCTTCTTAGGAGGGAAGCAGGGACGAAGGCTGCGGCGGTGCCGACTGGCCCGCAGGGGCGGATGGCGATGGTCTGACGACAGCGTATCTAGGTCAACAGAGAGGAGAAAGCTTAGGGGTAGGACGAAGGAGACTGCATCAGTGTCAAGGCTGGAGGAAAGGGCCTGTCGTGTATAAGGGGCAACAACGGCGGCAATGGCGGGCGACGTCTAGGCTAGTGATATGCGTGTGTTGGCAATGAATTTGGGGGTGGGTTCGTGTGGGGATGCCACCAATTTCATTACTTACTTCTTTAATACCGCGGTGGCGGCGAAGAGCTGCAGATTTTGCTGAGTGCTAGCACTCTTCTTTCTGTATTATTTTTTATTCTTTGTGTTTTTTTCTTCTTTACCAAGTGTTCGTTAGTGAAATTTGACAATATTAGGAAACAGATCCTGAGCATTTTCAATTTTGACATGTGTGATGTAATAGTGAGTTTTGCATGTAAAATAAGTTATAAAGCCAATGGATTATTCAAGGTCACTTCACATGCAAAATTGGCCTGTCCTATCTCAAAATGTAGTTTCTTCCTCGGAGATGTCCGGTTTCTAAACAGTCCACGTGACTACTTTTCTGAAATATTCTTAAATTTTGATCACAACATTACACCAAGCCAAGTTTTGTGTTTTCAGATGTCCTTATTTTTTTGCAATTAAATAACCAAAAAAAACTCTATGTTTGTGCCCGAGTCTCGGTCACCTGCTGCTTGGGACTCTTCTTATTTCATTACATAAGGCCTAAACATGGACTTAGGACCTGCTTGGGACTGCTCTGCTCCCTAAAATCCAGCTCCACTCCAGAAAAAGTAAGCCAAATGTGATAGCTCCACGATATGCTGCTCCGCAAAAAAACTAGAATCTGAGGCACTAGAAAGAATGGAGGCCTTATCGGATCGGTCAAGAAAGTGTGGGCACGTCAACCTCGTGGTAACACGCCCATTCAACGATGGAACAATCGAATTTGCGCCTTACGCCGATTCCTTTGTGAATGGGCTAAACACACTGCTGGCATTTACAAAAAAGAAAAGTTGTGGCTATCTACTTTAATCGATACCCTCGATAAAATTACGGAGGTGAGGCCTCTTTCTACTGCTGAGATTGAGCAAAAAAGCCATCTTAATGAGTAGATTGCACGCTTGCTTCGTGAGGAAGAGATTAAATGGTACCAACGTTGCAAGGCCGATTAGCTCGTTCAAGATGATGATAATACGAAATACTTTCAAATGCTGGCCAATGGCAGACATAGAAAGAAACGTATCTTTGCTCTTGATCAGGAGGAAGCCCGTATTGAGGGGGAAGCACCGCTCAGAGACTTCATTACTAAATACTACAATGAGCTTTTTGGTCCTTCCACTGAAAGATTTTTTGAGCTGGACGAGCCTATCACTCATGACATCCCTCAAGTTTCAGAAGCGGAAAATGAATTCTTAACCTCTACATTTTCTGAAGAGGAAATTCGAACCGCGGTGTTTCAAATGGAACACAACAAGGCTCCGGGACCGGATGGTTTTCCTGCAGAGTTTTATCAATGCTTTTGGGACATGATCAAGGCGGACTTGGTTCAGTTGTTTAACCAACTGCATACCGAAGACCTTGATATTTCCAGCTTAAACTTTGGGGAGATTATCCTACTGCCTAAGATTAAGGAGGCCAGCCATATTCAACAATATCGACCGATTTGCCTTCTCAATGTAAGCTTCAAAATCTTTACGAAGGTCGCAACTAACCGGTACATGAGCTTCACCGCAAAAAGTTGAATGGAGTGATCTTTAAAATAGATTTCGAAAAAGCCTATGATAAAGTTAAATGGCCCTTTCTATTGAAAACTTTACGCATGAAGGGGTTTTCACCAAAATGGTGTCGACGGGTTGAGAGTTTTGTTTCTGGAGGTAGTGTGGCCATCAAAGTTAACGATGAGGTTGGCAACTATTTTCAGACAAGGAAGGGGCTTCGCCAAGGGGACCCCGCATCACCCATTTTGTTTAACATTGTGGCTGACATGTTAGCTACCCTTGTTGAGTGGGATAAGGTGTCCGGTCAGGTTAGCGGCATCATTCCTCATTTGGTAGAAGAGGGTTTATCTATCCTACAATATGTGGATGACACGATACTTTTCTTGGATCATGATCTAGATAAAGCAATAAATCTCAAGCTGCTTTTATGTTCATTTGAGGAACTCTCTGGCCTCAAAATTAATTTTCATAACAGCAAACTTTTTTGCTTCGGGGATGCTGTAGAATATGCACCTGAGTATGCTGATATTTTTG
The DNA here is from genome assembly GCF_056163025.1 of Triticum urartu. Classification (NCBI taxonomy): domain Eukaryota; kingdom Viridiplantae; phylum Streptophyta; class Magnoliopsida; order Poales; family Poaceae; genus Triticum; species Triticum urartu. The sequence continues at coordinate 686,592,497 of NC_141879.1, forward strand.
GATGCCAGCTCGGGCAGTTCCCGATTCGGTATCTGGGTATTCCCATACACTATCTGCGTTTAACTATCGCTGAGTGGAAGCATGTGGAAGAGAGAGTTGAGAAACGACTAGCCAGTTGGAAAACCAAACTCTTGTCATATGGGGGGCGATTGATCTTGATCAATTCCGTCCTTAGCAACATGGTTTTATATATGATGTCATTCTTCCATCTACCGAAAGGGGTTCTTCAGCGTCTCGATTACTTTAGATCCAGATTTTTTTTGTCAATGTGATAATGAATCAAAGAAATATCGACTGGCTAGGTGGACTGTATTATGTCGACCTAAAATTCAAGGGGAACTTGGAATCCAGGACCTTGAGATTAAAAATATTGCCCGTCTCAGCAAATGGGTTTATAAACTACTCACTGAGAATGGAGTATGGCAGGAAATCATTTGTAACAAGTACGTGGAATCCAAAGCCATTTCTCAAGTCCATTAGAAACCTGGTGACTCACATTTTTGGTCTGGAGTCATGAAAGCCAAGGAATTCTTTTTCCAATTTGGGACTTTCTCGGTTTGGGACGGTTCCCAGGTTCGATTCTGGGAAGACACCTGGCTAGGGATCACACCACTCATGGTGCAATACCCGAGTTTGTATAGGATTGTTAGACATAAATTTGTCACCATCAAACAAGTTTTGGGACAAGAAAACCTTCATATTTCTTTCTGTAGGGACCTTTTAGGACCTCGGCTGGCAGCTTGCAATGAGCTACTCATACATCTAGAGGCTATTCAGCTGTCAGATGAACCGGACATCTTTCGATGGAATTTGCATCAGAATTGCAAGTTTACAGTCAAATCCGTGTATGATGCAATGGTTCATTCTGATGTTCCGGTTGATAACACGAAATTGTGAAAGCTTAAAATCCCTCTAAGAGTGAAGATATTCCTCTGGTTCCTAAACAGAGGGGTCATCTTAACTAGAGATAATCTGGCACGACGCAACTGGCAAGGCACCAAGGCGTGTGTCTTTTGCCAACATGACGAGTCTATTAAGCACTTATTTTTTTGAGTGGAAGTTCGCTCGGGCGGTTTGGGCCATAGTTCAAGTAGCTTCAAATTTATACCCACCACGTAGTGCACGTAACATGTTCGGCAACTGGTTAAGGGGTATTGATAAACAATTTTCTGCACATATTCTTGTGGGGGCAGCTGCCTTATGCTGGGCATTGTGGCTTACCAGGAATTATGTGGTTTTTAGTAAAAAAAAATGTGTTTCATCTCCTATGCAGGTTATTCATATATGTACGCGATGGCTCCGTACTTGGTCTATCTTGCAGAGGCTGGAGGACAGTGACCTTTTTATGATGGCGTCTACGCGGCTGGAGCGTACGGCCAGTGAGGTTTTCTCCCCCCATGGATGGCGGTGTGATCTCCGGATAGGATCTGCCACATCATAGGTTGGACTAATTTATCTTTTTAAGTTGTAAAACGATTTTATTTTTTGGGTCGGTTGGACTTTTTTGGCTGTGTGCATAGAGTTTTGCAGAGACCGGGCATTCTTTCGATGCGATTGTATCACCTTGATATATCAATTCAATGAAATGTCCTTTATCAGAAGAAAACTCCCTGTTTTTGTGAAGCTCTTTAGGGGGTGCTCCAAAAACGGTAGAACCTAGAGTTGAGGAAAAATTACCCACCACTACCATCAGTAAATGGATACCCTTTGTTTCTCCCCATACCAGCCAATCAAACAGATCATTTTCATCAAATTTCCCATTCTTGAAGCCGGATATAACTGGAAGCCAAACATGATAAAGTGCTCTTTGGTGGAGTTGTAACTCCAGTATGAAACCGCTCCAAACTAGATTTGATGGTGTGAAGCTGATTTTGATGGAGTGGGTCAGTCCCAAACAGGCCCTAAGTACTACAAAAGACAATTTTTAACCCACTTTTGGCTATCATTCAGGTACTCACAGTTCAAATTTGATTTATATTCAATTAATGGTTGCAAATGAACTTAATGCTTAAATATTGCAAACGGGCATTGAAAAATGCAAAATTTTATCATGGAACATGTAATGGTGTGTGTTGTGTGTAGAAAATGTTTTGAGGCCAACTAATGATTCAACAATAAGTTTACATGCAAACTTTGTCCGTTCCATCTCGAAACCTAGTTTATTCCTCATAGATGGCCCATTTTATAAGAAGTATAAGTAACAACTGTTCTGAAACATCACCCGAAATTTACAACAACCTACAAATGTCATATCATGACACCATGCCAAGTTTCGTGTTATTTAGAGTTCTTTTGAATTTCCTAGATAACAACATGGTGCTTGGGACCCTTCTCACTTACTTCAATTTTTTGAGGGATTCTTCTTTACTTACTTGTTCAAAAGATTAGTAAACAACGCAAAGAAAATAAAATGGAAGAAGAAATCAAAGAAAAGAAAAGAAAATAGAACAGAAGAAAAAAGCAAAGCAAAGGAAATAAAATAGAACAAGAAACCAAAGCAACGAAAAGGAAATAGAAGAAGAAAGCAAATAGAAAAAGGAAACAAAGAAAGAGAATATAAAATATGTGAAAGGAATAAAAAAACAGCATTGCCAAGCGATGGATGTCGGGTACTCGGCAAAGGGTCCACACGTTACTTCGTAGTCCACAACGGCGTCCGTGCCACCGAATTTGCCGAGTTCCTGGTCGTTGCCGTGTGTTTTTCCATTAGCACTCGGGTTTGGTTATTTTGCCAAGTTATTTTTTTCCATGGAAGCCAACAAAGTCTCCGCTTCGCCGAGTTTTGCTGTTTTGCTGAGTGTTTTCTCATGGCACTCGACAATGGCCTTTTTGGCTGATTGCCCGACAAGTTGCACTCTGTGAAGACAAATTTTCCTGCAGTGATGTGTCGAAGCCCCTGTAGTGGTGTGTCGAAGCCAGTGCATACGATACGGACCTTGCCATGGGAAATGCACGGACGTGATGAACACTCTGCCTATCGTCGTCGGCACAATCGGCCATTACATGCAGCCCGCATTTGGGTCATAGATGTAGAAGCAATCCGTCTCTCTTATTCTTTTGAAATATTTTTTAATGTACAGAATGGGTAATAACTAATTATGGTGTTCTCATAGAAAGATGCAGGCAATTGCCTTTGTCAGTTAAGAAATAAATAACCCCCCCAAGCTTCTTGCTCTCTGCTCATTACAGAGGAGAGAGGCAATGCCAATGCGGCCAATCAGCATCGCACGATGCAAATGACAGGACAATGGACATGCGTTAAAATAGCCCAATCTGTAACAGAAATCTCAGCGGCAGATTTTACGGAGACTTCAATTACAGAGTTCCATAGCAATACGACAGCTAAGTGCAACCCGAATCCGTGTAAGATATCTCCATGATATGTATGGTACATTACATAGAAGATCCTTCAGCCTTCGCCAAATCCCAGATCGATCGAAGGCGGCAAACCGAGAAGGTCTCTAGCTAGGCCGCTGAGGCTGCGATGACCACGACTGCCGCCTTTGTCTCGCCGCCAACGGACGTCATCTTCGAGATCCTCAGCTGGCTGCCGGCCAAGTCCCTGCGCCGATGCCGGTGCGTGTCGAAGAAGTGGCGCGACCTCATCTCCGACCCGGCCTTTGTCGCCGCGCATAGATCCCGCGCCAAACCGGAACCGCTTCTGGTCGCCATGACCCACAACTCCCACGCTGGGTATAAGCTGCAGCTGATGGACACGGAGGGCACTGTCGTGAGGGTGGTGAGCTTAGCTGGGCAATCGACGTTCCGCGCCAGCCACGACGGTCTTGTCTGCATCACCTTGGGCTACAACAACTCCCGCACCCAGATCGAGATCGTGGACCTAGCCACAGAGGTGAGGCTCATGAATTTACTGAAACCGGCTGTGGGGGAATACTACACATACTACACATGCATAGGCTTTGGACGCACCGCCCAATCCGGTGCATACAAGGTCCTCCTCCTCGGTACCCGTACTACCAAGACACAAACTTGGGAGGTCCTCACTGTAGGAGACAGCGCCGAGTGGAGGCAGACGCAATCGTGCCCAATGATGGTCCGTCTTCATTATGATTCGAGTTCCGGCAGGGGCGATTTCACTGTCCGGGCATCTTGGGCACGTGCCCGGGCTCGATCGCTGCAGATTTTTTGAGTAGCCAGAGTCACAATCGATGAATACGTGCGATATAGGACAAAAATATGACAGCTTAGTGAATTGGGCTAGTTTGGGCGTTGTTTTGCCTTTTGGGCTTACTCACGCCAAATCAGAACGTCTAAGGGCCATCCATTATTTTTCTTTACATGGGCCACGTTAGGGTAGTCAGATCGATCTCAAGCCTTCTGGCTGCATTGCTCGCCTCGCCTGTTTGGCTACCTCGCACACTGTTCGGCTGTTCGCCGCGCCGTAAGACTGTACCCTAGCAATTCCGGCATTGCAGGTGGTGGCCGGCGAGATGGACTGGTGAAGCACCGATGACCGGCAAGACTGCAAGAGATGGTGTATGACCGGGCCTCCAATTAGGCTACGATTCCACCAAGCAACGATCGGGATCTGAAGCAGAAGCGTAGAAGTCAAAGTGGCATCCCCTATGGTGTGAATTCCTCCCCGACGGGTGGTGGCTCGTCCTCATCATCGTTGGCACTTCAGCGAGCACTAGTCACGTGTGCAGCACCAGCAAGTGCCCAACCTGCGCAAGGCCATGGCCAAGAGGCAGCAAATAGCCAACGATCGATGGCCACCAACGGCAGCGCCAAACGACAACTAGGTGAGTTATCCGACTTTAATTAGGTTTCTTCAACTACATAATTGAGCATATTATTTAGTGACACTAGTGTGTTGGCGGTTTGATAGACCAAAGTACATTTTAGTTTATAGGGTGCCCAGGCTTTGGCAATTCGCTAGCTCCGCCACTGAGTTCCGGTGTTACGGTTAATAGCGCCTCGCACTTCTTGTCCCATGATGAGAACTATGTGCTCCACTTTGACCTCGAGAGCGAGGAATGGAAGGTGATCCATGGACCACAAGGAGCCATCAGGGACCAGAACACCAGAAGCATAGCCGAGCTCAACGCCACCTTGTGCATGGCTCAAATATTGTCGCCTGTTATAATCAATGTATGGCTCTTGACTGACTCCAACAAGAACAATTGGGTCAAAACATACACGATACCAACGGATTGGAAAGTCGTCAATTATGTGGTGCCTTTGAGAGAGGTACATCTTGGCGAGCTGCTCTTCTACTACTATGGTAACAGTTCAAAGCCAAATCTGCAAGTATACGATCCTGTTTCGGGGAGATGCACAGATGTGAAGACACCGACCAATATCGTTGGCAAAATCGGCCTATGCAGTTCGAACTTGAATCCTAGCTATAGTATGGGCAGTCTTGCTGAATCTCCTTAAAGTTTGGTGTTTTGTTAGAACAAAGCAGGCAATTGTTTGATTATAAATCCCAATTCATACGTGAATAACGGTGTTTGCTTGAGAACTCAAAAATATATTCGAGTAACTACAAAGTGATCTCTCTTTTATGAGTTAGTTTTATTACCAGTTGTTTAGCTTTGATGATGGAAGAAGTCCGTTCAAACCTATTTGTGCCGGAACAGCTTTGCAAAATGTCACGGTCAATCATGTCATCTTTGAGCACGGTTCACACCATGCATGCATGTATTCTTAGTTGTTTTGAACTACATAGGTAGCAAAGAGTCGATGAGGCAGAGCACCTGTTAGACTAAGTATATATTAGATATACGTGTTGTACCATAACCTGTATTTGTACGGTTTCCTCTTATAAATATATGACAGCCGTACCCATCAAGGGTATCGAGCATTGTTCCAAACCCTAATTTGTCTAACATGATAGCCTCGTTGAGCGCCTCGTCCGGTGTCCCCATACTCGCATCAAAAGTGGCATCTTCCAACCGAAGAAGCGCACTGACGGCACTGTCGCGTGGCTTGCGGCCTGTGTGACGCATGCTGAGGCTAACCCTACAACTGAACCACGACATTTCGAGCAGCGCTTGGCATCCCACATTGGCGTGCTGCGATGGAGCAGGAGATTCATGCTCTTTAAAGAAACAACACTTGGCGTTTTGTTCCACCTCCATCTGGTGTCAATATCATTGACTCTAAATGGGTATTCAAGGTGAAGAAACATGTTGATGGCTCCATTGAGAGGTACAAGGCACGCCTGATTGCCAAGGGATTCAAACAACGGTACGGCATTGATTACGAAGACACATTCAGTCATGTTATTAAACCAACTACTATTCGTGTTCTTCTCTCTTTGGTTGTTACTCGTGGATGGTCGCTTCGACAGCTTGACGTTCAGAATGCCTTTCTCCATGGAGTTCTGGAAGAAGAGGTTTATATGCGTCAGCCGCCAGGTTTTGTTGATCCTGCTCAGCCACATCATTTGTGTCGCCTTGTCAAAGCTCTTTATGGTTTGAAGCAGGCCCCGCGTGCGTGGCATGCCCGTCTTGGCGCTGCTCTTCGTGCACATGGGTTTGTTCCTTCTACAGCAGACACATCTCTGTTTATTCTTCAGCGACCTGAGGTGACTATGTACATTCTGGTCTATGTTGATGACATCATCCTTGTCAGTTCGTCTGCTTCTGCTACGGATCGGCTTGTGTCCTCTCTTGATGCTGAGTTTGCTGTTAAGGATCTTGGAAGAATGCATTATTTTCTTGGCCTATAGGTTCTTCATTCTGATAGTGGCTTGACTCTTACTCAGAAGAAGTACTCTCAGGATCTGCTGCGTCATGCAGGTATGTTGCAGTGCAAGTCTGCTACGACTCCCATGTCTGCCACAGACAAACTGACAGCTCTTGCTCGTGACTTGCTCTCTCCTGAGGATGTCACTGAGTACCGCAGCATTGTGGGTGGACTGCAGTACTTGCTCATTACTCGACCAGACATATCATTTGTTGTTAACCGTGTGTGCCAGTATCTTCATGCACCACGTGATTCTCACTGGTCAGCTGTTAAGCGCATCTTGCGCTATGTTCGTCACACTGGTTCATGTGGTCTCCATCTTCAGCCTGCACGTTCTGGACTGATCTCAGGATATTCTGATGTTGATTGGGCTGGTAGTCCTGATGATCGGCAATCCACGGGGGGACATGCTGTGTTCTTTGGGCCTAACTTGATCGCCTGGCAAGCTCGCAAGCAAGCTACGATGTCTCGGAGTAATACCGAAACTGAGTACAAAGTTGTTGCTAATGCCACAGCTGAGATCATGTGGGTGCAGTCGTTGCTTCGAGAGTTGAAGGTGTCCCCAACTCAGCCGCCTGTTCTTTGGTGTGATAACTCGGTGCCACATACCTTTCATCCAATCCAGTATTTCATGCCCGGACGAAGCACATCGAAGTTGACTATCATTTTGTGATGGAACGTGTTGCTCAGAAGCTCCTTCAGATTAAGTTTGTTTCTTCTAAGGATCAGCTTGCTGATATTTTCACTAAACCCTTGCCCTTGCCTTCTTTTGAAAGATGTCATCGCAATCTTAACCTTCTGAGTGTTTCAGGACATAGTTAAGATTGAGGGAGGGTGATAGACTAAGTATATATTAGATATATGTGTTGTAACATAACCTGTATTTGTACAGTTCCCTCTTATAAATATATGACAGCCGTACCCACCAAGGGTATCGAGCATTGTACCAAACCCTAATTTGTCTAACAGCACCATCCAACATCCAAGGTTCATGCACCTTCATCCTGAAAGCTTCTTGTACCAACTATGGTTTTCGAAAACCGGGGGAGACGAGGAATAAAATTATGGTGTTATGGGGTGGCAAAAGTGAGTGAGGAGAGAAAGTGGCGGTAGCAAAGCTGTCAGCATCATCCAGTGTATTCTCCTCTTCCACTGTGGCGGGCTTCGAAGGCGAAGCGGTACCATGGCGCCAACAAAGTCAATGGTACCTTATTTGGAGCATCTAATGTTGTTTGAGCTTGCAAAGAACAACATATTCCTAAGGAGGGTGCTGTGCTGTGGTGGATATTGTCGAGTCAAGCCAACCAAGACGGATGTACTATATGCTTGCGTGGGTGCATTGATATGCTCGATTTCCCATGTTCTAATCCATTTTCCTCTGCATTGCTTTGTCTCTCTTTTCCATGATCTTCATTTTCTTAAATCTGTGAGTGGTTGTGGAGTGATGATTCCTGGAGGGAAAGCTGCTCTTCTACTACTTTTAGGGTGAAAACCTAGACTCCGGCCTTTGGTAGTTGGTTTCAGTGACGGCGGCACTCGAGCATCGCTCCTTTCCTGAAGGCATTGTTGTTGAAGAATCTCGTTGTCTTTATGGTGTCATGAGATGGTTGCTGCGGATATGGTCATTGTTGTAGTTTATCGATCACGATTTTGATCGCTTCATGGTGTTTTCCTTTTTTGTCGTATAGGCATAGCTTTGGTCGATATGACTTTGCTATTTGTTGATGATTATTTTGTATGAGTGCATTGGTGTTGGTTGTGTGCATCTAGCTATGCAGATGCCAGGTGTGTGCTTAATGTGTTTGTATCTTTTTGATGCTTCATTTTAATTAATAAAATCCATCCTTCCTCAAAAAACATGCATGCGATCCTCGGAAAATTCACAGGTCCTAACGAACGCTCCGCCCAGCCTGATCGGTAAAATCGGTCTTTGCACCGTACCCCCACACTTGGATCCTAGATTTAGAATCAGCCAGCACTCTTTATTGTTCTTTTGAACGCTAATTTTTTTAGGAAAAGTCTTCAATTCATCTGGCTGATTATAACGCACACGTCTACCGCCTGGTGCACCGTCCGATCGGGCGCGTGATTCAGTAATGCTACGGCACGTGACATGTTTTTTCTTCATGTGTGTGGTCCTTTGGGCATAGCTAGTTTAACGACAATGCTTGGTTTTCAATAGGTGGATCTCTCGCACGTCCACCTCCTCTTTACGACACGTGTCCTGCATGGGTTCCTCCAGTACTACTTCTCATAGTTTTGTGCGACCCCTGTTTTCTACAACATCATCTGTGTTGCAAAAATTTCTTCCACAACAACATCCATGTTAGTACAAAAATGAAAACGAACAATTTTTTTTGCAACTTCACCAGTGGAAGTTTGCCCGTGCCAGACCGCGCCACCCATGTGGCAGAAAAGTAAAGGCGGATTTCTTTTTTGCAAAATCATCTATGTTGCAAAAATTCCTTCTGCAACAACACCTATGTTGCAGAAGTTTGTGCGTAATATGCTCTTTTGTTGCAAAAAAATTTATGTAACATAATCTTTATTTTTGAAAATATTCTGCAACATGCTCTTTATTGCAAAAGTTTTTCTGCAACATAAACTCTACTGCAAAGGTTTCTGCAACCTCATCTATGTTGCAAAGTTATTCTGCAACAAAGCGCTTGTTTCTGCAATTCGGCCGTTGTTTCAGAAATTAATGGGTCAAGGGAGCCGACCGAGCCGTATGCCAGAACTAGATCGGACAGCTACGCGCGCGTACATCAAACGGCTGTCGAGGTGGCGGATATTTCATACGGATCAGCCGGCGGGCGCGTAGCGTCTCCCAATTTTTTATGGATAAACTGCATAACAATTAAGGTGTTATGTTAGAAAGACGCAAGCAATTGTAATTGTTGGCTCAGAAATAAATGACCAAACTGCAACAGAAATCCAACGCCATAGATTTCACGGTGATGTAAATCAACAGTTCAGATGGAATATGCGATTGTGATGGCAAGTGCAACCCGAACCCATGTCAGATCGGTTCACTGTACCTAATAAGAAGAGACTTCACCAATCTCAGATTCAGATCGACCAAAGGGCAAAGGCGGCGAACCGAGGTCTCTAGGCGGACAGATTGGTTCCTGGTCGAGCTTGTCAGCGCGCTGCCATGGCGTCGCCGTCGCTACGGCTTCCACCCCCGTCACCTAAACGGCGACTCCGTGATCTCGGTTCAGCCGCCATTGCTGTCTCGCCATTACCGGACGTCATCTTCAAGATCCTCTCTTGGCTGCTGGCCAAGTCCCAAGGTCGGTGCCGGTGCGTGTCCACAAAGTGGCGCGACCTCATCTCCAACCCGACCTTCGTCGCCACGCACAGGTCCCGCGCCAAACCGCTCCTCGTCGCCATGATTGACGAGTACTCCAGCTCCCGCCCTAGTTTCCTCCAGCTGATGGACACGGAGGGCACAGTCGTCAAGGTGGTGAGCTTAGCTGGAGCTGGTGCTGGGCTATGGAAGTTCCACGCGAGCCTCGACAGACTTGCCTGCATCACCATCGGCGACATAAACTCCTACACCCAGGTCATGGATCTAGCCACCGGGGTGACGCTCCCGAATTTACCGAAACCGGCCGTGGAACAGACATGCGGATACTCCACTGGATGCTTCGGCTTCAGACGCACCGCTAAGTCCCACATGTACAAGCTCATCTGCCTCGATAACAACACCCGAAAAAATTGCGAGGTCCTCATTCTAGGAGATGGCGCCCAATGGAGGCAAACACAATCACCCCCAATGACGCCCTCTCTTCGCTATGATTGTACCTCCGGCGTCACGGTCAATGGCATCGTGCACTTCCTATCCCATGATGGCAACTACGTGCTCTGCTTCGACCTCGAGCACGAGGAGTGGAAGGTGATCCATGGACCAGCAGGAGTCGTCGGAGACCATGGCCAGGATACCAGAATCATAGCCGAGCTCAATGGCACCTTGTGCATGTCTCAAATAGCGTAGCCCGTGATCAATGTATGGCTCTTGAGCGATTCCGACATGAACATTTGGATCAAAGCGCACACGATACCAACGGATCGAAAAGACATCAAGGCCTAACCTACAACTATATGTTCCTCGTTTCCAGAGATGCAAAGATGTGGAGACATACAACCTCGTCGGCAAAAGCGGCATTTGTTGTTTGAACTAGGATCCTATGGCCGGTTGTCAGGTTATGAGATCAAACCCTCCTATCGGCAATTTAATTTTTTGCCAGCTCTCCGGACCTGGGCCACAGCGCACCGTCAGATGGGCTTCCTCCGTTGGGAGAAAACAGGTGGCAAGTAATGAAACCAAATTTCGTACTTGAAATTAATTAAAGCGGGACCAAACGTAGAGAGACGAAACCAAGAATATCACCTCTTTTTAATAGTAGATATAGATATAGATATAGAAGTCATCTTACGAAAACCAAATAATCCCAAAACACCTAGACATGGTGCTCCCACCTCGTGTCTCGTTTCTTGACATGAATAAAGGAATCAACCAATAAGAGAATTGGGGCATCTATGCTTTCAATGTCTTGACGACATGGAGTGGTCAGTTCATTACATGCAATGCTATTAGTTAGCAAATAAACATTAAGTTCTCTCGTTTTTCCCTCCACCTTGGTCGCGGTACACAACCTAAGATGATTTATGCACCTAGATGGAGGGAGTATGTAGTACTCCCTTGGGCAGCAGACCAAACGAATAATGGTGATTTATATGAGAAAGAAGCCGAAAACTGTATGATTTTAAATGCCAATTCATAAATGACCAGTGGTGTCTCCTCAAGAATTACAAAAATAGTAGACATGTGACAGTAACTAAAAACTGTAGAATTCACATGTGAATTCGGGCCAATGTATATGGTCTCGAGTGAACCGTAAACCAAAAATAGGAAAAGGCTGTTTTGTTTTTACAAATAATGTGTCCATGTGAAAATTAGCTGTTAACAATTTTTCATGAACAAAAACTGAAAGAAAGGCTTTTAGGTGACTCAATTTTGTTCACAGACCACCACACATGCCCCCCCCCCCCCCCCCCCCCCCCCCCGCCCCCCCGGGCTATAAAGTGGTGTTCCTCTCATATGGGTCAGTTTGTATCTATTGCTACAGCCTTAGTACTAGACTGCCGCATACGACCAAGATTGATAACCATGTCAAGCATATCAGCTAGGGGATCACCCTGATCTGGGCAAGCAGCCACACTAGTATCGCTAAGACCAAGCTGGCAACTTTGCTCACAAAGGCTGAAAGAAATAGGTTGTCAGAAAACATGATGTCGTTGCCCCCAAAGCACATGGAGTCACAAATCTAGAGCAGCAACGGCTCTGGAGTGGCGACAAAGTATGATGGCGGCGGTGGCGGGACGACGTCTAGGTTGGGGACGCGCGCGCGGTGGAGATGAATTTGGGGTGGGTTCGGCGGGGGATGCCACTAATTCGTTTACTCTCGCAGTGGAAGTGGGTGCGGCTTTTGCCCAGCACTCGGGAAAAGTTCTTTTCTTATTCAATTTTCTATGTTTCATCTCCCCCCCCCCCCCCCGCCCCCCCCCCCCTCCCTGTTCTTTTACTGTCTTTCCTTATTTTGCTTGATTCTTTGTGGTTTTGTTTCTTTTTTAAACATCTGTTTGTCGGTGAAATTTGACCACAATATAGGAAACTGATCCAAAACATTATCAAATTTGGACATGTTTGATGTAACAGTGTGTTTTCCATTTTAAAAGGTTTCAAGGCCAACGAATGAATCAATTGTCACTTCACATGCAAACTTGGTCCATCCCGTCTTGAAACATAGTTTCTTCCTCATAGATGGTCTGGTTGTAAGTAGTCTACATGGCAAATGTTCCAAAATGTTTTCAAATTTTTATAACAGCCTATAGGGATCATATCATTACACCATGCCAGGTTTCATATTTCTTAAACTTCATTTCAAAAAAATTGGAATTAAATAACCACTAAACTCCATGTTGGTGCTAGTCTCTGCCACCTGCTTCTTGGGACTCTTCTTATTTCCCCGCGTAAGGCCTAAACATAGACTATAAGTACCACAAAATATATTTTTCAATCCATTTTTGGCCATTATTTCTTGTACCCCCAATTTAAATATGATTTATATCCATGAAAGGACTAAAAATGTATTTAACGACTTAAATAAAGCAACCGAACACTGAAAAAATGCCACGATTTAGAATGAAACATATAATTGTGTGTGTTGTGTGTATAAATTAAAACTTTCAAGGCCAAATTATGATCCAACAGACACTACGCATTCAAACTTGGTTCGTTCCATCTCGAAACCTACTTTCTTCCCTCGAGATGGTCCGGTTTGTAAGCACTCTACGTGACAACTTTTCCAAAACATTCTCAAAATTCTACCACAGCCTATAGGGGTCATATCATTACACCGTGCCAAGTTTCATCTTTTCTAGACTTCGTTAGAATTTTTTGGAATTAATAACTGCTAAATTAAATGTTGGTGGCCGAGCTGCTTGTGAATCTTCTTATTTCCTTCCATGAGGCCTAGACTAAGTACCACAACAGAGATTTTTTAAACCATTTTGGTCATCATTTCTTGTACGCATAATTCAAATTTGACTTATATCCATTAAATGACTGTAAATGCAATTAAATGGCTTAAATAGAGCAAAAAATGAATTTTCTTTTATCTTGGAACATGTAATGGTGTGTGTTGTGTGTAGAAAACGTTTCATGGCCAACTGATGATTTGATGGTCACTTCACATGCAAACAAGGTCTATTCCGTCTTCAAGCCTAGTTTCTTCGTAGAAGATGGTCCGGTATGTAACCAGTCAACGTGACAACCGTTCCAAAGTGTTCTCAAATTTCTACCACGGCCTATAGGGATCATATCATGACATCATGCGAAGTTTCATGTTTTCCAGACTACATTTTGATTTTTTTTCTCACAATTAAATAGACACTAAGATCCATGTTGATGCCCGAGTCTCGGCCAACATGCTTCTTGGGACCCTTCTTATTTACTTACCTTTTTTAGGGATTCTTCTTTACTTAGTTGTTCAAAATATAAGTACGCAATGCAAAGAAAATAAAATAGAAGAAGAAATCAGAAGAGAAAAGGAGAAAATGAAAGGAAATGAAAGAAAAGAAAATAGAAGAAGAAATCAAAGCAGAGAAAAGAAAACAGAAGAAGAAAGCAAAGCAAAATAAATAAAGAAAAATGGAAAATATGAGGGGAGGGGGGGACACCATGCCGAGTGCTGGATGCCGCACACTAGGCAAAGGGCCCGTGTCGTTAGTCTGCTCGTCAACAATACCGTCTGGGGCACCGTGTTTGCCGAGTTCCTGGTGTTTGCCAAGTGTTTTTCAAATGGCACTCAGCAAAAAGGTCCTGCTTCGCAGATTTGTTTTTCTCATGGAAGTTGGCAAAGTGTTTGCTTCACTATGTAGTTTTCTCATGGTGGCAAAGGCCCATTTTTCCATGGGCCCGACAAATTACACTTGTTGAAGGGAAATTTTCTAGTGTTACATATGATACGGTCCGAACAGAGGGGGTACACGCTCAGTCACTCGCGTGCGGAACTTACCCTCTAGCTTAGGGTTTACGTCCTCCGGAGGCGATTTGCGCCGCCGCGAGTTTTCTCATCGCAACTTCAACATCCCTGTCGGCGTCGGCACCCTGCTGACCGCTGGTGGGGACTAGGAAGGAGCTTCCCTGGCGTGGCTTCTGCTGAACCACGCATAACCAAACCATAGATGGCGGAGACTTTCGGCTCCGCGTCGTCGGCGGGATGGAGTGGCAAGAATCTGGAAGAGATGATGCAATACTTTGATCTGAAGGAGGAGGAATTGGATGATGTGGTCGTTGGAGAAGAAAAATTGAAGAAGCTAGAGGCAGACGCCAGGTGGTTAGCCATTGGTAAGCTGAGCACTTCTCGCACCTTCAGTTCATCAGCCATGTTTGAAACACTGAAGTCGATCTGCAGCCTGGCACATGTTCCCAAGTACAGAGAAGCTGGGGAGAACCTGTTTATTTTTCAGATGTTTTGCCTTGGTGATTGGAAGAAGGTAGTTCATGGCGGACCTTGGCTCTTCAGGGGGATGGGGCTGCTAGTGGAAGATTATGACGGCAAAACTGATCCAGCCTCAGTGGTGTTTGATGGTCTGTACGTGTGGGCGCAAATTCACAGTATCCCGGATATGTACAGAGATGTTGATGTGGTCGATCAATTAGCTCGCCGGATAGGACGGGTTAAGGAAATTCAGCTATCACCAAAACTGTATTATGAAGGGGACTACGTCCGAGTGCGAGCTCGTGTGTTGGTTGGTAAACCGCTCACTAGGGTTACACCCTTGAATGTCGCGGGAGAAGGCCGTCGATTCCTGCCAGTCAAGTATGAAAAGATCCCGTACTTCTGTCAAGTCTGTGGTTTCATGGGTCACAATCATGAGGAGTGCGGCGATGGCGTTTGGGAGCCGAAACAGAGACAGTTTGGCAGTTGGATGCTTG
The DNA here is from genome assembly GCF_056163025.1 of Triticum urartu. Taxonomy (NCBI): domain Eukaryota; kingdom Viridiplantae; phylum Streptophyta; class Magnoliopsida; order Poales; family Poaceae; genus Triticum; species Triticum urartu. Next base: position 686,607,717 of record NC_141879.1, read on the forward strand.
CACAGAGGAGGGAAACGAGCCCGGCACCAGAGCCACCATTGGGAGGTCGGGGTACCCGTGGCGGCCGAGGGCGAGGCCGTGGAAGGGCAGGGAGAGCTGGGCGTGGGGAGCCAGTCCAGCCCACGCAACAGCAACAGGAGTCGGCCGCTCGCAAACGCTCCTCTCAAGACGCCGACCTGGGCACCGACGAGGAAGACGGCGATACGGTCACGAGCCCGTTGAAGCAGGCTGCATTGGCTGTCAGGCCTGAATTAGCTGTAGCAGACAAGGTGGAGGGGGATCCTCCTGCTCGCAAGGATCTCACCGCGGCATTCTCGGCTAGTACTTCTGTGACAGGGCAGGAGTTGATCAATATCCCTCCACTCCCTGCGGCATATGTGTCTCCAAGAGAGATCAAGAAGGCAAAGAAATCAGTATCTCCGGTGAAGAATAATAATTTGGCACTAGTGGCGGGCTCCGACAGGGAGCGCCGCCAGGCCCAATGAAAATATTATGCTGGAACTGTCGTGGGATTGGCGATCCCGCGACGGTTCGAGAACTCCGCGATCTCGTGGAGATGAGTTCGCCGACGATCCTTTGCTTGGTGGAAACTCAGCTGCAAAAGGATCGTGTAGAGGGTCTTCGTTTTTCTCTTGGTTATGATTTTAGTTTTGGCATTGGTAGTAGTGGCCGCAGTGGCGGTCTTTGTATCTTTTGGAAGAATTTTCTTGATGTGTCAATAAAAAATTATTCGCAGTATCATGTGGATGCCTGGGTCAAGGAGCCAGGTAGAGAGCAGTGGCGTCTTACATGTTTTTATGGGGAAGCAACTAGAACTCTTCGCTACAAAACCTGGGACACGATGAAGACATTGCGAGGTGAGAGCACTCTTCCGTGGGTCTGTATTGGAGACTTTAATGAGATCTTAAGACCAGAGGAGCAGATTGGACCAAACGAGCGAGACAGTGCACAAATTGATGCGTTCCGGGAGGCGGTGGATATCTGCGAACTAGTGGACCTTGGCTACAAAGGTCTGGATTGGACATGGGAAAAGAAGGTAGCGGGGGGAAACTACTGCAAAGTACGTTTGGACCGTGCCCTCGCTACCTCGTGCTGGTCTGCAATGTTCCCTTTCGCTAACTTGGAACACTTAACGGCGGCAAAATCAGATCATTGTCCGATGCTACTGGAGACGGAGCGTACAGACACAAATGTGCGTGCGACTCAGCGGCCTTTCCGCTACGAATGCATGTGGGAACGAGATGCGAGCTTTGGTGATGCGTTGCAAGAATTCTGGAGCTTGGCTGGACGTGCTCATTCTTTGACCGAGCTCACTAGTAAGCTCTCAAATGTAGCTAGTAGCCTTCAGCGCTGGGGACAAACCACTTTTGGTTCGGTTCGTACGGACCTCCGGCAGCTTCGTCGGCGCCTTGAGCAGCTCCGGTCAGCTGTAACACGAGTCGGCCCATGTGCCGAGGAAAAGGAAGTTGAAGCAAGAATCATCGAGCTTTGTTACAGAGAGGAGATTATGTGGCGCCAACGAGCAAGAATCTAGTGGCTTGCAGAAGGAGATAGCAACTCAAAGTTCTTCCACAGGAAGGCTAGTGCTCGTAAGGCTAAGAACCGAGTGCCCGAGCTACAGCGCAGCGATGGGTCCATGACCAAGGATGATCAGGAGATGGCTTCAATGGCAACAAGCTTTTATGAGAATTTATACACTTCAGAGAATACCATTGGTATGGAGGAGGTGCTCTCTCACATACCGGTGAAGGTGGATGCCAATATGAACAACAAGCTCAACTGTCCATTTAGTAAAGAGGAGGTAAAAACTGCGTTGTTTCAAATGTTCCCTACGAAGGCCCCTGGCCCCGACGGGTTCCCGGCACACTTCTTTCAGCGGCATTTGGGACTTGTGTGGCGATGAGGTTACTGATATGGTGCTTCGAGTTCTGAGTGGAGTTGATTCCCCGGAGGAGATAAACAAAACGTTCATTGTGTTAATTCCCAAGATTGCAAGTCCAAAAAGTTTAGGACAATTTCGACCGATAAGCCTATGCAATGTGATCTATAAGATCGCCTCTAAGGTATTGGCTAACCGGCTCAAGATTATTCTCCCCGCCATCATCTCTGAAGAACAATCTGCATTTGTACCAGGACGCCTTATTACAGACAATTTCATTTCTGCTTATGAGTGCCTTCACTACATGAAAACTAGGAAATTGAAAGGGAATCGGTTTTGTGCTCTGAAGCTTGATATGATGAAGGCATATGACCGTCTGGAGTGGTCTAATTTGAGAGTTGTTATGCTGAAACTGGGAATTAGCTCTGGCTTTACTGACACAGTTATGCGTTGTGTCTCATCGGTATCATTTGCTGTTATGTTTAACGGTGGCCAACAAGAGGAGTTCAAACCCACCCATAGTATTCGGCAAGGTGACCCCATCTCACCTTATTTTTTCCTATTGGCTGCTGAAGGTCTATCATGTTTATTGAAATCCACCAACCCATCTGAGGCAGTTCATGGCATCACGGTGGCCCCAGGCGCCCCTCAAGTTAACCATCTCTTATTTGCAGATGATAGCCTTCTCTTTTTTGATGCCACCCCAGAGATGGCCTCGAGGGTTGACTCTCTTTTGCAGAGATACTGTGGTGCGTTTGGTCAACGCATTAACAAGGATAAATCTTCTATCTTTTTTAGCAAAGGGTGTTCAGAAAATTTGATGGAGGAAATTAAGTTGACTCTGGATGTTCAGAATGAGAAGTTATCTGAGAAATACCTTGGCCTCCCCTCTGACGTGGGAAGAGCAAAGGAGGGATCGTTTAAATACTTGAAGGACAAAATCTGGAAACAGGTGCAAGGGTGGATGGAAAAAGCACTTTCAGTTGGAGGTAAAGAAGTTCTAATCAAATCCGTAGCTCAAGCCATACCTACATATTCTATGGCATGCTTTAAGCTCCCCCGGGGGCTGTGTCTACATATTAATGGGTTGCTGCGTAAATTTTGGTGGGGTTTCAAGAAAGGCGAGAGGAAGACAGCATGGGTCTCTTGGGAGGTCATGTCACAACCGAAGTTCATGGCAGGTATGGGGTTCCGAGACATCGAGCTCTTTAATTTGGCACTTTTGGCTCGTCAAGCGTGGCGTCTCCTCCAGGAACCTAACTCGTTAAGTGCCCGCATCTTGAAGGCTGTGTACTACCCTGATTCTTCGGTGTTAAATGCAGAGGTAGGCAAAAACCCGTCGCAGGTTTGGAGGTCGATCTTCGAAGGATTAGACACGCTGAAACTTGGCATCATAAAACGGATTGGTTCCGGAGAAAATACACACATCTGGGCAGAGAACTGGATCCCCCGCGACTACAAGTTGAGGCCGGTATGTGCTAAATCAAATAATCCGCCGCAGCATGTTTCTGAGTTGATTGACCAAGCTACAGCGTCATGGGATGTTCAAGTGCTTGATCAACACTTTTATGCGATGGACATAGCAGCGATACTCAATATTCCGTTAAGCACCAAAGTTCAGGAAGATTTTTGGTCCTGGCATTATGAAAGGAAGGGTGTTTTCACCGTTCGATCAACTTACCGTTTACTTGCTGCCACCAAACAGCAAAGGACGGACTGGTTGGAGCACAAACCGGGACACTCCAATATTGATGCAGACCGGCGCTCCTGGACAAAACTATGGGAAGCAGATGTGCCATCTAAAATCAAGGTTTTTGCATGGCGACTGGCTAGGACATCTTTGCCGACAGGCGATGTGCGCAAGCATCGGAGCATGGCCGAAACACCTGAATGCGTGATATGCCAGGCGGCCAACGATACTTGGCGCCACTCCCTGTTCAATTGTCAGATGGCCAGATGTGTTTTGGCTCTCGTGGACAAGGAGTTGACTGAGTTCGCCATATCAAACCGCACGGAGGATCCTAAGTTGTGGTTGCACTGGCTCGTGGACACTTTACTGTCGGAGGACCTCTCCAAGGTGCTTGTGACGATGTGGGCGATATGGTGAGCTAGACGACGAGCTATACACGATGATCAGTACCAGAGCCCCATTAGCACGCATTGCTTCATTAACAAATTCCTTGCTGATCTTGAGTTGGTCACTATTCAGAGCTCCGAACGAGCCAGCGGCATGCGTGCAAGGGAAAAGGATGTGCATGCAAAAAATGAGCTGCAGCATGCAGTGCAGGAGGACGGGCTTGTACACAATCCCTCGAAGGGCTGGCAGCATCCAACAGAGCATAATGTGAAAATCAATGTCGATGGGGGCATCTCGCGGGACAGAACGAAAGGAGCGGCGGCTGCCATCTGCCGGGACAAAAATGGACTTTATTTGGGTGCCTCGCTCGTCGTGTTTGAAGGCTTGATTGACCCAGCATCATCGGAAGCTCGTGCGTGTAGCGATGCTCTGGCATTAGCTATGGACTTGCATGTGGATTCAGTTTGCGTTGCTTCGGATTGTAGTGAAGTGGTCGCCAATATTGAAGCAGGCGTTCCGTGTCACTATGTCACTATCTTGAGGGAGATCACAGCCCAGCGGACCTTATTCCGAGACCTGAAGTTGAGAAATGCTACAACTACGCGCAGATTTTAACGGACGATGCGCTACGGACAGACGTGGGGTTAAAGGATTGGGAAATCATGATGATCGGCCCCACCACACAAACCAGAGGGGGCAAGAGATTGGTTAGGAGAGGTAGTCCGTAGGCTGCAGCCTGTAACTTGTCCATAGGTGTAGAATTTTCGCCTGAAGTTTATCCATAAGAAGCGTCAACATAATGGCGAGGCACACGCACTTGCCAAAGCTAGTTCTTCCCTTTCTCTTGGGCGCCATGTGTGGCTGTTATCCTTGCCCGATGTAATCTGTACCACCATGAACATTGATCATTAATAAAGGGTGCAGGTTCCTCAAAAAAAAATATGATACGGTCCTTGCCATGGGGAAATGCACAGACGTGATGAACAGTCTGCCTAACCTCGTCGGCAAAATCGGCCATTGCAGCCTGCACGCGGTCATAGATTTAGATACCAACCCTCTCCCTTATTCTATTGAAATACTTTTTAATGGACAAAATGGAGAATTATGGGCTCACCAGAATGATTACTATGTGCGCATAGACCACCTTCGTGGCCGCCCGATCAACTTTGATGGTGCGATGTGCAGCGACACCTATCTCAGTGGCTAGATTTGCAATGTGGGTGTTGTGGCCACCCTTTAGATCGCAGCACAGACTCTGTTGCAGACCGACTGTGGGTTGACCCGATCCTCGTCAGCACGTGTCCGGGTGCGGAGAGAGAGAGAGAGAGAGAGAGAGAGAGAGGGGGGGGGGAAACGGGTGACATAGGGTTGTAGGACTATCTAGTGGATCGCCAGCAGGAGCGGCGATGAACAGCCAAGCGCACACATGTGTGTGAGTTCCTCCCAGGCGGCGTGTACAGATCGCAAGGGGGTCCTATTGCAATTGCGGCACCTTGTTGTTGCAAATGCGACGAACACACCGTTAGCCGGAGATATTTTTTTTTCACTACAAGGATCCTATTGCAAGTACAACGAGGGACTTGTTTTTCTTAATACAGTATCATCGAAACCGCTCACATACACGAGCATGCACTTATTCTATAAACGCACGCACGCACGCACACCTTCCCTATGAGCGCCTTCGAGAGATTGAGCCAGCACATCATCTTGAGATTGATGAAGTTGCCACAGACGCCTTCATAGTCGACGAAAACGCCACCTCCCACTGAACGCACATCGCCAGAAGGCCTGAAATAAACCCAAGAAAATGCGAGCACCAATGTCTAGTCTAGGACTTAAACTCTGGTGGGCTGGAGATACAACTGTCCTCCTAACCATTCAGCCCAGGTTGGTTTGTACAACGAGGCACTTGTTGCAAGATGCTTTTGCAAAAGGATTCAGTTGCAATTGCAACAAGGATCTTGTTGCAATGAGTGAGATCACACAATGAGCAGATCGGGTGATCATCGGCTGTGTGACCAGCCGTCCCAACTGAAGTAAATTGCACAAAACCACCACATTGAAGGCTAGGTTACCAAAATACACTACCCTGCTTTTTCTTAACAGAAAACACCACAGCTATGGTAAATTTTTTTGCAACTAATACTAATCGGCGGCTTTGGCTCGGTTGAGCGCGTTTATGACAGATGGGACCATCAGTCAGACTGACATGGCACCCCTTAACACCTGCATGTAACGGAGACGCTTGGTAACGTCATGATCATGTGTGGAGCCCTACGAGGTCCACCTGTCATTGAAAGAAAAGAAAAATATCTAGCTTTTTTTTGCTGGCCGGGTGGCCGGCCGTCCCAACTGTAACTGAAATCTCAGCAACAGATTTGTACGGAGACTCTAATCACAGAGTTCCAATGCAACACGATGCCATTGTCTCAGGTGCAACCCGAATCCATCTAGATATCTCCATGGTACGTATGGTACTGTACATAGGAGACCCATCAGCCTTCACCAAATCTCAGATCGATCAAAAGGCAGCAAACCGAGAACGTGTCTAGGTGGCCGAATTTATATATTCCTGGTTGAACCTCTCAGCGCATTGCCATGGTGTTGCCATCACGTAAACGGCGATGCCGTGATCTCCGTTCAGCCGCCGCCGCAACCAGAACATCTACCACTACTGTCTCGCCACCAGCGGACATCATCTTCGAGATCCTCTCCTGGCTGCCGACCAAGTCCCTAGGCCGGTGCCGATGCGTGTCCAAGAAGTGGCTCGACCTCATCTCCAACCCGGCATTCGTTGCGGCGCACAGGTCCAGCGCCGAGCCGCTTCTCGTCGCCATGACGGACCACTCCGTGCATCTTTTTTTTTTGAACCGGGCATTACCCTTTTTCATTACAGCGACATAACAGAAATACATCAAATGTTCAGAAAAGAGGCGGGAAAGAGGAAAGCGAGTTCAGGCATTGCCGGGAAATCCACTGTAAGCACTCGCCATCGAGATTACCTACTGTTGAGCGAAAACCCGACGACATCATTACATCACCACATCAAACGAAACCAACGGGCAGTTTAGTTTAAACTAGCCAACACATAACCAGCAAGAACAACATCTCTTCCTGCATTCTTCTTTTTTTGCTCTAGCCTGATTGACCTTCAGTAAGCCCTATCTTCCTGGTGCGCCACGACACAGATCTGCATCAGTCTTGAGGCGTTGCTCTTCGGCATGTTCGCTCCAGTCCTCAGGTCCTCTGCATCTTTTTGCTGTTTCATCAGCCCTGCCCAGTAACAAAGAAGAGCACAAGTAGAGAAAGTGCATTCAAATGGGTTTCTGAGAGGTATAAACTCAAAAGTAACTCTGTTGCGACACGTCCAAATCGCCCAGCATACGACAGCAATGCCCACTGTGTGAAACACTTCCCCTTCTGGGAAAAACGAGTGGCACCACGCATACGCTTGCCATAGGTTATTTGGACATAAATCAGTCCCAAACATACAAGCCAACACTCTCCAAGTTACCCTGGCCACTGGGCAGGTAAAAAAGAGATGCTAGGATGTTTCTTTTGCAGCACAAAAGGAACATTTAGGATTTTTTTTCACCCCTGTGCTTCATCACATCTCTGGTTAAGATTGCATTTTGTGATAATTGCCACATAAAGATTTGGATCTTCAAAGATATACTCGCTCTCCAAATCCAATTATAATTACATCCCACAATGTGTCTCTCTAGGAAAGCATAAACTGAGCGAGTGGTGAAGTAGGATTTAGGCCCCAGCCCCCACTTGATTTTGTCACCCTCACTAGAAATACAAATCTTATTGACTGTATCTACTATCTGATGCCACTGCTCCTCCATTTCATGATTTAGCCTTCTTCGAAAGAAGGACAGAGGATCAGCCGATAGGCAGGTATTGACAGTACATTCAGGATAATTGCATATAGAGAACAATCTGGGGAATTGTTCATAAAATGGTAATTGATCCCCAACAGGATCCCTCCAAAGCCTGGCAATATTGCCAGATTGTATCACCACACATCTACCTGCCATATAAAGGTCTTTTACTTTCATTATCGCCTTCCAACAAGGGGACTCACTGATTTTCCCTTTAACCGAGGCAATAGTATCTCTACGAAGATATCTAGCCTTAATAATATCTTGCCATAAACCATTTTTGGTCTCCAGTTTCCACCACCACTTGGTGAGCAAACTGAGATTCTGTTTATGCAAGTCTTTAACTCCCAGCCCCCCTTTGTTTTTAGATCGACAGATTCTGGTCCATTTGACCAAATAATACCTTTTTCTATTCTTAGTAACTTGCCAAAAAAATCTCCTTCTGTGTTTATCCAATCTTGCAATCATGGTCTTTGACAACAAGAACATAGACAAGTAGTAAAAGGCAATGCTTGAGATATTAGCATTAAGCAAAGTTAGTCTACCTCCCGAGGAAGCATTACTCCCTAAACCAGACTCGCATCTTTTAATGTACCTTTCTTCCAAAAATTCCCAGTCCACTCCTTTTAAAGTTGAGTAGCTTACTGGTACTCCCAGGTATTTCATGGGGAAATGCCCAATTTGACAATTAAACATATCAGCATATGTTGTCAGAACATCATCATCCCCTCCAACACACAAAATCTCACTTTTCTCGAAATTGATTTTCAATCTTGACATTAGCTCAAACATATAGAGCAATATTTTCATATTTAGGGCTTTCTCAGGGTCATGCTCAATGCAAATCACTGTGTCATCAACATACTATAGGATGGCCACACCGTTTTCCACTATTTTAGGGGCAAGCCCAGTGATCAGTCCATTATTTTGTGCTTGGCGCACCATTTTGGACAAACATTCAGCTGCAATGTTAAATAAGAATGGAGAAATAGAGTCTCCTTGTCTTACTCCTTTGTAACTTTGGAAGTATGGACCCAAAGTATTATTTAATTTGACACTAACTGTTCCATTTTGAATGATTTTCTTCATCCACCCGCACCAAGTGGTGCCAAAACCTTTGTTTTCTAAGCTTTGTAGCAAAAACTCCCAATTCACCTTGTCATAAGCTTTCTCAAAATCTAGCTTAATGACAATCCCCACTTTCTTCCTAATATGGGTGTAATGTAGGATCTCATGGAGGGACATGATCCCATCCATGATGTGCCTGTTTTTAATGAAGGCATTTTGGTGTTTACTGAACAAGACATCAGCGTAGGGAGCCGCTCTATTATCTAGAACTTTGGTGATCAATTTATAAGGACATCTAAGCAAACAGATGGGTCTGAATTGCTGAATCTTATTAGCTCCGTTAACTTTTGGGAGCAGAGTGATAATGCCATAGTTAAGCCTATGCACATCCAATCTCCCCTCATAAAAGGCTAAGAAAAGATTCATTATATCTTTTTTAACAATCTCCCAACAATGCTGATAAAATTCAGCAGGTATATTGTCAGGCCCTGGGGCTCTGTTACTGTTCATCGAGAACAAAGCTGTTTTAACTTCTTCCTCAGAAAAAGGTCTAGTCAAGATCAAATTGTCAGCCTCATCTAATCTCTCGTTATCCCCCCAAATTTCAGGATCAAGCAAGAATAAATTCCCAGGGGCTGGCCCAAACAAAGACTTATAAAAGTCAGTGGCATGCCTCAAAATATTATCAGTCCCTTCAATGGTAACATCACCTACATTCATTGAATGAATGGTGTTTTTCCTTTTATGTCCATTAGCAATTTTTTGATAGTAGGCTGTGTTACTATCTCCTTTAAGCAACCATCGCTCTTTAGATTGTTGTAACAGAAATAATTCCTCATTAATTAGAATCTCATTCAGCTCAACTAACAACTCAGTTTTTTTTACAAGAGATACCAGGATCAATATTTCCGTTCTCTTCCTCCTCCTCCTCCTCAATCAATCTCAACTCTTCTCTGATTTTCCTTTTTCTGATTTTTTCATGACCAAATTCATTCGAGCCCCACCCCTTGAAGAACTTTTTAAAACGTTTTAATTTGATATTTAGAATATCAATTGGGTCAGTGGCTTTCACATATTGATTCCAGATTTTCTCCACTAAGGGAAGAAACTCATCTGATTTCAGCCAACTTAATTCAAATCTAAATTCTCTTGTCTGTGGAGATCTGACAACATGGTTGTCAGAGGACAGTAAAAGAGCATTATGGTCTGGTACATCTCTGACCAATTTCCTAATGTTGACTTGAGGAAAAATGTCCTCCCAGTCACTACTCATAAGGACACGGTCTAATTTTTCCAAAGTTGGATGGGATTGGCCATTGGTCCAGGTGTACATCCCCCCACTCATATAAACCTCACTCAAACACATAGCATTGGTCACAGAATTAAACAAATCAGAAAAAGTGGAATGTTGCCATGGTTTGTTTTTTCCCCAGCATGCCTAAGGATATTAAAGTCTCCCCCAATAAGTAAAGGGGATGATATATGGCTAAAGAACTCAGAAAGTTCAGTTAGAAAGTCATCCTCATCTTTATCATGTGCAGCCCCATACACAGTGCACAATGTCCATTTCTTTTTTTCTTTATTATCAAAAAATGAAGCTTGCAGGATAAACCTGCCCTTCTTCCACACTACTCCTTCAAACCTCTCTTTTCTCACTCCACAAAGGATTCCCCCAGATCTGCCTATAGATGGAACAAAGTTCCATTCATATGTCTGGTATGGGTCAATTTTCCTAAAGAAACTGTCCATATAACTTTTTTGTGAGTCTCTTGTAGACCAATAAAGTCCAGGGAATGCTCTCTAATGATATGAGAGAGACAGGAGCTCATTCCTTTCTTCCCTGCCCCCCTACAATTCCAAAAGAGACCTATCATTTAACACCAGTTTTTTCTCCCCCCTCCCCTGGTGGCCCTGGAATGATGAACAGGGCTACCAAGTCTTTTTTTCACCCCTATCAGGGTTTTGACTCCTGGTCGCTGGCCTAGAAATAACCACATGGGCTTTTGGACTTCTCTTTTTCCTAGACCTGACCAGAGTGAATTCCTCTTCTAATTCATCCACTTCTTCTGCCCAATCATCACTGATAGGAGTTATATCTCCTTTGCCATTAGTGATGTATATCATTTTTCCTTCTACACCTTTTTCAGATATAGTATCTGTTTTTTCTCCCTCGCTTCTTATTCTATCCAACTCTCTTAAGATATCAATACTAGAAAAATTATTATCAGGGATCAAAACTCCCATTTTAGTTGCTCTAAGCATCATCTCATGATTAGACAAAACTTCAAAAGAGTTATGGGTCGGCTCATTACCTTCCAGATTTCTTTTTTTGGAGATAGCAGTAGCTTTATCCTGCACCTTGGCCTCCATATTCTGCATAGTCCTCACACTAAGTCTTAGACCAGCTTCTGGAATAAGAGGAGGAGTAGGAATCACTTCCCCCATATCATCAGAAGATGTGGGGAACTGTACCATATAGTCAGTTTTTCCCCCTTCCTTCTCAAACTCCTCTCCCTCAAGCTCCTCGACCTATTCATTTTTTTGTTGATCCAAATGAGATATATGCGAAGCAGATATATCTTTTGAAATCAAGTCATTACCAGAAAGATTCTTAACTACCTGTATCTCATCCATATGCTTCTCAAAATTCTTTGCAGCAGGAATTGTGATGGATTTAAACAAGTCCTCTCTTTCACATGCCTCATCAGCAATAGTTTCAATCAAGAGAGTATTATTATCAGTTTCCTCAGATTCATCTTGCTCATCTTCCACATACTCAATCGGAGCATTTTTCCCAGCGTCCATATATTTACTGGGCCCAGTCCCTCTTTCTTTCTCATTGGACTTGGGGCATGTCCGAGGAAATTGTTTATCATATGATGAGTTCCCTTTTATATTGCCAACCTGGGCATTCTCAAGTTCTCTTTCTGGGTCTCTCACCAAAACCTTGTCAACTTCGTAAAAGAAGTCAAAGAAATGTGTGCCCAAGACTGCTTCTGCAACTCCAGGTAGTTCATCACATTGCGACATCCAAGCCGGACCCGTACAAATTCTGGCTTATGTAGGGTGGCCATGTCGATTTCAAGTGGTACACCTACCAGAGATGCAACATAAGCCACATTTCTCTCATTCCTCCTCTCCAATGGAACGTTTGCTACCTTGACCCAAGCTATTTACAACCCTTAGCCCCAACATTAGCCGATAAGGGAACAATTTTCACCACCACTCCACAATATTTCAGCGTCATTTTATCATTATAACATGCTTTTTTAACATCTCTCTGATTAGGGAAGCACATGACATAAGTATTGGGACCAATAGAGCGAGCAGTACAATGCCATTTGGTCCCGATATAATCAGAGAAAGCATCATCAAGATCCTTCACACTAGCCTCTCCCTCGATCACTGTGATAACTACACTAGTAGCTCTCTCTTTTAGTTGCTTAGCAGTACATGAGTCTGGAATATAGAAAAAACCCTGGCCCTTGGCCTGAAAAGCACACATCGGTGCCACACACTCCCATGGCAGGAAAGCAACGCAAACCAATGCTAGATGTCCCATCTTACTGCATCTCTCACAAAAGGCTTGCGGACAACTAGCAGGAGTATGGCTAGTAGATTTGCAGATTAAACAGGGATCATAAGCTTTGGGTGGGGGCACCTGAGAAGAAGGCTCAACTCGGGCGACGGAGTCGTAGATCCGCTTCTTCTTGTGGATTTCTGCAGCGTTGGGACCAGGAGGGTTAGGGTTCTTCTCCACCCAAACCCCCCCAGATATGGCCCTCTTGGCTCTCTCCGCAGCCTCATCCCACCGCTCGGTGTCGTCCGATGCCGACGCCGTCTTCTTGTTGGTGGAGAAGTCGTCGCCGTCGACCTCCCTGGACCACGAGAAGCGGCCCCGACCGCGCCCTCGGTCAAATCGACCAGCTCCACACCCCATCTGCCCAGATCCAAAGCCCTCCCGACGATTTCCGCGGAAGGCATGGTCACCGCGGTTCTCCATCTCGCTCGGCTCGCTTGGCTTGGAAGAAACCACCACTGCATAGGATTTGTGGTCGCCTCCAATCTTCCCCTCCCACCAGAGGAAGGAGGAGGGGAATCTCGATCTAGGGTTTCTCAGAGTCTCCCAGAAGTGAGATAGAGCGGCGTCTAGGTCACGGATCGGAGTGGGAGCGGCTTTTGTACCCACGGCATCCTGAAGCATCCCATGGCCGCGCGGATCTCCGTCCACGTGTCGAGCATCAATGGCGGCCGCCCCACTCGCGCCTGGATGTGGCCCTAGAATCCCAGGGCCCCGCCACCGCCCGTCCAGGACGCGGCTCGGTGCACCGCGCACGCCACCACGCGCCGCATGTTCCCGTGTACCCGCATCCGTGTCGCTCGTCGGAATACGGTCTCGAACCCTAGCAAAGTGGTAGGGGAAGGAGATGACCTGGCCAATGTCGATGGATTCCCCCTTGCGCAAGTAACATGCGTCCACCGTCACCCCCTTGTCGTCGATCAGCACGATCCGGAGCACTCCCCGGCGGAGGAGGATCTCGCCGTCGGTGAAGTGGACGGTGCGTGCGGACGCAAGGTCCGCCGCGAAGGAGACGTGCCAGCGGACGTCAAACTCCATCTCTCAGTCTCTCTCCATGCACCCTAGGTGCCTGCAGCTGATGGACACGGATGGCGCACTCATGAGAGTGCTGAGCTTACCTGGAGCATGGTGGTTCCACGCGAGCCTCGACGGCCTTGCCTACATCACCTTCCGCAAGAGGAACTCAGTGACCCACGCTGTCGTGGACCTAGCCACCGGGGTGACCTTGACGAATTTGCGGAAACAGACGGTTATGGAATATTACATGTTAACATACATCGGCTTCGGACGTACCACCCGGTCCGGCGTGTACAAGCTCCTCCGCCTCAATGGCGGTGCCAACCAAAAACAAACTTGCGAGGTCCTCACTGTAGGAGATGACACCAATTAGAGACAAACACAGCCGACCCCAATGATAGTCTGCCAGAGCTATGCTTGTCCCGGTGTCTCCCTCAATGGCGCCTTCCACTTCTTGTCCCGTGATGAGAACCGCGTGCTCTGCTTCGGCCTCGAGAGCGAGGAGTGGAAGGTGATCCATGGACCATAAGGAGGAGTTATCAAAGTCAAGGAGCCTATAAGCATAGCCCAGCTCAATGGCACCCTGTGCATAGCTCAAATGGAACCATATTTGATCAATATATGGCTCCTGAGTGATTCTAAAAGCAACGTTTGGGTCAAAGCGTATGCGATACGCGTCGGAAAGTCGTCAAACATGTGCTGCCTTTGAGAGTGTTAGGTCTCGGTGGGGGCCTGCTCTTCTACTACACTGGCAACAATTTAAAGCCAAAGCTACAAGTATACAATCGTCGTTTGAGGAGATGCACGACCGTCAAGACACCGAACAACCTCCTCGGCAGAATCAGCCTTTGCAATGGGGACTTGAATCCTAGATTTTGTGACCAGCCCTAACTGAAACCATGTCAATGATTTTTGTAGTATCCCTTTGAGGGACCAACAAATAAGCTCTTTTTTTGTGCAGATAAGCAAATAACGACATTTCATAGGAAAGAAGCACGTAGATTCTGATTTTAAGCACGATACATTATATTATTATTTAAAACAAAGGACAGACAAGCCTTAGCATTTGTCCGCATAGGTTAAAAATATATTATCACTTCTCCGCAATATCACATGATTTACATTATAGGTTGAGATGAGATTAATAATATCAAAAGGTGATCAACAGGTTATGCAGAATAATTTTTATGTGCAGTTTATTTTAACAACCGCCACATACAAGGTATATCACAAACAACACAGATCTAAAAAAATACACATCCCTTTCAGCAAACATTCAAAGTACCCCTAAAAAACATTCGGAGTCGTCCCATCAGAAAGGAAAGATCGCCAATTGGTTATTGTGCTCAAGCGCATTGGCCCTCGATGCAACAATGCTGAGGGGGAAGCACACCAGACGCTGATGAGGCCCCTCGCTTCCTGCTTTTCTCCAAGTCAGACTGATCGTCATCCTTTGTTTCAGAAATTGGGTCACCCTCTTCATCATACATCTCATCTTCAGGTTCTTTCATGTTTGAGCCCCTGCCACCTAATCCCCGCAAAACCACATCTGCGACCACGACCACCCCTATTTGATCTTCCCGATCTCATAAACCAAGAGGAGCTTAGATCCTTGAACGCTAATGCAGCAAGAGGATGAACACTGCATTCCTTGAACTCGTTGACGAGCATTCCACAGACAACACACTAATTGGGGAGGCGCTCATACTTGACTTTGAAATATGTTTCTTGCCACCTTTGACATGACATTCTTCAAAGTTTTCCTCACATTGATCCTCATCCAAACTCAATAAAAGTTACTGAAGAAATTGGATGAGCTTTTCTCCTCCGAGAGGAACTCCTACTTACCGGCCAACGATTTGACTAAAGGATTGTGCCCGTCTAGAAGGTCATGAATTTGTATCTGAATGTCCAGATGGTTGTGATATATGGACGATGGTTTAGGAAATACATCGTACTAGGCAATAAGAACACTATCTCCATGGGAAAACCCATGGACCGGCCATCATCACTTTTCCCCGGTCTCCTAAGAAAAAAAATGTCGGCTGAAGAGATTCTGCTCCAGAGGATGTATTTGAAGTTTTTGCGAAAGATTCCAGGCATCTCATGTTCTTCAAGAGCCAGAAGTGTCTAAACTCCCCTTCCTTGTGAACCCTAGCCAATGCCATCGCATGTTCTCACACAGACTAACTCCTGCATCATCTTCTCAAAATCCTGACCCATCGCCGCCGGAGTAGTAGCGCCATCAAATACCATGTTGGCCGTCACGACCCGATGTAGATCAGATCGCCTTGCGCAAAACCCTGGAGGATCACTCTCCCTTCGAGAAACACCAAGGCTGGGAAGCAATACTCGGAGTACCCCTTGGTCAGCCCGAATGATGTATGTAAAAGAGAGAAGAGTCGAAGGGTACAAAATCTCAACACTAGCAAGGTGTTGGCGAGAGGGCTAAAACCAAGGAAAAAATAGTGCGCTATACAAAATAGCATCGCTCCTGAAAATATGCTATTAGCGTGTTATAACGTGTTATAACGTGCTATTAGCGAGACATTGTACACTAATCAATTTAGCAAGACAATTCTCTACACGCTATAGTGCGCTATTTTTTCAGTGAGTAAAACCCCAACGAGAGGGAAAACCAGAGCCCGTCGTGGTTAGAGGTGCGGGGCCGGTTAGCAGGAACCTGGGCCAATCCTAAAAAATAGAAGCCGGAACCTGGGCCCTGATGCACAGGCCTTCTTTAGATGTAACTACATACTACTAGTAAAAAACAATTAAAATCCCTCAAAAAAGTTAAAAACAATTCGAACCATTGCAAGCCTAATCCAGAGTACCGAGTACGCCCATTGGGCTGCACCCCCTGAATCAATCTATAGTTCCAACTAGCAAAAGGGTCCGTGCGTTACAACCGGAGAAAAAAAATTATAATCTAGAATGGTCGTGACCACAATTTGCTACATCAGCGAGATACACTATCACTCTCAAGTTCGAGAAATCATGACATTTTTTAAACTCGTGGACATATGTGAACATTTTCAACTTTGTGAACACTTTTACAAATTTTCGATCATTTTATAAAATCAAGAACATTATTTGATTCATGAACATTTTATACCATTTAAGACTTTTTTTTTAAAAGATTCAACATTTTTTTAAACAATTTTCTTGAATCGATGAACATTTCTAGAATCGACGAACATTAATTTGGAAACTGGTGGCACAATTTTTGAAATCCACGAACATTTTCTAAAATGCATGATCATTTTTGAATCAACGAACATTTAATGAATGAATAAAGTACTTTGTAAGCCACAAACAGTTTTTGTATTTTAAGGACATTTTTCCATTCATAAACATTTTCTGAATTGGCAAAATTCTGTTCAATTTAATTACAATTTTTTAATACGCAAACTTTTTAAAAATTTATGAACATTTGTTTTCAAAATTTGGAACATTTTTTGAATAAGCAAACATTTTCTTTACAAAATCGCAGTTTTTTTAATCAACAAACATTTTATGATTTATTAAACATTTTATTTCAAAATTCTCATTTTTTAAATTTCTGGACCTTTTTTGAATTCCCTAATTATTTATGATGTATATTAGAATATAGTAACTTCTGCCAAGAAAACAATTCCAGAAAATCATACACTTGCACTCACCTTCATGCAGTTTTTTTTTCTGTTCCTGCTATACATCGCCTTGTACGTGTTCACATTGTGTTTTTTTATATGAAGGCAATCAAGTGTTGCTTCCATTGATTAAGGAGAGTGTTCAGTATATTGAAATGCAGTACAAGGAAAGGTGAAAATACAAAGAAAATAAAGAACTCCGGTTCAAGAAGATTATTTACAGAGTATAGTTTTGCTTGCTCGAAGCTTGCTGCAATTGGAAGAAAACCACATATAGCTTGTCTCTGCAAAACTTTGCAAAGCATCGACGCTATCCGTTCAACAAATTATCTCCCGTCAATAAAGTAGTATACTCCTGTGGTCCTACCATGAATTTTAAAATCTGTAGAGAGCTGCATGATTGTTTAGTACTCCAAAAGAATTAAATGCGCCATGGTAATTTAAATTTTGAAACATGCTTTTGCATACGCAATGACGATATGCTCCATTATATCCATTGAATTAGTGACAAACTGGTTACTGCAGCCTGTTCAAAAAAAAGGGCAATGGATTCTTAGCTCAAGTGTAGGATCAGAAAAATGAGACTGACATCCACTGATGGGATAGTAGGCAAGATGAATATGTGTTGCTTCTGTTGGAACCAAATCCTTAGCCATGGCATGCATCATCAGTTTACTTACACTATGAGGAGAAAAGTTAAAAGCTTTTGGCATAAAAACCTGCATATATTTCTCACTTCTACTGGAAAAACATGTCTAGATGAGCATTATGTCTATGCAAAACTCAGCTAGCAGCAGCGATAGCAAAATTTAGCTACCACGAAGTTCAGCTAGCACCAGCAATGGCAAAATTCAGCTAGCAGTGAAGCATCACATCATCGCTATCTCATTCTCCTTATCACAACCCGACCGAGGCCATGCCAATGGAGAGAAAAAAATCGCAAGGGCCTATCCCAATAAGTATGACTCAAAACCAGCACAGGTCCCCATCCCATTTTTAACAGGACGCGCTTCAAGCATACTTTCCTCAGCTACATGTATAAAACTACCATCAAGGCTGCCAGACAACACATAAGCTCCTTTTCTGGAACATCACACATGTCTTGTTAAGAGGAAATGGGCAATAGCACCACCAAGTAAATCAATCTCGAAAAAGAAATTAAGTTTCCAGACGTGTTTACTGAACTGTGTTACACAAATGTACGTCAGGTCCCTTCTCTATAGTTTCATATTGGAGAAGAATGATGTCCTACAATCATCAAAATGGTGAGGTTAATTTACAAAAACTAACAATTTTTTTTATGATGAAACCTTCTAACTGCATCCAAAGGTTGAGATCAAAGCAAATATATGATCCTCGTTCATACAGTGAACTTTTGACAAGAGGTGCCACATTTGGAGTTTGTGTCAGCTACACACGATACTTTCTATGGTACAACCTTTGCTATATCTGGAAAATGTAGAATAAAAAAACCTGAGTACCTGTTTTACTTTGGTTTTCCTGATACAACTGATGAATCCCAGGACACCTGCACACATATTGTCTTCACATTCATTCTCTTTCAATGTTAATAGTTGTCCCAAAATTTGTATTCTGAGTTCATATCAATCCTGTAGATTCACCATTTTTCGAAAGGAATAAGTTTTGCATCACATGTGTAAAAAATAATGATTTAAATACTACATGATATGCTCAACATCAAAGAGTTCTTTTTCCACTTAGCAGACTATGATATCCTATAGTTTACAAAAAGCTCACATATCTAGTTCAAAGGAGCAGCTCTTCACAATTGAGCAGTGGCCTAAAAACTGAAATATTTGGTACGCTTTCAGAGCTGGTGACTTGCTAACTTCCCTCTGTTATCTAATTTCAGGGCACATTGGCATACTGGCATGATAAAGACATGGTGACTTTGCTATAATTAAATACATGTACCGTGTGATTCTACAGGAAAAATGCAAGGAATGCCCACCAAGTGCATCACTGCAAGCATGGGAGTTCCTTGCCTCTCCAGCGACTACCATCTGATTCTCCAATCCGTCAGACTTCAACACCTACATGAGGAGGCTTAAGTTTTAAAAAATCAAATGGAAGGTCAAATTCAAGCAATTATTAAGCAATGCTATAACTCAACTCACACTGAAGCTGGAGGATCTCCTATCGAGATGAAGCTTGCATTCAGAAGATGTGCCATCATACACATCAATTACAAATATACCAGCTCCCTTCCACGCAAAACTGCATTTGACATGGTCGAATTGGCTGAACATTTCGTAAATGAAGAATCTGAGTGCTCGCAGTTGTTCGTTTTTGTAGAGCCATCATCACTGGTAACATTTAGATCTTGCATGAGATCACTAATCTTTTGCTTGACAAGGTGAGAGATTCATTTGGCTGCGGTCCCATAAAAAAGCAACAATCTCAAATACCCAGCTCCAATCTTGCTCAGGTTGCTTTAATGACACCACTCAAGTGACTTGCGGTCAAAGTCTAAGTCGACTGATGTTCATCTTGCATCAGTGCTAAGCCACTCAGTACCGCCGACAGGGGGTAAAAAGAGATAATGAACAACACATGCCCTCATACTCTAAAGCTAAATAGTAATCTCTTCGATATTGAACACTGCTAAATACTGACCAAAGTTCCAAAGAGTAACCATTTTAATATGCCAGCTCCTTATTTGTGTGTCAAGTGTAGTATTAGAGCATCATTTCTAAGTTCTAACTAATGAGAGTCCTGAGATCCTTGGCTATAGATATGCAGTTCGCCCAAGGTGTTTACAAAACTGGCATAAAGAGGATTGTGCAAAGGTTATGCTTATTGCTTAGTAGTGCTCAGACCTGAGGAGGGCCGTGCCACGGAAATCATCCTACAAGTGGAGAGAGACGCGTTTCTGCCCCTACAAAGGACTGCGGGTTGAATAGGAACAAATGCAGTTTCTTTTTTTTTTTGCAAAAACGAAGCGTTTTCTTAGGTATCCACTTAAAAGAATGACTGCGGGTTGAATTCTCAAAAACAGGAGAACTTTTATGCAAATATGCCAACGACGTACGACCAGAAGCAATAGCCGGTTTATTAGTAGGTAAAGATTAGAGTTCAAAAAAAAATCTATAGTTCCAATTCAACACGATGTGATTGTGGCAAATGGGCAAGTGCAACCCTAATCCATCTAGATTGATTAGCTCGTCTCCATACGTTTGGACTAGCCTGCTGATCTCGGCGTGGTACATCAAAGGCGGCAGATCGATAAGGTCTCTTGGCGGCCGGATTGATTGATTCCCGGTCAAGTCGGCGCGCTACCATGGCGACGCCGCCGCTATCGTCTCAACCACCGGCGCCTAAACAGCACGGCCTTGACCTCGGCTCCACCGCCGGGGCTGCGACGATGACGACTGCAGCCCCTGCCTCGCTGCCAACGGACGTCATCTTCGAGATCCTCAGCTGGTTGCCGGCCAAGTCACTGCGCCGATTCCGGTGCGTGTCCAAGAAGTGGCGCGACCTCTTCTCCAACCGGGCCTTCGTCGCCGCGCACAGGTCCCGCCCGCAACCGGAACCGCTTCTCGTCGCCATGACCGACAACTCCCACTCTAGATGCCTGCAGCTGATGGACAATCCCCCCGCACGACGGTGCCATCTGTGTCCTCTCAGGGGGAAGGGGGGCAAATGATCTTATGGAGAAGTAAAGTGGGGCAAAAGATCCAATTTCTCCCGTCATGAGGGTCGTGAACGTAGCTGGGCAAGGGCAATGGGCGTTCCGCGGGAGCCTCGACGGCCTTGCATGCATCACCTTGGGCTACGTCAACCCTTGCATCCAGATCGTGGACCTAGCGACCGGGGTGGCGCTCAAGGATTTACAGAAACCGGCTGCGGAAATTTCCAACACATGGAACACATGCTTCGGCTTCGGACGCACTGCCCAGTCTGGTGTGTACAAGGTCCTCCGCCTCCGTACCTACAACCGAACTTGCGAGGTCCTCACTGTCAGAGATGGCGCCCAATGGAGGCAGACGCAACGGTGCCCAATGATGGCCCGTCTTCACTATTATTCTAATCCTGCGTCACGGTTAATAGCGCCTCACACTTGTTGTCCTATGATGAGAATTATGTGCTCTCCTTTGACCTCGAGAGCGAGGAATGGAACACAAGGAGCCATCAGGGACCTGAACATCAGAAGCATAGCCAAGCTCAATGCCACCTTGTGCATGGCTCAAATAGTGTCGCCTGTTATAACCATATGGCGCTTGACTGGCTCCAACACGAACATTTGGGTCAAAGTGTACACGATACCGACCAATTGGAAAGTTGTCAGTTATGCGGTGCCTTTGAGAGAGTTACATATGGGTGGGCTGCTCTTCTACTACCATGGAACCACTTCACAGTCACATCTACAATTATACTTATTTACCCAAAACCACAACACTTGGGGTTAAGGTAACAACTTAGTACCAAATTTAAGCCAGGACACAAAAAACCATCAATTTCGCGCCTAACCTATAACAGAGAGCACTGATTATCTGATAAGCCCGTGAAAACAGTGAATCAAACAAGTCGGCCCCACCTGTCAGGCTGACGTGGCAAAGACAAAAAATGTTGACCGTCTGATGTGGCAAATGAGAAAGGGGCCCACCTGTCAATGACTAGAAGGTCTTCTTCTTCCTCACTCTTTTTATGTGGCATTCCATCGAACACCTTCTGGGCGACCGAAGAGCAGCGGCGTTCTTGCCCTTGTAGTCCACGGTCCACCTACCGCACGGAGGACACAGCCAAGGAGCTGAGCTCCGGCGACGGCAGCAACGCCTACACGCGCAGCCTCACCTCGGCATGGTGCTCCGGCCGCCGCCGCCCCGTTGGCGTGCGTGTGTGCGTGCTCTACACTAGCAGCTACAGTCAACGCATGCGTGCGTGCACCTGCACTACAGCAGTGGGAGGGGGGAGGAGAGAGAACGACGGCGGCGTGCTCAGTGGCGAGCTCGCTATGGGTGCGGGCGACTTCGGGCCGTCGTCGTCGTCCCCATCGGCGGCGGATCCGCGGCCCATCCTCTATCCTGGCGCGAGAACGCCCACCACGCCAGCGCTCCATGGCTGCTCCACGCCTACCCTGCCGGTGCTCCATGGAGAGGCGGACGAGCAGCCGCTGTTCCCCATGACCCCCTGACACCACCTCCCGGAGCTTGGGCGCGTGGGCGCACGGTGGTGGACGGTGGCAGGATGGTGACCACGGCGAGGTTGCTGCGGCGGAGGGGGAAGGACCACCTCGACGGGCGCGGCCGCCCTTGAAAGGCGTGACGTGCGCGGTAGCGCCGCCGCGGCCGCCGACTCTGGCCTGTACGAAGCTCCTCCATGACATCGCTGTTCTGCCCAGGAAGCAGCGGGCACGTCCAGAACCTGTTTGATGAAATGCCCATGCGAAAGTGGAGGTAGAAATAAAAAAGAAAAATGAGAAAAGGAGAGGTTGGGTCATTGACATGTGGGACCCATGTCCACCTCGGCGTATTTATCCACATAGGCATGCCACGTCAGCCTGATAGGTGGGCCCAACTTGTCAGTTTCGCTGTTTTCGTGAGCAAATCGGACAATAAGTGCTTTCCGTTACGGATTAGGCACATTTTCGGTGGTTTTTTGTGCCCTGGCTAAATTTTGGTATCAAGTTGTTACCCTAGCCCCAAGTGTGATGGTTTTGGATAAATAACTCACAATTATATGATCCTCTTTTGGGGAGATGCACAGACGTGAAGACACCGACCAACCTCATCGGCAAAATCGGCCTTTGCGCTTCGAACTTTGGATCCTAGCTAAATTATGTGGCCAGTCTTGCTGAATCATCTTAATGTTCAGCGTTTGTTAGAACAAAGCATGCAATTGTATGATTATAAATCACAATTCATAAATGAACAATGGTGTCTGTTTGAGAACTCAAATATATATGAGTAATGTCAAAGTGATCTTTCTTTCATGGGTAAGCTATTACTAATTGTTTACCTTTGATGGTCTAGGAAATCGGTTCACTATGTTCAAACCTATTTGTGCCGCAATAGCTTTGCCAAATGTCATGGTCAATTCATGTCTTCTTTGAGCACGGCTCACACCATTAATAGCTTATTGGGTTCTTTCAAATTATAGGCAGCGAAGAGTCGATGTCGCAGAGCATCATCCGACATCCATGGTTCATGCTCCTTTATCCTGAAAGCTTCTTGTCCTAACCAAGAGTTATGATGGTCCTAGCATATGCTCAGCCCCATAGAGAAGTGAATTAGGGGAGAAATTATACATAAGTTGCCTGAAATTTGTATTTCATTCAATTTCTTTAAGCTGAGGGAATGAATCAAAAATGTAATCACTCTTATTGTGTCTTGTGTGTAGTCTAGTGAGCAGGCATTTGCCGGTGCGTGCTTGCTCTAAATATACGTACTGGTCACCATATTTAGGTTAAATTACTGATATTACAGTCCACACATGTATGCAGGATTTATGTTGTGTTTTCATGATATTAAAAATTATAATCTCATGCTAATTCACTCAGCCAAGATAAGCTCGAGTCCAGCAGCTGACGTCCATGAGTTGTCGTCATCTCAAAATTTAGCTTCAAAGAAGAAATAAAATGAAAAATGGAAACTGAGAACAAATAATGACAAAAAATTGCACACAAATTGCATAAAACTTGCAATGTTCCACAACATGCAAGAACCATATAGTTGCGTAACTTTCAAACAACAACACGATTTACACAAATATTGCATATAACTTGCATGTACACGTTTATGTTTAATACTTGATGTTCAAACAACACATACACAAAGGAAAAACTACACAAGCACACACAAAAGCGGAAAAAAAAGACAGAGCAAAAACAAAAATCGACTAATTTTTCTTCAAAAACTAAAAATATGAAAACTAAAATGGTGGAGATTAAATCATCTCTAGACAAAAATGAATTGTGACTTGTATTAATAGTGTGGTCTTCCACATCTCTCTCGATCACACACGTGCGCATGTGCAAATGAACACACACGAGTTAACCAACACAAGGACATGCGTAAGAAAGCACACATGCACGGGCGAGCGAGCACACATATCACACATGGAAACACACATAGGCACGCACGAACATTGTTACATTTTTTTAGGCTAACGAATGCATGTTACATTACCATTCGGCATGAATGATTAGCTATATTAAAGAAAAACACGTTACATTTTTCTTTTAGACAAACGAACACATGTTATGTGCCTCTGCCTATTTGACCCCCCCGTTTTTGTTTTTTTGAGACAAACCCACCGTGTTTGTTAATTGGATCGAGTATCGCTTTTGAAGGTGGGCTGGTCAAGGCCCAAAGTATGGGGCAGAGAGCAACAGGTTAGAGGCAGGAAAAAATTGACTGAAGCTAAAAACTTTTTTCAGGCAATATACAAATACCAAAAGTGGTGAATTAGTAGTGGGTTTAAACCTGATAGGACTTGACTAAAGACGACGTGTCTTTGTAAACTAACTTAGGTATTCTTACCTCCAAGTCACGATGCTGAGCGTTGATTCTTTATTCAATGAAAATTGAGAGGTTGCGTACTTAAAAAACTGTACAATTGAAACATATCTGTATTCGCTGGATATGATGATATGCAGAAACGATTTGGGGTTTGTGCTTGAAATGCAATCAATCAGTATGCAAGGGCCAAACAATCACATTGTGAGATAACAACCGAGGGATTGCCACAAAGTATGGTTAAAACAGTTTATACTTTAACACGAATACCAGTGATAGTTTCTGCGAAAATGATAATCCATAGTTGCATTGCAAGGCCTTTGTAACCTCAAAACAAGAAGGACGATATTTGTGCTAAACTGATATTCAAAGATCGTCCTTGACACTGATGTTCAGAAGTTTAGCCAGCTCCCCACTTTCATATGCATCAACAGTATCTGCATTTTCCCCATGAAAATAGAAGGGAGTCAGGATGGAACAAGAATTCACAGAAATCCTTGTTGTAACGGATCTATGTACCAGAACACTACGTACCATCAGAGCCTCCCAAGTGCTTTCCTCGGATAAAAACCTGAGGAACAGTACGCCTGCCAACCATGTCGGATAAGGCATCCTGGATTTCCCCACCATCCTCTGCATCACAACCAGAATAAATCTTTTCATTGAAAAAATTCCGTGAATCGTAAGCGATTTACGACATTTTCAGGATGTTGGTGTTTCCGGTCTAAGAGCCAACTTGTGGAATATAGGGGACATAACAGCATAACATTGAAAGCAGCATCTTTTATAGATAGATAAACAAAGAGCATGATCACATATAGATAACTAGTGAGAATGGATGTACCTCGCTGATCAAGCTCGACGACATATGGGTCCTTCTTCAGTTCAAGCTCCTTAAACACAGCCTTCGCCCTTTTACAATACCTGCAAAAATTGAGTACTTAAACATACTATTTCTTCAGACAGTACGAAAACAATGAAATGTGGTAAGTTGCAGTAGTTGGGCTCTGCAACCATGGGCAGCGGCGGAGCCAGGAATGGAGTAGGTGTGGTGCTAAATTATGATAGGCAAAAAAATTCACCAAATATCAACCAACATACACCATAGTAGGAGCACATTACCACTGACACTAACATAAATCTCTAATCTCCAGACCAAACTCAGGTTTTCGAAGCCACAGATCGGCAACAATTTCATCAATATTCACTCGTGTTACAAACTTTTGCTAGTGCCTGGCATCTTTTGGGTATTATCTATCCACCCTATTCCTAGTAAATTATGAAATTACAAAATACAAAACACAGTTTAATTAGAATTAAGCATGCATCCATCCAAAGATACACTAGTTTTCTAGTTTTCTAGTAACGGGGTTTCACGAGATGGAATAAACAAGGACAAATTTCCACACCACCCGGGTTGGCCTTTTCCGAATGGCTAAATTGGGGAACAGCTGGTTGGGGAGTTGATTGTATCAGTACCACTGGAGCACCAGCGGGAGTCGCTGCTGGCCTGCCGCCTGATGCCTGGGTTTATGGAGATTAGAAAAAGTTGAGAGGGGAAAGACAAGCGCGAGTCATAAATCTTTGGTGCTAGCACAAGGCATGCGTGGAGTCGAAGAGATGTACAGATCACTATATCATCGCTCCAGTCGGCCAGGTGGTGGTGCCATGACGCGGCTGGTGCTGCACTTACACCTAATACGGTAATACGTACTCATTTACGCCATGGGCTGGACCGGTGCTACAGCCCGGGTAGCACCAGCCACAGCTCCGCCACTGACTATGGGCATCATCATCATAATTCATTGTGCTCATCATCTGACTACATCAGTGCCTTCCAGTTTCATATTACCTGACCATATCAGTGCCACCCCGCATAGCCATGTGCTCTTCACAAGTGTTCACGTTCAAGTATTTAACTTCACACAACCATTTAAGTTTAGCTTATTTCATTATACTTGCAAGAGTTCTGGTGAGCTAATCAGACTCGAGTTTGTACCGAACAAACTCAAAATGGTAACCTAATAAAGCATTCTAAAAGGAAAGTAGGGATCCAGATTCTCCTACATGATCTATGGCATGAAACCAGAGGCTCGCTAAAATGACTAAACCAGAACAAACAGAACTTTTTCTGTTTCGGATAAAACAAGCAGTGTAGAAAAGTACTCCTACTTTCTCTCATCATCTAGTGTATCAAGAATTTTGAGAAAATAAAAACTTATAGAACACCAACGCCAGATAATATCTCCCTGTTCAGTTCAGTACGAACAAGGCAACAACAAATAGCTGTTGCCTAAATCTTCATAAAGTTCAAATTCCGGTTTACCGTGTTCAAGAATTTTGAAGCAGATAGAGCCATGGTATGATTTAGAAAAAAAAAATCATGGGCTTTTCACTCAATGACAATGTAAATTCTCTGATCGGCCAGAATGATTCTGCCGGGGGGGGGGGGGGGGGGGGGTATACTACAAAATCTTTATATACCATCATTAATTTCAGAGGTGTTCAGCCCGTCTTTATTCCCTCGGGTGCAGATCTTTCTCTGGCTCCTCTCACATAATATATTAACGACTAGGCACAATCTTGAAAAGAGGAAAATAAACAAGCCTTTAGATTGTGTTTTCTGTTCTGAACAAGAGACTAGCTTTCACCTCTTTTTTTGATTGTGTGATGGCCAAAGAGTTTGGGAATTACTCCCATCTTTCTTTGGGAAACCTCCAGGTGCTGATTACTTGTCGATTGCCAGATATTGGCCTGCCAATAAGAACCATACTGTACTTAATTCTTCCTGTGCTTGTGCTCTGTGGTGTATTTGGAAAACTAGAAATCCTCACATTTTGAACAATGCATTATGGTCTGATATTAAACAAGTTTGGTGGCTGATAATGATTACTCTAAAGAAGTGGCAAATTATGCTCAAGGAGGATCACCTAGAGAGAGTGAGTGCATTCTCACAGATGATCTCCAATCATGTGAATCAACCGCACCAGCTGTCGGTGTGTTAATAGGTTGTGATCTGATAGCTGGAGGTGAGATGACCAACCTGTCCAACTCTAACAGTCTCTGGCGTGCTCTGCACCATCCTGGCACTGATGCTGCTTCCCCGCCTCACTCCAAGCTACACTGGGAACTAAAGTTGCCCGCTCTCAGCACAAGTACACTACTGGAGATAATGACTCCCCATTGCAATCTCCTATGAAGAGTACCAAGGTGGTGTTCGCCAACATCTCCACTGTGAAGCTGGGAGGCGATTATGATCTGGGTTTGCTGTGAGTTTTGGAGGAGAGCATGTTTGCCACAAAAATCTGTTTCTGCTTTTGTTTGATGTAATGGTGTAATGGAGCATGTCTCTTCAGCTTTCAATTTCCCCTGGTTTGTTTCGATGATCTTATAACTTTGTATACTCTGTACTCTGGTTTCATTTTTTTAATGGAACTGGGGTTCTTTTGCCCTCCTGGTGATCTAAAAAAAAAGAGCAGATAGAGCCTTGGATCTGCGTTCTGACAGTCCAAACGATTTCGGTTCAGGTTCTACTAGAAAAGAAAGCAAGCAATCACCACACTACAGTTGGATCCTGGAAAGGAGAGACTATTCTCTCGGTCCCTCTGGCTGCATCCTGATCCAAACAATTCTGACCAAGTTCAGAACTTCAACAAATCACCATACTAAGAAATCCTGCAAAAGAGAAACTAATATCTCTGTTCCTTGACCAAAATAATTGTTGACCAGGCCATGGGGCTGAATTCACTAAGCAAGGCCCAAGAATCTAGACGCCCTACACCTACAGCGCCACTGTCAGATCAGCGAGACCAGATCACGCAGCAACCACACCCAAATCCAAAGGTCGCAGTTCATCGGCGCAGGCAGGCAGGCAGCGGATCGACGCGGATCGAGGGGTGAGGGGAGAAGGGAGAGGGGCCTTACGGGCAGTAGGACTTGGAGAAGATGACGACGTCGTGGGCCTTGACGGTGGACTTGACGAAGGCCGTCTTGGACGCCGAGGCGGATCCGAAGGCCGCGAGCGCGATGAACGCGGCGGCCGCCGCTGCCACGCCGAAGCGCCGGAACGTCGTCGACGCCATCTGGCTCCGCCGCCGGCGAGGTCGAGGTCGAAGCGCGGGGTGTAGAAGCCCGGAGACGGCGGGGTTCGTTTGGGGTCTGACGAGTCTTCTTCCCGGCGTGTGGACGCCTTTGCTATAGGCTCTGCGGTTACGGAGTCAGGGAGTACGCCTTCTCGTTTGGGTTGTGTAAATCCAGCCAAATACGACTTCGATGGTTTCTTCTCTCTTTTTTTTTTTCCATCTGCCAGGCATGTATAGCTATCGCCTATCGGTAATCAGTGACGACCGACCAAAGATGATGGGTCAGTGGTACCAACAAAAATTGCATTTGTCGCCGCGACTTCCTCTTGTAAGCGTCTTGTATTTTCTTTACAGAGGGAATAGATTTCTCGAACACCGACGGCGACTCAAAGGACAATGAGGACGGGATCATGGCGTGGTTCTGAGTTTGGCACGTCGCTTCTGATCGATCGATCTTGGCCGCCCAATATGTTGACCTTCTTTTTATTTACTTTGCATATTAGCTTTGTTTCGGGTCAAACTTTCTAAACTTTGAAAGTTTATAAAAAGATTAGCATCCACTAGAATGTCAACCCATTAGAATCATTATTCAATAAATTTTCATACTACATATTTTTTTTATTGTGAAAAATTAGATTGTTTTCGATAAACTTGGTCAAACTACATAAAGTTTGACTTAGGAGCTAATATGGGGAGTAAATAAAGACGAAGGGAGTACTACTACTAGTAGTTTTGTACATGTGCATGCTTTTGGAAGTTTAACACTCTACAGACAGAAATCCATTTTGGCTCTAGGGAGCACATGCTGAGTGCCAAAAATGAATTTTACAAGTATAAAAAAATGGAAACATAAAAAGATGTGTTCATTGTCACACCCAAATGGTGATGTAAATTTTCAGGGAAGAACTTAAGCATTTTGACCTGTGAAACAAAACAAATCGAATTTCAAAGACTTAATTTTTTTTCCACCAACAAAGCACTGTTATCCCATATGACATGAAAATTGTCAAGCACACTTGCTACACTAATATGAACATCCAAAAAAAAAACAGAATTCTAAAATTTATTTATGATTAGGGAGCATATGCTCCCCAGAGTCAAAAATCAGCGTGGCTCTGTACTTTGTTTGGGTTGTGTAAAGCTGCCAAATACTACTTCAATATGTTTTTTCTCGAAAAGCAAAATAAAGTTCATCCGCCAGACATGCATAGCTATCGGTCATCAGTGACGACCAAAGATGATCCGTGTGTGGTACCAAAATTTTTGTATTTGTCGCAGGCCACAACTTCCTATTGTAAGCTGTGAAAAAAAAATGTGAACAAGTGTGTCATACTAGGCAAAATATAGACCCTCGAATTATTCTAGTGTTGAGCTGGTCAGGCCTGACGAAGGAAGCTACCAGGAAACCGACCCACTCCAGTACTCGCCGCCGGCCGCTCCGGCCTCGGCGACCACCCCAGCCCGTCCCCGCATGCTGCGCTGGTTGGAGTCCAGCCCCTCCTCGGCGGAGGGGGGCTCCCCGCGCCGCCAGCCTTCCTCATTTCGCGAGGTGCTCTGCTCCCCCTGCCCTGCGTCCCCCGCCTCGGCGCCCTTTCCTGGCGGCGACGCGCCCGCCCCCCGCATCGGCCGAGGTCCGAGATCCATCGGGTCCAGCGCGTGGACTTCCCTCCCGCTGACGGTGGCTGGGAGCTGCCGCGGTCCCGCAAGCGTCTGCTGGCCCGGCGGCGCCGACGCCCTCGACCTCGCCGCGACGGCCCTCGCCCGCCGCCCCCGCCTTCCTCCCGGGAGTGCCCTCGGTGCCTCGACCCCGCCCCGGACCACCGGCACTCTAAGTGCCGCCGCGACGTGCGATGCCGTCGCTGCCGCTTCTTCGGGCATGTTGCCCGCCAGTGCATGCGTCCGCGCTCCCCAGCCTCCTCCTCCAACGCGCCCCCGACCAAGCGGCTCTGCGCCAGCTCTCCATCTCCCATCCATGCTGCTTCCGGCTCTGTTGGTGGTTCCCGGCCTGCGTCCTCCGGGTCCGGGTCCGCCACGCAATCGGCTGCCGCACCACTCCCCTCCTCGTCGCCTCGCCCTTCGTCGGATGCGCTGCCCTCTTCCGCGTCGGCGTCGCGGTCCTTGGCCACACCCTCGCTGCCGCGCGCTTCGCCTGCCTCCACTGACTCCCGTGTTTCCTCGATGTCGGGTCACCCTGCTCTCCGGCCGCCCGCTGCGGTCTGCTACCTGCCGCGTTCTCCGGCGGTCGCAGCTGCGGAGTTGGCCCTTGAGCAGCGTGCCCTTCTGGCGGTGGTCGCGGGCGCTCGCTCCGGTGTCTCCCGTGCCGAGGTACAGGCACTCCTCCAGGGCAGGTTCCATCTTGGGGAGGGCACGCTCTCCGTCCACCCGCGCCGGGACGGCGAATTCCTCCTACGGTTCCGTGACACGGCTGACCGCGCGCACGTCGCCTCCGGGAACGTGAGGAGTGGTCGCTTCCGGTTGCTGATCCTCCCTTGGAGCCGGCTGGCCGGGGGTGAGCCTGTGTCCGCGCGCTTCCACGTTCACATCGAGATGGTGGGCATCCCGGACCACGCCTGGGACCGCGCGTCGGCCGAGACGCTTCTCTCGCCGTTCTGCGACATCGCCGAGCTTGCTTCGGAGACGGCGGACATGTCGGACATGTCGACCTTCCGCCTCTCCGCCTGGACTCTCAACCCCGACGCCATCCCCCGCCTCTCCGAGCTGCTCCTCCCGACGCCGGATGCGGCCTACGAGGACGCTGATCCCAACATGGTTACTCATTTTGGGCGCCCGCTCCTTCGTTTTCCTGTCTCCATCCACGTCTCTCGCTCCGAGGACTACAGGCTGCCTGCCGCGCCATCGCCACCGCCCAGCACCGGCAACGACGAGGCGTCCGCCCCTCCCTCGTTGCCGCCGGTGCCACCCCCATATCCGCGTCGGCATGACTTCCCCCAAGGTTCCGGCCGTGCCGCCCCGCGCCGCGGCAACCGCGAGGCCACACGTCGCCGCCACTTGCCGCCGCCGGCCCGCATCTGGTGCGGCGTGCTGGGGCCCCACCCCTCGGCCCGTACTGGTCCAGGTGGCCCCCCTGTGTTCAGTCGCGTGGTCTTTCCGCCTCTGGACACGGCTGCCCCCCTGCTGCCCTTGGGCCCCTCCCCTGCTGCGTCTTTGGCCGCTTCCTCTCCTACGGGCCCTCCTACGTGCGCGGCCTATCCTGTCGCCCCCCAGGGGCCGCAGGCCCGCCTGACACCATGAGCTCCCCCACCTCGGACCCCCCACTTGTGCCTATCGTCCAAGGAGTAGACAACGGGCAACTTGCCCTTGGTCAACTTGCTGGGTCTGATCCCTTGGGGGCACCGCCGTCTCCCATCGGTCCTCTGTCGCTGGACCCGGTCTGCTCCGCGCCTGCTGCGGATTCTCCAGCAGGCACGCGCGCGCCGTGCCAAAGGGTGCCATCCCCACCTGCCTCGCCCTCGGGCCTGCCCCCCGCCCAGGTCAGCCTTGAGGACCCCGCCACTTCCTTGCCCGGGGGGCCAATCGCCTCGCCTGCCCGGATCCGCTCTGCAGGCCGTGCCGCTGACTCTGATTCTGTCTCCCCCACCCCAGCCTGCTCAGGGGGCCCAGCCATGCAAACTCCTGTTCAAACGACCGCACCGGATGGTATGGCGACAGCTGGCGCGCTGCTTTCCATGCAGCCCATGCAGCGCATGCAACGACAAGACCACGTCCCGGACGTCGCCGATGCAATCTTAAGCTTCATCCAGTCGGTGCAGAAAGATGTTACTCCCTTGCTACAGGCCCCGCCGCGTCGCCGCCGGCGTGAGATTCCAGACAACTTCACCCCCCCCCCCCCGCCGAAGCGACCGGATCGCCAAGGCCGACCGCGGTCTAGACTCAGGAATGAAGGCCAAGCGTGTGCTTCTGCTTCATCTTGGGCTATTGAAGGATGATGATCCGGTGAACCCCGAGGAACTCGACAAGTACGCCAAGCTCTTCCAGCAGCCGCTCGATCCGGATGTGATCCAGGCGTTCGCCGAGTTCTATGGCTGGGTGTGGCCACCGCGCGGCCTGCCGCTAGCATCGACAGCCATTACGCCTGCCTAGGCCGCCCGTGCCTCATTGCTTGTGCATGGACCAGACCTTTGTCTATGGACCAGAACCTCAAAATTCTTTTTTGGAACGTCGAGGCCTCAACTCGGGTGCCAAACGTACTGCCGTTCGCAGCGTCATGTCCTCCGACCTGCCTGCCATAGCTTGTCTGCAGGAAACCAAACTCGAGCTGATCACCATGCCCCTCGTCTCGGAGACCCTCGGGCCGTCGTTTGACGCTTTTCACTTCTTGCCTGCGGTCGGCACTTGCGGCGGGATTCTGTTAGCCTGGCGCTCTTCCGAACTTACGATCTCCTCTCCGACCTTTGGGGCGCATCACATCACAGCCGTGGTATCCTCGCTCTACGGCGACCACCCCTTCTGGCTTACGGGCGTCTACGGCCCGCAGTCCGATTCTGACAAGATGAACTTCCTGCAGGATCTTCAAGATGTCCGCGAGCTTTGCGCCGGCCCTTGGGTCCTTGGCGGCGACTTCAACATGATTGCGGCCGCCGCGGACAAAAACAACTCCAGGCTCAACATGCGCCTCATGAGGCGCTTCCGTCGCTTCATGGCCGATCTCGAGCTTCGCGACATGTACCTCCACGGCAGGCGATATACCTGGTCCAATGAGCGCGATTCACCCACCCTGGTGCGCATCGACAGAGTTTTATGCACTACTTCCTGGGAATCGGCGCACTCAAGCTGCATCCTCCGGTGCCTGTCATCCGCGGCCTCCGATCACTGTCCTCTCATGGTGGACTGCGCCCAGCGCTCTCCAGGAGCTCGCCGCTTCCACTTTGAGAAATTCTGGCCGAAGATGCCCGGCTTCGCACAGACGATTTCGGAGGCCTGGTGCGCCGTCAGCCCTGACCCGGATCCGTTTCGTAGGATCTTCGAGCGTCTCCGCTTCACAGCACGCCGCCTCCAGAGCTGGAGCGCCAGATCCATTGGCAATGTGTCTCTACAACTCCTTGTGGCGCGTGAGCTCATCGCCCGCTTCGACTCGGCCCAGGACTTGCGGCCCCTCTCCGACGCAGAAACGTGGCTGCGTCGTCGCCTCAAGCAGGCCTACCTGGGCCTGGCTTCGCTCGAGCGTTCCATCTTGCGCCAACGAGTCCGCTTAGCCTGGCTCCGGGATGGGGAGGAGTCCACCGCTTTCCTGCGCATCCAGGCCTCCCACCGCAAACAACGCACTCGCATCCTCTCCTTGCGGCAGGGCGAAGCCACGATCTCCTCCGAGGCGGCCATGGCGGAGGCCGCCTTCCAGCACTTCTCGACGGTCCTCGGCTCCTCGGACTCTCGCGACTTCACACTGGACCTGAATACGATCGACCCGAGATCATTCGACCTGTCCTACCTCGACCGGCCATTCACCGAGCAGGAGGTGTGGAGCGCTGTCAAGCAGCTTCCCACAGGCAAATCCCCCGGCCCCGACGGCTTCTCCGTCGAATTCTTGCGCAGCTGCTGGGAGGTGCTCAAAGGTGACATCATGGATGCCTTTGACAAGATTTACCACCTGAACGGGCGAGGCTTCCAGTGCCTTAACGAGGCGTTCATCACCTTACTACCCAAGCGTGCCGACGCGGCCGCTCTTGGCGATTACAGGCCGATCAGCTTGATTCATATCATGGCTAAGTTGGTGGCTAAAGTGCTCTCTCTTCGCTTGGCGCCACGACTCAACGAGCCGGTTTCCTCGAGCCAGAGTGCGTTCATCTCAGGGCGGTGCATCCATGATAATTTTATGCTCGTCCAGCAAACGGCTCGCCACCTCCATGGTTCCAAGGCCAACCGCGTTCTGCTCAAGCTCGACATCGCCCGGGCTTTCGACGCCGTCTCTTGGCCCTTTCTGCTCGAGGTCTTGCGGCATCTGGGATTCGGTAGACGGTGGTGTGAATGGATCTCCATCCTTCTATCTACTGCCTCCACCCGCGTCCTCATCAACGGGAGCCCGGGCCCTCCCATCTTCCACGCAAAGGGACTGCGCCAAGGAGACCCGGTGTCCTCCATGCTTTTCACCATGGTGATCGATGTACTCAACTCGCTCATGCTCCACGCCATGGCTGCGGGCATCCTCCGGAGGCTCACCCCTCGCCACATAGCGCCCAGCGTCTCCCTCTACGCCGACGACGTCGCTATCTTCTGCCACCCTACTGCGTCCGAGCTTTCCGCGGTGCGCTCTGTCCTGCACGTCTTCGGGCACGCGTCCGGGCTCCATACTAACTTCGACAAATGCTCGGCCACTCCAATCCACTGCTCGGATGATGAGGTCTCGATCATCTCCGCCGTCCTGGCGTGTCCCATCTCGCACTTCCCCATCCCGTACTTGGGGCTGCCGCTATCGGTGCGCAAGGTGCCAGCCTCGGCTCTACAACCTTTGATAGATCGCATGGTGAAGAAGCTGTCCACCTGGCGCGCCTCCATGCTCTCTCGGGGCGAACGTCTCGCCCTTGTCAGGCATGTGCTCTCCGCGATGCCGATCCACCTTCTCATGGCCATGGTGATCTGCCAACCCGTCCTCCGGCGTTTAAATCGCATAATCCGAGAGTTCCTCTGGCATGGCCGGCACGACGCCAATGGCGGCCACTGTTTGGTCAATTGGCAGCGGGTCTGCCGCCCGCTCGAGTATGGCGGCCTCGGGATCATGGACTTGCGCCGGTTCGGGCTGGCGCTTCGCACACGGTGGCTGTGGCTGCAGCGCACCGACTCCACACGCCCTTGGGCGCATCTACAGCTGCCGGACGACACGGAAGCCCGTGCGATTTTTCGGGCCTCCACCTTCTGGAGCATTGGCGATGGGAGATCTTGCCGCTTCTGGACTGACTGTTGGCTAGACGGGCATTCAATCTTGGAGCTTGCGCCGGCCGTCGCCTCGCTCGTGCCCCGCCGACGCCGCAGGACCCGCAGCCTGGTCGAGGGGCTGCACCAGCGCGCATGGATTCAGGACATCCAGGGTGCCTTAACCACTCTTGCCATGGCCGAGTACGTCGTTCTCTGGCGCCGCATTAATCACATCGCCATCAACTTCACGGACCAGCCAGACCGCCTCCGATGGCGATGGACGACGAATGGTTCCTACTCTGCGGCCTCCTGCTACTCCACTCTCTTCGCTGGTTCAATTCGCGCGCCACACTGGGAGCTTACTTGGCGCTGCTGGGCACCGCTCCGAATCAAATTCTTCGCCTGGCTGGCGCTTCAAGATCGATGCTGGACCGCTGCCCGTCTGGCGCGACACGGGCTGCCACATCACGCCTCATGTCTCCTCTGCGACCAGGCCGGCGAGTCCATAGAGCATTTGCTTGTGGGATGCGCATTCTCGCGACAGGTGTGGCACGACTGCTTTAGCTGGTGCTATCCATCAGCTCTCGCGCCCGCGCCCTCCAACCTCTTCCTCGAGTGGTGGCACTCTATGACTCTGGCCACGCCGCTGGCGCACCGGAAAGGACTCTCTTCGCTTATCCTGCTGGTCGCCTGGTCCATCTGGAAACATCGCAACTCTTGCGTCTTCGACGGCGCCGCGCCATCTACATCCAAGCTGCTACATGACATCCAGGACGAGGCTCGCTCATGGGCCAGGGCTGGAGCCAAGGGTTTAGCACTCATCATACCATAGGCAAGGCCAATTTTCCTTGGGGCTGAGCATCCCCTAGTCTCTCCATGCTCAGGCTAGGTCCAGACGCCGTTCCCCGCGTACGCCCAGGCCTAGTTTTTCCGTCCTTACCTGCTCTTGTACTGTAAACTCTTCTCCCTATCAATGAAAGATACGCAAGCTTTGCGTATTCGCGAAAAAAAAATGTCAAAAAAATGTCTTATATTAAGTTACAGAGGGAGCAGTTCTGTACCTTTGTGTGCTTTTGGGAGTTTAACACTCTGTACATACTATATTGATGAAAAACTGCAACCAGCCCAGTGCTGTTGTACGAAGGAGTATGCGACGTTTTCCATGTTTTGCAAATCTCTTCCACAATAGATTCTGACAAAGCAAATAAGCACCACATCATAAACCTAGTGATGTAAATGCACCAATAAGATCATGGGTTGGTTCCTTATTGGAAGCTTACATGCATGGGGAAAAACATGCAAAATCAGCTTTCAGTTGCGCCAGCTTCTTTTCAAAAACAGCCAGGTTCAATTCTTCTACTTCTTGCCCTACTTACTTTCCAGCCAACAATATGGGAAGACAACACATACTGCTTGCAAGGGAGCACATCTGGAAGTGCAGATATCTTGAGACACCCACCAATCTACTCTTCCTCGGCCTGGTACTCGTCATCATCGTCGTCGTCGTCATCATATTCATCAACATCATCATCATCTTGAGTACTAGCAGTGTTACGGCCGAAGCTGTCCATCTCATACCTCCCATCATCCTCGTTGATGAACTCCAGACCATACACCGCATCCCTGTGCTTCACTACCAACCAGCGAAGCAGCCGGTCCTCCTTGTTTAGATAGTGCAGTTCCTTAGTAAAGGAAGGTGGAACCATCATGGTCATTTGTATAAGTTGACCCTGAAAGCACAACGGCAGCTTTAGCACATCAGCAAACCAGGAGACAACACACAATGCAATTTATCTGTTTAGACTTTATGCTGCAATGCTAGAGGCAAGGAAAAATGACAACGAACAACAACTGGAATTTAACACTACTTAACCAGGTGTATATCAGAACAATTCTCAAATGCACTGAGATGCATTCCATGTGCCTCCCAGATGCTTTGGCCATTTTTCTATGGGTGCTGTAATTTACTTTTCTCACTATTTGGTCCAAGGTTT
The DNA here is from genome assembly GCF_056163025.1 of Triticum urartu. Classification (NCBI taxonomy): domain Eukaryota; kingdom Viridiplantae; phylum Streptophyta; class Magnoliopsida; order Poales; family Poaceae; genus Triticum; species Triticum urartu. The sequence continues at coordinate 686,645,278 of NC_141879.1, forward strand.
ATCGGAGAGTTGGGGGCTGACATTCTCAGGGTGCTGCATTTCATTTTCAAACTGTTTGGTTGAAGGTTTTATCAAATAGTTGCGGAAAAAAAAATGTTTACACCCAGACTGCATCACTGCAATCCTTAGTCAGACTGACATAGCAGTCACTGTATGGTTGAAGTTGAGAAGTTATTTCAAAACAAAGCCTGAACTACAAACTTCAAAAGACGAGGATGTGTAATACAAGATATACTGGAAATGGTGTGTTCACAGTTTGTCAAAGTTAAAGCACATACCAATCGACCAACCACTGTTAATTATTCAGTAACTCGCGAACTAATCTCGCATGAGAAGGTAATGACTCAAGGTCAGATTCAATTACGAAAAGTGAGATTGCATGAAAAGATACAGTAACAAAAAAACATGGTATATAAGTGAGAAAGGATAGCCTGCACATCAAAGGAAAAAAAAATATAACCTCAATAATGATCCCTCAGAAGCCTGTACAGAAAGGAACCCGAGAAGGCATAATGCCTCCAAAGTTCTGTTCAAGAACATTAACAATATATTGTTTTGCTACACTCCCAATAGTCTTTGTGACAGTGATCAGCCCTTCTCCACTAAGATGCTTGTGCTGAAAGTGTTACAGGGTCTCAACCCGAAGATTGACAAAGCAGCCTTTATCGAGGTCAAGAATTTCAGGGGCTGAGGCCTCACGACATGTTCTGACTGAGCATCATGTCTCAGACAGGCTGACCATGGTGCAAAGATTGTTATAATGACAGGTGTGTTCAAGCAATGGGAAGAGTGAAACTTGTTCTCGATATAGATAGCAGAAGTACTATTGTCACTGAATAAAGCCCTTGAGCGCTTCCAGAAGAAGCAAGCAGTGTCATTCAGCTGCACGATAATATCGAGGATCTCCAAGGATATGGAGTAAAACAAGGTGCTGAAACCGTCTTGAGTACAAAGAATGTGGTCATGGACAGACTCATAACCATCACTGTGATAAGCTTGAACTTGCCGAGAATAAACTTGAAGAGGCGACATCGCTTCCAGTGATTCGAGGGGTCCGGGACGTGCCTGTGTGTTGGCCATTTGAACTGCCAAAGAAATTAACACCACTGAACCATGTGCGCCAGTGGAGGTGGGAGAAGCAGAGGTGTCAGCTAAGCTGGAGCTTATGGCGGCAGTGATATGTAAGCAAGCCTGATTGGTGAGCTTGCCGGAACTGTGGTTGGTGGCCAACGTGTGGCAGCCAAAAGGATCGTAAAAAGGGGTGAGCAGAAGGGCAATGCTACCACTTCATGACTCACATGAATCACTTACTGACTGGCCATTTTCCCCAAGAATACTTCCAAACCCCAGAATGTGAAAGATCGAACCGCTATACCCTTCTATTCAGTATTCAAAGCAAGCAGATCACAGTGCAAGCCACGCGACCAGTGCAATCCTGAGTTCTGATTTAAAACACTAACTGCGATCAATAGAATGATCTGATCCTAAACAAATTATTCACTAAAGCACTCTATCAATCACACCGAGGCCAATACCCACTAACATTCTAACAGCCAACGGCCAAACCTACTTGGGCATTTCATCGAGCATGTCAAAGGCACCACCCATCACCAAGACCCAAAACGGTAAAAGGCCTAAACGCTCATACCAACTTAAACATTTCTTCGTATACGCATCAGTCTAGCGAAGTGAATCAGATCGGCACCTCTCCGCGCTGTCACGAGGCACATCGCACGGGGAATACAAGGCTTTGATCAAGGAGCACAAATAAAGAGTGGCAAACCGGGGCAGACCTGGAAGTGGCGGCCGTCAAGCTTCCTGATGCCGTAGCCTAGGTGCACTTTGCCAAAGGATTTGAACTCGGTGACAACGCCGTTGCGCTGGTAGGCGCGACCCGCCACCCGCGCCACAAGCTCCGCTATGGCCTCCTTGGTCACCATCGGTTTCACCATCAGCATGCAGTCATACAGCGGCATCTTCCCCGCAACTCCTCTTTGCCTCTCCCTCGGCGAGCCTGTACCTCGCGCTCACTGGTTCTCTAAAATGCACCGATATGGATACGTGTATCAGTATGAGGCCGATACGGATATGTAAATTTGGAATTTTTGAAAAGCGCCAATATGGGGATTCATTTTAATATTTTTAATTCACAAAAAAGTATAGAAGCTAGGATCAGAACAGCTGATTACCTTGTTTGCTCTACTGTGGATGCCGAAGCAGCCCAAGCCCCTCCCACTGACAATGTTGATGCCCTGTTCCAACTCCGAGTTCAAAAGGGGTAGAATTAGATTTTAGCAAGTGTAAAATGAATATAAAGCATCAAATCAAATCACTAGTTAGTTGTACATCTATCATGGCATAACACGAATGGCAGAACCTGAAAATCAGTCAGCTAACACGCAAAAGGAGAAACAATCAAACGGTAATATTTTAGGTCTGACTGTTAAAATGAACAACACAGCATAACAGTACCACTACATTCCCAATCATAAACAAGATTTGGGATGTCTATCATGACAACAATACCACTAGTACTAATGTGTGCACCGATTTCGGCAAGTATAACTAAGACAAAGCTTCTGCTCTCTCGTTACTGCTAAGCTTTGGTTTCAGGTGCAGATAATACAACTTAATCTTTTTCCTTTTCATATATCGTCAATCATTTCTGCAGGTTTCACTGCTAACATGTTTAAACCAAAGCATATCCTCGTCTAAAAAAAATCAAGCTACAACTTGTAAACATTTGGCCCTACAAGCATATCACAAACGCCTATCAAGCAAAATCCTCTCACATGTAAACATGCTGCACTCCAAAAATCAAGCAAGCACTCATCAAAAAATAATCATCGTTATATATATCCTCACAATATCAGATCTACAGCAAGTACCCATCCAATACAAAAATCAGGAAGGGAAAAAGATTGAGGAGGGTGGAAGGAGGGAGGGGGGGATGAGGGAGGAGGGAAGAGGAAGGACGAAGGAGTGGTGGCTACCTGCTGCGTGCTGCTCCAGGGAGGGAGGCGCTGCTGGTCGGATGGAGGGGGCCGCTGCTGGGCTCCTGTACCGGCGGCGGGGCAGCGGAGGCTTCGGCCGGCAGTGGCGGCGGCGGGGAACCCTATACCTGTCGCGCTCGGGAAGGACTCTTGGGGAAGGGAGGCTCGCTTAAGGGCAGAGATCATCAGCCATTCAAACGCGCCATCCAACGGACATCATCCATCCATCCCACACTTGACGAACCAGGCATCCAGCCCAGTACAACCGAAACAAAGTTCAGTTTTTCAGCCTGTTTCCAGTCACTAAAAAAATGCAAATCCTCCCCTCTGATCCGTTTTAAGATGTACTCCGTACGTACTAAATCTGCGACAAGTAATATGAATTGCAAGGAGTAGCATTTTTTTAGTCAAGTTACCAATGCGAACATCATTTTTTTTACAAATTGCAGCATTGTATCCGTATAATGCAAGTGATTAGTATTTTTCAGTTAGTTAACAAACAGTTTTCCAGTTAACAGAAAACAGCGAGGAAGCTCTTTTACTGCTGAGATACACTCCCTCCGTTCCTAATTATAAGTTTTTTTTTAGATATTTCACTATAGACTACATATGAATGTATGTAGATATACTCCCTCCGTTTCTAAATATTTGTCTTTTTAAAGATTTCAACAAGTGACTACATACAAAGAAAAATGAGTGAATCTACACTCTAAAATATGTCTATATGCATCCGTATGTGGTAGTCCATTTGAAATATCTAAAAAGACAAATATTTAGAAACGGATGTAGTACCTTACAGTGTAGTTTACTCATTTTACTCCGTATGTAGTTCATATTAGAATCTTTAAAAAGACTTATATTTAGGAACGAAGGGAGGGGAGTATAACCTACACAATAGGTTCGAACAATATCAGTTTTTCAGTCAGTTAACAAACAATAGAATTTTACTACTGAGATACGCAACAGTTTTTCAGTCAGTTTTACTACTGTGATAAGCAGTAGTTTTCCAATTAACAAACAACAACAGTTTTAGTACTGAGATAAGCAGTAGTTTTTCTGTCAGTCAACAAACATTAGTAGTTTTTCAGCAGGATCTTTCATGTGTACTTCCATTGCATAAACATGAGCAGAGATAAGCTAGTACAATTTAGACAAATAATGAATCGAAAAATTGCAGAGAAGCAAATCTTGTGTAAAACACTTTTCTTAACCGACAACGAGCCACTTATGATTGAAATTCAGAAGCTCTTGTACAATTTAAGAACAAAGTGCTATTACTGAAACAATGATTCAAGTTTAGAAATTTGGCCATTTCACTTGTACAATTAGGTCACGAATACTCACGCCTAATAATTAGAGGTACACGCGAGAGTTTTCCTAGAGTTTGTGTGTGTGTGTGTGGGGGGGGGGGGGGGGGGGGTGCAACAACCTCCTTTGGCCCCCATGAGTATTCTAGGATGCCCTTGAATAGTATGTTTGCAATACAGAGCTGAAACGCAACACTTTTCATTTTTGACTGAACTGCACAACACCAGAATGTAGTGTCCTTTAAGACAATAGCTTTCTTCATGCCAAGAATAGAAGATTCACATGATGCAGTAATGAATAAAAATAATCTGAGTACATATTGTCCTGGTTAGTGTTCTTGGCAAGAGTTAACCAAGGTTTTTCTATGGGCATAGTGGTAGTATTATGGTAGTTTTAGTGAACATGGTGAGAGTAAGTTATGTAGACATCATGCTTCTTAGGTTTAATTATGTTGTTGTATGTTCTGTGCTTAAGAGTGCAATTTTTTTTACTACAATGACATCGTAATGTAGGTGTTGTTTGTTGTTGTATTATTGGTGAATACTCGCGGCCGCGGTAAACTCCATGGCTTTGAAGCCCCATTTTGGCTAATATTTTTGTCTCATTACACTATCTTTGACTTCCTGATGCATCTTTTTCCCTAGCTAAATTGCCGTACTCACTTGGCAGTCCCAAATTGATGTTCTGGACTCTTCGTATTCAGTTTAAGCAAGTATGGTGCTCAATGTTTTTTTATTGGTCTCTATGCAAACAAATAGATGACAATTCATCAAGTGTCTTTACTATTCATATTCACCACTAATATTATATATTTTATCTTTTTTTTTTTGCTTAAACTTTCATAGGTGTAGCCTGCAAGCTTAACAAAATGGATTCGGATTTCAGAGTCGATTCATGCATTGGATTGTTATTTGGGGTCAACTGACTGTTTTAAGATCATAACTGTAGCTAGACTGACTATATGCATATGCAACGTCAGAAGCAGATGGTTCTCCTAACAACAGATTAAATGGAAAATCAATAAACATTGGAATAGATAATATCAGAAACATACTGAGGTATGGGATGTGGGATCACACGAAGTGTGATAGAGGCAATGTCGATTCCACTAGGGGGGCCTCAATAGGCTTAAGCCTACCCTCCAAATATCCTATTTCAGCTAAGCATACTACTTGACAATTTTACTCAGGTGTTTAACATGTAAATTGCAATGCATCTGCTAATCAGACTTAGAAACTTGATGTTTTGAGCCTACCCTTCAGTTTCGTGCTAGATTCGCCACTGGATAGAGGTGTATGCAGACATGGGTCAGCCTATGTAGTTTTCATGTCACATATCACTTCTAATATAGTGACGCGAGGATGGCAACTTTAGTTGTTAAGCATGGCAACTTTCTTTTTAGATGGCATGTTTTAGTTTTTTTGGGTTTGTTTTTTATTTTCAGATGGCAATTTTAGTTGTAAAAAACGCCAGGGCCAGAGTGCTTCGTGCCACACGTGTGGCACTTATAATTTAGGTTAATTTGTAGTTGGTATTTCTTAATGTGGTAGTTTTTTTGGTTTCTTCAAACAATTATGAACTGAAGCATGCATCTCTAACTATTGTTTCTGTGTCTATTTTTCCACTACAAATTTACTATCTCCTAGCTTTGCCACTTTGGGGACATTTCATTAAACTGGTCGTTAACCACCTACTCTAATCAGAGATCAGGTGCTACCACACATTACATGCTAGCATTCATCAAAAAACACATTTAAATGTTTCAAGAATTTTCCAAAAAAAATTGTGAGTGTTCACAAGACATGCAATGTTGAGGATATCACTTATCGTTAGCGTCTCGTTCGGCTGGGGATTAGAGATTAATAGGAAAATCCAAAGATTAATCAATTTTATTGGTTGACTATTAATCGTCTATTTTTTTACAAATCTCTGGTTCCCAGCATTAAAATATGATATATTCAACACAAAAACAATATGGGACTGAAGTATTACCATGATTCCTTGCCTTTGAATCTTTGTACAATGATAAACAATATAGGACAACAACACATATTACATAACAAGGTACACAAAAAGCAAATAAACATAGTTCTTGCACACATAGTGCTAGAAATATGCCCGACTTATCGGTAGATTCCCGATAAATCACTTGTCAGAGCAATAAATCGGCCCAACGATAAATGGCGAGATATGGCATAATCTTATCGGTCACCCACCGAGTAGCGATAAATCGATGAATCACCGATATTTTGAATAGTGGTATTTACCAATTGTAAAGATTTCAAATCCAAATTCGAAACACACAAGAAGAAACCAAAAAAAAAAGAGACAAAATCAACGTGAATAGTGTCACAAAGAGACAAAAGCCAAAATGGCACTATTCACTTGTGTGTGTTTTGACCCTTGGATCTCATATCGATGACTAACCTTGCACTGGAGCACCTGAGCTTAGGCGCTCGCGTAGCACTTGATAATCGTAATCAGAGAGGTTTTCATACGACTTGCTAATCCATGATGACACTGCTACACTGGTCACATGGATCCAGCTTGGTGTATTTCTCTTTTCTTTCCCTTTATAATTTCTTCATCTTTGTGCTTGATGTACATTGCTAACTTGGGAGGTTACAAACTTTTGCAAACTGGAGGTGTCACATTGCTTCTTATACTTTGACCATCATTGCACTGAACGGAGCTGCCTGTTTGCCCAGTGCGTGCCCATGTTGCTGGTTCCAAGGTTCCTACTGGTTCACACGTAAACAGAATCAAAGAAAACAAGCTAATATGCACAATCTGAATACTGAAACAACAGTAAATCATGTGCATGCTCAACCAAATAAAGTTAAGTCTAATACAATCTTAGCAGTGAATCATATAGCGGCGGCAAGTCTACCATAATATGCGTACAGATATGTGGAGATTAGCGGTGATAGCTCATATAGCGGCGGCAAGTCGACCACGTGTTTTTCAAAAAAAAAAAGTCGACCACGTCTGGCCTAGAGAATCGGGATAGAATTATTTTTTAAAATCTCTCGAACATAATGGGTTTACTCATAATTGATGACAAATATCTTCACCAGTAACCTTTTTTGTATTACAATATTTTCAAACATTCTATTAACTCTCTTATGTTAGTAAATTATTCAAAAATTATTCATTTTATTGATTTTTTTCTAAGACGAATGATAATAGTACCTGTGTTGCACGTGCACACTTACTAGTTCAAACCTAATAATTAGGAGTACATTCAACAGTTTTTCTATAGTAGAGGGGCAATCCAAAATACTATCTAACGAACTAGCATGTTAGAACAGATAATCATCATCACAAGGTGGAGCCATCATGAGATGGCTGATGGAACTGATGATGCCATTGCTCTCTTGAACCTCCAAATTTGCTCCTTTGTTGTTTTCATACTTGTTCACTTGTACTTGAGGCTCCACATCATCTATTTTGTTTTGTTGCACAACATCCTTTTTCTTGTGTTGCTGCCAATGAAATATGCCTATGATTTGTTCATCGGTCAAACTAAGTCAACGTGGTAAAAATCTGATTTTGGACGAAACTTATTCGGGTTTGAGACTTGAAGGACCAAATGTCTACCAAAAAATATTGAGGGACCAAGTCTATACTTTTGGGAAATTTGAGGGACTAAAAACATACTTTTCTCTATTATCTATTGTTAAGTGCACATGAGTGATATTATTAATTGCAGCTCTTATCTTGAGTTAACACAACTTTTGACCACGTCTACATATTGTGATATGGTAAACGTTTGCGAACGGCGCGCCGGCCGAACGCTCGGCCGGTCACGCGTCCACGCAAGCGCTACTCGGTCACAGTTCCTTTTTTCTTCCTTTTGTCGCTCATCTCTCTCTCCTTCTCTGCTTCGTTCTTAGGCCCCCATTGTTGCCATTGCCTCCTGCAGGCCTCCTAGGACGTCGCGGCCATGGGAATCAGCCGATCCGGCCGCCCTCGGCCGGATTTGCTCGGGTTTGTGCCACCGGAGCTTTGCCTGCCTTGTCAGACCCAACCACGTCCGAGCTGAACCGACCACACGCGGAGCTGCAACGCAAACCGTTGAACCTTCTTCCTCCCAGAACGGCACCGCGGCGACGATGGCCATGGACGGGAGTGGGAGCTCGGCGGAGCAACAGCAAAGTAGCTGTGAAAATGGTTGTAGCAAATTCCAATGCCGGTTGTAGAAAAACCAACTATGGTTGCAGCGAAACGGTGTCATTGTCATCGCGGGGTTCGCAGCTAAGACAATAAGTTTGAAGCTTTTTCCAATGCCGGTTGTAGCTTTTGTAACCGCCGGTTGCAGCTTTTCGTTTGTCGTCCATGACTTACGGCTCCACAGTTGAAGCTTTTTTCATCGTCGGATGAAGCTTTTTTCTCACCGATTGTAACTTTTTTTGGTCGTTCATAGTTTTCCATCATACAAGTTGAAACTTTTTTCATAGCCAGTTGAAGCGTTTTTCGTCAACGATTGTAGCTTTTTCCATCGTCGGTTGTAGCACTGCGCATCTCCCCCGGCGTTTGATTTTTTTGTTGTGAGCGGGGGATGAGCCCCAACAAGCACACCGCTGAGCACGCCTCTGGTCGTCGCCACCGGAGCTACAACGGTTGCCACGGAAGCTACAACCGCAGGGGTGGGCTGTTGCATGGGTGAAGCCGGTCATGAGGACGGTCGCCGAGGGCTGGGACCGGCGACCAGGGCGGCCGGCGAGGACGTCCGGCGAGGGTGGCACGAGAGACGAGGGGGGCAGGCGAGGGGGCGGCGACGAGGGAGAACGCACGCGACCGGCGAGATGAGGTTCCTTTTCTTGTACGCGCTCGCGAGAGGAAGAAGATGATCTGATTGGATAAAGATCCAATGGCTGACGGGCCGATCTGACGGCTAGGGTACGACCGGGCCAAAATGTTCGGCCGGCGCACCGGCGCCCAGCATCGCCCTTGTGATATACAGTCCAGCATCACCGTGTTGCTGCTATATCTTTGTGATACGATTTGATAGGATACGTATCTATCTCAATCTGTAAATTTGATACTGAGTGATCCATTGTAATCTTTGATTGATTGTTGCACCAACCAACGCTGTAAATGGAAGGAGAAGGCACACAAGCATATCACGGCAAATCAGTGTTTCAAACTCAAACATCCGACCATCATCTCCCACCCGCGCCTTACTAAAACTAGTAGAATGCCCGTACGTTGCCACGGGCTTCTGAAATATTTTGGTGAAGTTATATAAATATAATGTATGCTAAATTTCACAGGTACAGACAATATAACATGATCACAATTGTATAAAAATTAAAGTCCACTAAAAATGGCAAATTGACAATATATACATATAAAATGACGATTCAACTAAAAGCCATGTCTGGCAAGCTATCTAAAAAAATCTATCCACCGCCTCACCACTCCATAACCACCTACAACTCCAGATCTAGATGGAGGGTTCGTGGATAAGCTTGATACGGCGACAAACATATGGAGACATTGGATTTGGGTGATGCAAACCGATAATAAAACACAGGAGTAAATTACATAAAACAATCACTTTGAAGGCTAGGTTTGCAGAAAACACTACGTTACATTTTTTGTTGCAGAAAGCGCCATGTCTACCGGAATCTTTTTGCAAATAACACTGATCGGCGGATTTGCCTCGACTGAGCATGTTTTATGACAGATGGGGGCCGCCAGTCAAGCTGACATGGCACCACTTAACATCTCACATATAATGGCGATAATTGGTAATGTTATCATCATGTGTGACCCTGTGGGGTCCACCTATCATTGAAAGAAAAAAAACTGGTTTGTCATCCTCCAATGTACCACACCAAATCAAGTCCACCACCCCGCCGCCGCCCGTCCCGCTGCCGGCCGAGGCAAAGTCCCCACAGCCGCATGCGCCACCATCCTTCCCATGCTCCCGCACCGACCCCTTCCTCGTCCTCTCCACCCTCTCTGCCGCGCACTTGGACTCTACGGTCTCTGCTCCTGGTGGCGCCGACGCTGGAGCCATCCGCCTCCGCGTGTTCTTCGGAGGGCCATAACTACTCCGCCTTGCCACGGAAGCAGGGGACTCCATAGCCGTGCGCCTCATCTTGCGCTGGTAGCCGCACCTTCTGCCGGTTCTTGACCCTGAGGCAGTGGTGCTGGACGCTGAGCAGTGCGTACCATTGCACGCGACTGCTGCGTGGGGCGACTGAGAGAGGTGAGGAGGATGGGGCAGGAGGCGCTCGAGGCGTGCAACGCGTGACAAGAGTGGGAGCGCGGCTCTTGGCGCAGAATGCGGCGGCGCGCTCCTGCTCCTCCTTCCTGCGGTTTGGATGCTTTCGGCCCTTGCGGGAGATGGGCTTAAGGAGGGGCGGCCTTCCACCACGCGCCGAGGACGCCGTGAGCGCGCTCCAGGATGACTGCATCGCCGGAGGTTGCAGATGACAAGGAGTGGGCACAGAGGTCGTGGCAGGGGCTGCCGCCCGTCTGTTGGGGAACGTAGCAGAATTTTAAAATTTTCTACGCATCACCAAGATCAATCTATGGAGTCATCTAGCAACGATGGAGAGGGGAGTGCATCTACATACCCTTGTAGATCGCGCGCGGAAGCGTTCAAGAGAACGGGGTTGATGGAGTCGTACTCGTCGTGATCCAAATCACCGATGACCTAGCGCCGAACGGACGACACCTCCGCGTTCAACACACGTATGGTTGGGAAGACGTCTCCTCCAACTTGATCCAGCAAGGGGGAAGGAGAGGTTAATGGAGATCCAGCAGCACGACGGCGTGGTGGTGGAAACTACGGCGATCTCGGTAGGGCTTCGCCGAGACCTGCGAGAAGGAGAGGTGTCACGGGAGGGAGAGGGAGGCGCCAGGGGTTAGGGTGCGGCTGCCCTCCCTCCCCCCACTATTTATAGGACCCCTAGGGGGGCGCCGGCCCTAGGAGATGCCATCTCCAAGGGGGGCGGCGGCCAAGGGGGGTGGAGTGCCCCCCAAGCCAAGTGGGGCGCCCCCACCCCTAGGGTTTCCAACCCTAGGCGCAGGGGAGGCCCATGGGGGGGGGGCGCACCAGCCCATTTGGGGCTGGTTCCCCTCCCATTTCAGCCCATGGGGCCCTCCGGGATAGGTGACCCCACCCGGTGGACCCCCGGGACCCTTCCGGTGGTCCCGGTACAATACCGATTACCCCGAAAACCTTCCCGATGGACGAAACTTGACTTCCTATATATAAATCTTCACCTCCGGACCATTCCGGAACTCCTCGTGACGTCCGGGATCTCATCCGGGACTCCGAACAACTTTCGGGTTACCGTATACTAATATCTCAACAACCCTAGCGTCACCGAACCTTAAGTGTGTAGACCCTACGGGTTCGGGAGACACGCAGACATGACCGAGACGACTCTCCGGTCAACAACCAACAGCGGGATCTGGATACCCATGTTGGCTCCCACATGCTCCTCGATGATCTCATCAGATGAACCACGATGTCTAGGATTCGATCAATCCCGTATACAATTCCCTTTGTCAATCGGTACGTTACTTGCCCGAGATTCGATCGTCGGTATCCCAATACCTCGTTCAATCTCGTTACCGGCAAGTCACTTTACTCGTACCGTAATGCATGATCCCGTGATCAACCACTTGGTCACATTGAGCTCATTATGATGATGCATTACCGAGTGGGCCCAGAGATACCTCTCCGTCATACGGAGTGACAAATCCCAGTCTCGATTCGTGCCAACCCAACAGACAATTTCGGAGATACCCGTAGTGTACCTTTATAGTCACCCAGTTACGTTGTGACGTTTGGCACACCCAAAGCACTCCTACAGTATCCGGGAGTTGCACAATCTCATGGTCTAAGGAAATGATACTTGACATTCGGAAAAGCTATAGCAAACGAACTGCACGATCTTTGAGCTATGCTTAGGATTGGGTCTTGTCCATCACATCATTCTCCTAATGATGTGATCCCGTTATCAATGACATCCAATGTCCATAGTCAGGAAACCATGACTATCTTTTGATCAATGAGCTAGTCAACTAGAGGCTCACTAGGGACGTGTTGTGGTCTATGTATTCACACATGTATTACGATTTCCGGATAACACAATTATAGCATGAACAATAGACAATTATCATGAACAAAGAAATATAATAATAACCATTTTATTATTGCCTCTAGGGCATATTTCCAACACTGTCCCTGTTCTTGCGGGATCTGGGCTCGAATTGGAGTGGAGGATCATGAATCCAAGGTGCGGAAGGGGACGACGGCTCGATTCTTGCCGGGTCCAGGCGAGTGATGGTTAACGACGATGACATTCGTGGAGCTCAGGGGCCATGGTGATGGGGGCGGCGACACTCTGCTGAGCCTAGGTGTGGGGCGACCAAGGCCGGTCAATGGCGTTGGCCCCGTGCACGCCATCGGTCCACTTGTCATTGACCCTTGAGCTGGGTTGGGAGGCTTTCTTCGCCTGATTGTAGCGATCACACGGCCTTTGTCCACCCGTCATGGAGGGACGCCGACTGCAGCAATCGCCAGCCGTCGGTCCGCCATCATGGACCCGCCAGCCGGGTTTCCTGGGTCCAAGTCATTCGGGCAAATCGGATGGACCTGAGTGCTCTTGAGTGGCCCTCGCGGCACGCCACCAAACAATGGATGGCTCAGAGGCACTGTTCGGCCACGAGGCACCCATGGAAGTGGGTACTCCACCATCCTTTATAGGAGTAATTACCGGTGCTAGGTGTAGTTAGTTCTAGTGCTAGGTTAGTCCGTGTGGCTAGTTCTAGCAAAGTCTTGGCTCGCTAAGCTTGTGCTCATTAAGGATCAGTTTATTAAGCTTGTTTATCTTAACGAGATAATACTTTGGACTCTTCTCATTAAGGTGCCAAGAAATGTTGCCACTTGACATAAAATTTGTGTTGTGTTGTTTTAATGAGCTGAAGGAACTGTGGAATGCATAAGAAGTTAGCCCAAATGGATAAGAAGTTGGCCCAAATGTCCCCGGACGAGGGTCAAGCCACCAATACACCACCAGCAAGGAATGGAGGTGTGCACAAAGATGCGGCGGCTGGTTAGGGCGGCAAAAATAACGCAAAGTGATATGCGAAGAAACGCCTGTCTTTTTTTGGAAATGGAGGCATGCCCTCGGCCTCTGCATTATAGCGATGCATGCAGTCATCTTATTAAAGATCCATGAAGTATCAAAATAGTCATAAAAGTATTATAGTTCGCAAGCGGAGCAAATCAAATGAAAAAAGAAAAGTACATGCTGACAATCACAACCAATACGATAATATGAAGGATACTCTCCCTAGACTCCTATCCTGTTATGCGACCACTATCCGAACCGGTTGAATATAGCCCATGCTACCATCTCCCATTGGTTGCACCCAGTAACCAAAGGCTCCCTGGAGTCCATAGGAGTGAGTAAGGACCACGTACGGATCCAAGCTGTAGCTCTGAAGATGACCTACAAGAAAGTTAAAGTGTGTTGTCTGTTAAAAATCATATCATTCCTACAGTTCCATATAGCCCACAATAGACCACATATTCCAATCCGAATACGAGCCGTAGTAATCTGTTCAACCCCAGCTAACCACGTCCCAAACAACGACGCAATATCGACTGGAGGATTAATGTTGAAGGCTATATGAATCGTTCTCCAAAGCAACTTGGCAAGTGGGCATTTAAGGAATAAGTGTTGTATTGTTTCATCATGATCACAAAAACAACACCGTGAACTACCTACCCATCTCCTCTTGATTAAGTTGTCCTTGGTGAGTATCACTCGCTTGTGGATGAACCACATAAAGATTTTAATACGCAAAGGAACCTTAACACTCCAAATATGCAACGATCTTGAGATTGGGCCAGAATTAATAGAATCCGTATAGAATGATTTCACCTTAAAAATCCCATTTTTTGGTTAATTTCCATTGTGTGAATTCGGCTAGTCGGAGAGTTGAACCTCTATCAGTCTCCGAACGAAATGCATCCAGGCAGTCCATCTCTCACCAACTAACGCACGTTTGAACTGAATATTCAATGGAGTTGTTTGGAAAACTATGCCTACGTAATCCTGCTTACGTTGCACAATGTTATAAAGGGTGGGATATTGGACGGCCAGGGGCGTCTCTCCTAACCACGTATCCTCCCAAAATCTTGTTGACATCCCATTGCCAACCAAGAATTTGACCTTACAGAAGAACAAGTCCTTTGTTCTCATAAGTCCTTTCCAGAATGGTGAATCGGTCGGTCTCATGGTAACCTGGGCGAGTGTTTTCGAATGTAAATATTTATTGCGCAGAATCTATGACCACATACCCTCTGGCTCTGTCTCTAACCTGTAGAGCCATTTTCTCATAAGGCATTTATTTTTAATTTCTAAGTTCTCAATACCGAGACCTGCTACCTCTTAAGCACTGCGTTGGTTTTCCCTTGAAGAGGAAAGGGTGATGCAGCAAAGTAGGCGTAAGTATTTCCCTCAATTTTTGAGAACCAAGGTATCAATCCAGTAGGAGGCCACGCACGAGTCCCTCGCACCTACACAAACAAATAAAATCCTCGCAACCAACGCAATAAAGGGGTTGTCAATCCCATCACGGCCACTTACGAAAGTGAGATATGATAGATATGATAAGAGAATATTTTTGGTATTTTTATGATAAAGATGCAAAGTAAAGAAAGCAAAATAAAAGGAAAAGGAAATATCTTGTTGACGGAAGATTAATATGATGAAAAATAGACCCGGGGGCCATAGGTTTCACTAGTGGCTTCTCTCGAGAGCATAAGTATTACGGTGAGTAAACAAATTACTGTTGAGCAATTGACAGAATTGAGCATAGTTATGAGAATATCTAGGTATGATCATGTATATAGGCATCACGTCCGAGACAAGTAGACCGACTCCTGCCTGCATATACTACTATTACTCCACACATCGACCGCTATCCAGCATGCATCTAGAGTATTAAGTTCAAAAGAACAGAGTAACGCCTTAAGCAAGATGACATGATGTAGAGGGATAAACTCATGCAATATGATATAAACCCCATCTTGTTATCCTCGATGGCAATAATACAATACGTGACTTGCTGCCCCTACTGTCACTGGGAAAGGACACCGCAAGATTGAACCCAAAGCTAAGCACTTCTCCCATTGCAAGAAAGATCAATCTAGTAGGCCAAACCAAACTGATAATTCGAAGAGACTTGCAAAGATAACCAATCATACATAAAAGAATTCAGAGAAGATTCAAATATTGTTCATAGATAAACTTGATCATAAACCCACAATTCATCGGTCTCAACAAACACACCGCAAAAGAAGATTACATCGAATAGATCTCCACAAGAGAGGGGGAGAACTTTGTATTGAGATCCAAAAAGAGAGAAGAAGCCATCTAGCTAATAACTATGGACCCGAAGGTCTGAAGTAAACTACTCACACTTCATCGGAGAGGCTATGGTGTTGATGTAGAAGCCCTCCGTGATCGATGCCCCCTCCGGTGGAGCTCCGGAAAAGGCCCCAAGATGGGATCTCACGGCTACAGAAAGTTACGGCGGTGGAATTAGGGTTTTGGCTCCGTATCTGGTAGTTTGGGGGGTACGTAGGTATATATAGGAGGAAGAAGTACGTCGGTGGAGCAACGTGGGCCCCACGAGGGTGGAGGGCGTGCCTAGGGGGGGGGGGGGTAGGCACGACCCCTACCTCATGCCCTCCTGGTTGCTTTCTTGACGTAGTGTGACACCCCGAGACCGATGTGCCAGGTGTCTTCCAGTTATTCGCCGTCGTTGCCATGTCTTTTGCTTGCGTGTTGCATTTCATCATGTCAGCATATGCATTGCATCGTCATGTTTTCAAAACTTGCATTCGTCCGGGGTATCCCAGTTCTCCCCGTTGTCCGTTCTGAGCCCAGACACACTTGCACGCGCCCGCGGCATGTCCGAAATATTATTTTATAAGTGGTCGGAAAATGTTCTTAGAATGGGATGAGAGTTGGCGTGTGGTCTTGTTATGTTGTAGGTAGGCCGCCTGCCAAGTTTTCATCGCATTCGGAGTTCGTTTGATAGCCCAACCGTTAAACTATAGCGGCATTATAGCCGGTCTAACGTCGGACGTTTTCAGTCTCCGGAAAAAGTCGCCGGGTCTCTCTCTCCCCTCTTCTCTCAGTCCAAACCGCTCTCCACAGTCCTCCTAGGCCCATGCCTACCCCTCTCTCGGTTATGCCCGCGGCCCTCCTCGCGCACGCGCCCGAAAGCTGTCCCGGACCCGACCCGGACTGTCGCTACCGTTGTGTCTGGATCATCCCCAAACATCTACGAAATGTCTCCGTTTTGTTAATTGGACTTCCTAATATATTTTTTCGCAATCGTACCATTGCGATCGGAGGGACGAGATAGCCTCTACCCTAATCCCTTTGCAATATAAATAGTGGGCAGCACTAGAAATTAGGGATCTTGTCCCACCCATTCCGTGTCCACCGCCGCCACTATCTTCTTGGGGATCTGCGCTGCCCAATCCAACCGTAGCCAACCACCATCGCCTCCGTTTCCATGCCCGACCAATCCCGTGGCCTCGTCTCCCCTCGAGCCCGAGGCCTTGCTTCCTCTGCTCGATCCACCTTCTGGAGCGCTCCCGAGCTCACCTAAGTTCAGGCACGAACCCCTCGCCGTCCTCGCGACCAGGAGCGTCACCGGCGACCTCCTCCAGCAGGCCCGTGCCACCCCTCTCTTCCATGCCTCCCATTCCATCTTCCTGTTCTTCTCTCTCTCACCTCCCCTCTCTGACCCGTCGTAGGTTCGCCATGGACGCCCGATGGAGCACTGCTGCAGGGAACCTCGAAAACCATCAGATCCGGCGGGCCTCCGCTGCCCTTGACCGTTCCTGCCGGATTCCGTCGGCTAGGCTCCGTCCCCGACCACCGGGGCTGTCGCCGGCCTCACTTGCTGCTGCCGTTTGTTTCCCCTGTCGATCGGACGACCCGACCCACGCCAAGTTCCAGCGCTGCTTCTTCTGCATCGAGTTGCAGGTCGACATCGCGCCTCAAGTCCCGTAGCGCCGCCTCCCTCGCTTCGTCTCTGGCCCCTGCCTCGCGTGCGTGACCTCCTATGACAGATCTCCAAGGCCAGCACCGCCCGTCGCCGGAGCATCGTCCCCAAGGCCTGCGCTGCCTACGCTCGAGAGGAGGATGACGGAGCCGCGCCCCTGCGTTGACTCCTCATCGAGACACTCCAGCCGGCCTCGTCTCGATCCCAGGCCCAGCGCTAGGCCTCCCGGCCCAGCATCGCTTTCTGCTGGCCTCCCTCCTCCACCGTCAGGCCCAAGGCCCAGCCACTCCTCTGCTGGACCGCGCCAGCCCATGGCGCCCCTCCTGGCACCTCCCCACAGTTTTGGGCAAGGCCCATGGTGAGAGCAGATCCAGCCCGACATGTTTTTTTCCATAAAATTTTTTTCCTTTTTTTTTCAGAGAACACTATTTTGCAGAAAACCCCCCAAGCAACATGCATTTAATAACTCACAAACCGTGCATCATTTGTAAAAACTTTATATATGAAAAATGCTTAGAATTTTGTGTAGATTAATACTATGCCACTTTCATCCATGTTTGAAATGCTCAAAAAGTTGTTTGTTTAAATTTGCTCAAATAACTTGTTAAAATGATTTATTCCATAACTTAATAACCGTAGCTCCAAACCTAACAAACTTTATATGTAAATGGGGTAGGAAAATGCCTAGTTTAACATGGTGCACTTTTCTTGCATGTTTAATAAATCTAAAATTGTGTTTAGGGCAGAACAGGACCAAACCTAATAAATGCATATGAGGATTTTTCGGAAGTGTTGTTTGTTGTTCCGGCCTCATTTAAATTTGCCTAGATAGGTAGTTTTCATTTGCTTCACCCCTTGCCATGTTAATCAACCTTTAATATTGTTGGGTACATAAACGAGATCGAACTAAATAACTTGTTGTGGTGTTTCGTCAATATGCAACTCGTTGCATATTGAGCTCCACTTAATTTGTAGGGTTGCTTGTGCACTTTGCCATGCCATGCTTCATTAAACCGGACATGCATCATACTTGATTGTGCATCATGACATGATTATGTGATGGTTGTTTACCATGATTGTTTGCTTCTTTCCGGTGTTGCTTCTTCGGGTTGGTTCCGATAACATCGTGTTGTGAGGATTCGTTCGACTACGTCCGTTTGTCTTCTTCATGGACTCGTTCTTCTTCCTTGCAGGACTTCAGGCAAGATGACCATACCCTCGAAATCACTTCTATCTTTGCTTGCTAGTTGCTCGCTCTTTTGCTATGCCTATGCTGCGATACCTACCACTTGCTTATCATGCCTCCCATATTGTTGAACCAAGCCTCTAACCCACCTTGTCCTAGCAAATCGTTGTTTGGCTATGTTACCGCTTTGCTCAGCCCCTCTTATAGCGTTGTTAGTTGCAGGTGAAGATTGAAGTTTGTTCCTTGTTGGAACATGGAGATGTTGTTCCTTGTTGGAACATGTTTACTTGTTGGGATATCACAATATCTCTTATTTAACTAATGCATCTATATACTTGGTAAAGGGTGGAAGGCTCGGCCTTATGCCTGGTGTTTTGTTCCACTCTTGCCGCCCTAGTTTCCGTCATATCGGTGTTATGTTCTCGGATTTTGCATTCCTTACGCGGTTGGGTTATAATGGGAACCCCTTGACAGTTCGCTTTGAATAAAACTCCTCCAGCAAGGCCCAACCTTGGTTTTACCATTCTCCACCTAGCCTCTTTTTCCCTTGGGTTAGGCCAGCCCAAGGGTCATCTTTATTTTAACCCCCCCGGGCCAGTGCTTGTCTAAGTGTTGGTCCGAAATGGGCAGCCTGCAGGGCCACCTCGGGGAAACTTGAGGGCTGGTTTTACTCGTAGCTTGACCTATCCGGTGTTGCCCTAAGAACGAGATATGTGCAGCTCCCATCAGGATGTCGGCACATTGGGCGGCTTTGGTGGACTTGTTTTACCATTGTCGAGGATGTCTTGTAACCGGGATTCCGAGTCTGATCGGGTCTTCCCGCTAGAAGGAATATCCTTCGTTGACCGTGAGAGCTTGTGATGGGCTAAGTTGGGACACCCCTGCAGGGATTTGAACTTTCGAAAGCCGTGCCCGCGGTTATGGGCAGATGGGAATTTGTTAATGTCCAGTTGTAGAAAACCTGAAGTTGATCCTAATTAAAATACATCAACCGTGTGTGTAACCGTGATGGTCTCTTTCCGGCGGAGTCCGGGAAGTGAACACGGTGTTGGAGTAATGCTTGACGTAGGTTGTTCTAGGATCACTTCTTGATCATAGTTTCTCGATCGTGCTTTGCCTTCTCTTCTCGCTCTCTTTTGCGAATAGGTTAGCCACCATATATGCTAGTCGCTTGCTGCAGCTCCACCTCATACCTTTTACCCTCCCTATAAGCTTAAATAGTCTTGATCGCGAGGGTGTGAGATTGCTGAGTCCTCGTGATTCACAGATACTTCCAAAACCATTTTGCAGGTGCTGATGTTACCGAGCAGGTGACGCAACCAAGCTCAAGGAGGAGCTCGATGATGATCTTGTCCTTTGTGTTGTTTCGTTCTAGTTGATCAGTAGTGGAGCCCAGTCGGGACGATCGGGGATCTGTGTAGCATTTGGGGTAGTCTTCTTTCATTTTGGTTCCGTAGCTGGACCTTGATTCTATTTGAATGATGTAATGCTTTATTCATGTATTGTGTGAAGTGGCGATTGTAAGCCAACTATGTATCTCTGTCCCTTATGTATTACATGGGTTGTGTGAAGATTACCTCACTTGCGACATTGCTTTCAATGCGGTTATGCCTCTAAGTCATGCTTCAACACGTGGGAGATATAGCCGCATCGAGGGCGTTACAAGTTGGTAATCAGAGCCTTCCCCGACCCTAGGAGCCCCCTGCTTGATCGAATTGCTGGCGTTATTGAGTCTAGAAATGTTTTGAGTCATTTAGGAATTATATATATCGGAGAGTTAGGAATTCTTTTTACTCCCCAGTCCCTTCGTCGTTCTGGTGAGGCATCCTGACGTAGAGTTTTGACTCTTCTCTTCTCAAATTTCACTAATTTTTTTTAGGATCACACGGGTATCTTGGAATCGTTCCGATGGTTTTGTGACGAGAACATTGTTCTTGGTGCCTCCTGTCATTTAGGAGTTGTGGCAGTGTCCCGGGGAGTTGAGCTCCGAGGTGTTGTCGTCACAATTTTATCGTTGCAGTTCTGGAATACCTGAGATTAGTTTCGCCGACATAAAAAATCTCTTTTATGCAGTTGTTGGTGAGATAACCTCGACGCCACCCAGTACTGGGGCGGGAGTTCGGGAGTATCGCCATAACTCGTATAACGGATGCTTTTCGAAGGTTGAGGTAGACGATTTTCGAAGGTTTCTTGGTTATGTGTTGAAGGATGGATACAGCTGGATGTAGGATTTGCTAGTTTGGGTGAGATATTATGCTTCCCCTGTATCCCCAACACCTGATTGCATAACCGGAAAATTTCGGGAGTTTATAAGTGGGAATTCAAGTAGATCTTAGGATATCTTTCCGACAGATGTATGATATGAAATTGGGGTTCGACGTCTGGTGGTCCGCCTATCCACGGTTGGTTTTACAGTGGTCTCCTTGTGTCTTAAAGAGTCATTGGCTATGCCGACTCCGGGACGCTTCGTATGTCATGTGCACTGCCTTGTACATGAT
This sequence comes from Triticum urartu, assembly GCF_056163025.1. Lineage (NCBI taxonomy): Eukaryota > Viridiplantae > Streptophyta > Magnoliopsida > Poales > Poaceae > Triticum > Triticum urartu. The sequence continues at coordinate 686,666,325 of NC_141879.1, forward strand.
GGTGCTGTACGATCGAGCCCGTGTAGGCCCCACCATGAAAACTTCGGACGAAATCTCTATCATATGTTTGTTCCGGCTTATTTTGCAAGCCAATCCTTTGTTTTTTGTTTTGATTGTGGTATTCGAGTTGCTTCGGAGTCAAATGTTGATTCCATACCTGTCCTAAACGGTGTTCTCAAATTCCTATATGAATACTAATCTTTCTCGATCATCGAGCTTGTCATCTAAATTTCTTCTCAACCGACGTGTTTCTCTTCAAGTGGATCCGATTTTTTTCTACATCCGCAAGGTCAATTATCAGTTCTTCTCAACGGTGCTCATCTCATCCGTCCCAAGATGCCTTTGTTTTTCCCACCCTCCCACCCTTTTCCTTCAAGGATTCAGATTTCTTAATCAAGTATCCATCTTATTGATGTGAAGTCTTTCCATTCTTTTCCGTCCATGTTCTTATCCGGTGATTCTCACGAAGATGCTAAGGGAGCTTCAAGTTCATCTTTCTTCATTCTTGTCTTCTCTGGCGGTTTCAAATCAAGCTTTTCGTGTTGATCATATCCGTTTTCCTTGTTTCAAATGCCTTCTCTTGCCGGTGCACCTCATAATCATCCATTTCTCGCTATTCAATTGTTCCAGAGTGCTAAAGATATCTCAAGGCTCGTCTTGTCATTCAAGATCCGTTCAACTTATTTTGATGTTGTTATCTCATTCAAGCCGTTTAATTCGACCGGTGCTATCCCCTTTTCAAGCAATCATTTCAATGGTGTTTCTTTTCAGTGGGCCCTAACCCACAGGTCTTTTCCCAGGATCTTACCTGACTCTTCTAATCCTTCCCGGAGTTATTTCCAAATTCTTCTCCCAAGTTTGACATAAGAATGAATTATCATCAGTCAAATGCTTTCTCCAAGATCTTTCAAGTTCTATCATCATTGGTTCAACCATTCTAATTTTCATCCCGGGGTACCTCAACAATTCATGGTGGTGTTTCTCATCGTCATTCTCTGTATTCGAAGACCGAAGAAGAGTTTCTCCTCAATCCTATCTGTCTATCAAGATTCATGGTGCTAGCTTGATGCCTTCCTCTCATAATTGTTTTCGATTGTGAGAATTCTTTTCACCCATCCGGAGCAATCCAAGATTCTTTTCAGTTTGTGCCTCCGAAGGCCATCATTTCGGATTTAATCATTTCTAGCTTTCAGCTCTTTTTCGCTAAATCTTACCGATGCATTGTTCAAATATCCTCTAATCAGCTCGTGATCTCTTCGTTCTCTTGGACCTAAATTCTCTCAAGCATCTTCGTTTATTTGCTAATCCTTCCCGGGGTTTCTTCAGGTTTTGTTGGTTCTTTCCCAATTCTACCGGTGTATCTTTTAAGATTCTTCTTCCTTCGTTATAATATCAATTGACTCCTTCTTTCCAATCCTACCGGTGGTTCGTTGAAGACCTTCTCAAGTTTGCGCTATATCTATCTTAATCCTTTCTACGGGAATAAGTAGTATACCAAATCCGCTGCTTGCCATCAATTTAAATTGGTGAAGGATACACATAACGTAATTCTTATTCTAACTTCATCCAAGTGATTAATTCCTTATTCCGGAGGCTCATCAAATTCTCGGTTTCACTTGATTCATTTTTCTTTCCCGGAGTCCCAAGCTCTCGCAATTATATCACCACAGAGATTCATATAAATCATTACAAGGTTTCACTTTATGTTTTCAACTTCTCTTTCTTTTCGGTATCCTTTTGTTACCGGAGTTCTTCATCAAGGTTCTACATGATGGTTCATCAAGGATTTAATTTCTTTCTCGAGGTGTTCATCAAGATTCTTTTCAGAGGAGCTCAAGCATTCTTCATCTTGCAATCCGGAGTGCAATTCTTTCTTCTGTATCATTGGAGGTGGTATTATGTCATTCCTGATAATTTGAGTTCATGTTTCATGATTCACATGTTGTTAAGAATGAGATATTTTAAACCCATCAATCTCGTCATTGGAGTTATCTTGGGTTATATTTCACCTAAAGCCTTCCGTAAGGTTTGTTGCAATTATGGTGCTTATAAATGATCCATGTTCTTCTTTTATCCTCCCGGTGAAATAGTTTCTCGTCTTCTTGCTCATATCAATCCAATCTATTGTTTTCCGTTATTGGTAGAATTTCAGCTCATAATTTTGAGATGTCTTCCATAAGACCACATCAAGCTTAACCTTTCGCTGTTGATAATCCAACAACTCAATTTGAGAATATGTTGTAAGCGTGCTCTCCCAAGATTTTGTTTCCTCGTTCATTCCATTCCATTCTTACTTTTGTTTCGGAGGTATTGCAATGTTGCCCTCTTCAACCCATCTACTTGTTTTGTCAAGATCATTTTCCTTTCCTTTGCTTATCCATTTAACCGGAGTGCTGTCTAAAATCGTTCTTACCCCTTGTGCCATTCTTTCAATAGTTCCGGAGGCAGTGTGTTGTTGATTTCATCAAGTATCTTCTCATCTTATCAAGTTCTTATTCAATTCTTTCCATTTGTAGTCGGAGTGCTGTCCAAATTATATCATTCTTTTCCCTTCTCTATATTGTTTCAACCGGAGTGTTATGTCTATCATTCCTCTTGTAGACGGAGTCTTCATCCAAGTGCTTTCGTTTTGCCAAGCTCATATTCTTTACCTTTCTTTTCCAACCGGAGTGTTGTCGTAATTGAATCTTATCGTTCCTTGTGCATCTCGTTCTACCGGAGTGCTTGCATGTACTTCTTGTCCATTGCAATCCTTGTCTTTTGTCTTTCAACCTCCAAGGTTCTCGTAATGTGCCTTGTTCCTCTTTTACAACGGAGTGTTTCCAACTTTGTTCATCTCCGTTGTATTCTTTTCTCGAAGTTGCTCAACCTTTTAAAGGTTCTTTGGGCTCACTCATTCGTCAAAGAAGCGACTTAGTTTTACCTCTCCTCTTTCTCTTCCGTTTTCCCTCCGGTGCCATTCTAGATCTCGGGACGAGATCCTCTTGTAGTGGTGGAGTGTTGTGACGCCCCGAGACCGATGTGCCAGGTGTCTTCCAGTTATACGCCGTCGTTGCCATGTCTTTTGCTTGCGTTTTGCATTTCATCATGTCAGCATATGCATTGCATCATCACGTTTTCAAAACTTGCATTCGTCCGGGGTATCCTGTTCTCCCCGTTGTCCGTTCTGAGCCCAGACACACTTGCACGCGCCCGCGGCATGTCCGAAATATTATTTTATAAGTGGCCGGAAAATGTTCTCAGAATGGGATGAGAGTTGGCGTGTGGTCTTGTTATGTTGTAGGTAGGCCGCCTGCCAAGTTATCATCGCATTCGGAGTTCGTTTGATAGCCCAACCGTTAAACTATAGCGGCATTATAGCCGGTCTAACATCGGACGTTTTCGGTCTCCGGAAACAATCGCCGGGTCTCTCTCTCCCCTCTTCTCTCAGTCCAAACCGCTCTCCACAGTCCTCCTAGGCCCATGCCTACCACTCTCTCTATTATGCCCGCGGCCCTCCTCGCGCGCGCGCCCGAAAGCTATCCCGGACCCGACCCGAACTGTCGCTACCGTTGTGTCCGGATCATCCCCAAACATCTACAAAACGTCTCCGTTTAGTTAATTGGACTTCCTAATATATTTTTTCGCGATCGTATGATTGCGATCAGAGGGACGAGATAGCCTCTACCCTAATCCCTTTGTAATATAAATAGGGGGCAGCCCTAGAAATTAGGGATCTTGTCCTACCCATTCCGTGTCCACCGCCGCCACTATCTTCTTGGGGATCTGCGTTGCCCAATCCAACCGTAGCCAACCACCATCGCCTCTGTTTCCATGCCCGACCAATCCCGCGGCCTCCTCTCCCCTCGAGCACGAGGCCTTGCTTCCTCTGCTCGATCCACCTTCTGGAGCGCTCCCGAGCTCACCTATGTTCAGGCACGAACCCCTCGCCATCCTCGCGAGCAGCCGCGTCACCGGCGACCTCCTCCAGCAGGCCCGTGCCACCCCTCTCTTCCCTGCATCCCATTCCATCTTCCTGTTCTTCTCTCTCTCACCTCCCCTCTCTGACCCATCGTAGGTTCGCCATGGACGCCCGATGGAGCACTGCTGCAGGGAACCTCGAAAACCATCAGATCCGGCGGGCCTCCGCTGCCCTTGACCGTTCCTGCCGGATTCCGTCGGCTAGGCTCCGTCCCCGACCACCAGTGCTGTCCCCGGCCTCACTTGCTGCTGCCGTTTGTTTCCCCTGTCGATCGGACGACCCGACCCCACGCCAAGTTCCAGCGCTGCTTCTTCTGCATCGAGTTGCAGGTCGACATCGCGCCTCAAGTCCCGCAGTGCCGCCTCCCTCGCTTCGTCTCCGGCCCCTACCTCGCGTGCGTGACCTCTTGTGCCAGATCTCCAAGGCCAGCGCCGCCCGTCGCCAGAGCATCGTCCCCAAGGCCTGCGCTGCCTACGCTCGAGAGGAGGACGACGGAGCCGCGCCCCTGCTATGACTCCTCATCGAGACACTCCAGCCGGCCTCGTCTCGATCCCAGGCCCAGCGCTAGGCCTCCCGGCCCAGCATCGCCCCCTGCTGGCCTCCGCCCTCCACCGTCAGGCCCAAGGCCCAGCCACTCCTCTACTGGACCGCGCCAGCCCATGGCGCCCCTCCTGGCACCTCCCCACAGTTTTGGGCAAGGCCCATGGTGAGAGCAGATCCAGCCCGACATGTTTTTTTCCATAAAATTTTTTTCCTTTTTTTTCAGAGAACACTATTTTGCAGAAAACCCCCCAAGCAACATGCATTTAATAACTCACAAACCGTGCATCATTTGTAAAAACTTTATATATGAAAAATGCTTAGAATTTTGTGTAGATTAATACTATGCCACTTTCATCCATGTTTGAAATGCTCAAAAAGTTGTTTGTTTAAATTTGCTCAAATAACTTGTTAAAATGATTTATTCCATAACTTAATAACCATAGCTCCAAACCTAACAAACTTTATATGTAAATGGGGTAGGAAAATGCCTAGTTTAACATGGTGCACTTTTCTTGCATGTTTAATAACTCTAAAATTGTCTTTAGGGCAGAACAGGACCAAACCTAATAAATGCATATGAGGATTTTTCGGAAGTGTTGTTTGTTGTTCCGGCCTCATTTAAATTTGCCTAGATAGGTAGTTTTCATTTGCTTCACCCCTTGCCATGTTAATCAACATTTAATATTGTTGGGTACATAAACGAGATCGAACTAAATAACTTGTTGTGGTGTTTCGTCAATATGCAACTCGTTGCATATTGAGCTCCACTTAATTTGTAGGGTTGCTTACGCACTTTGCCATGCCATGCTTCATTAAACCGGACATGCATCATACTTGATTGTGCATCATGACATGATTATGTGATGGTTGTTTACCATGATTGTTTGCTTCTTTTCGGTGTTGCTTCTTCGGGTTGGTTCCGATAACGTCGTGTTGTGAGGATTCGTTCGACTACGTCCGTTTGTCTTCTTGATGGACTCGTTCTTCTTCCTTGCGGGATTTCAGGCAAGATGACCATACCCTCGAAATCACTTCTATCTTTGCTTGCTAGTTGCTCGCTCGTTTGCTATGCCTATGCTGCGATACCTACCACTTGCTTATCATGCCTCCCATATTGTTGAACCAAGCCTCTAACCCACCTTGTCCTAGCAAATCATTGTTTGGCTATGTTACCGCTTTGCTCAGCCCCTCTTATAGCGTTGTTAGTTGCAGGTGAAGATTGAAGTTTGTTCCTTGTTGGAACATGGAGATGTTGTTCCTTGTTGGAACATGTTTACTTGTTGGGATATCACAATATCTCTTATTTAACTAATGCATCTATATACTTGGTAAAGGGTGGAAGGCTCGACCTTATGCCTGGTGTTTTGTTCCACTCTTGCTGCCCTAGTTTCCGTCATATCGGTGTTATGTTCCCGGATTTTGCGTTCCTTACGCGGTTGGGTTATAATGGGAACCCCTTGACAGTTCGCTTTGAATAAAACTCCTCCAGCAAGGCCCAACCTTGGTTTTACCATTCGCCACCTAGCCTCTTTTTCCCTTGGGTTAGGCCAGCCCAAGGGTCATCTTTATTTTAACCCCCCCGGGCCAGTGCTTGTCTAAGTGTTGGTCCGAAATGGGCAGCCTGCGGGGCCACCTCGGGAAAACTTGAGGGCTAGTTTTACTCGTAGCTTGACCTATCCGGTGTTGCCCTGAGAACGAGATATGTGCAGCTCCCATCAGGATGTCGGCACATGGGGCGGCTTTACGGGACTTGTTTTACCATTGTCGAGGATGTCTTGTAACCGGGATTCCGAGTCTGATCGGGTCTTCCCGCTAGAAGGAATATCCTTCGTTGACCGTGAGAGCTTGTGATGGGCTAAGTTGGGACACCCCTGCAGGGATTTGAACTTTCGAAAGCCGTGCCCGCGGTTATGGGCAGATGGTAATTTGTTAATGTCCGGTTGTAGAAAACCTGAAGTTGATCCTAATTAAAATACATCAACCGCGTGTGTAACCGTGATGGTCTCTTTCCGGCGGAGTCCGGGAAGTGAACACGGTGTTGGAGTAATGCTTGACGTAGGTTGTTCTAGGATCACTTCTTGATCATAGTTTCTCGTTCGTGCTTTGCCCTCTCTTCTCGCTCTCTTTTGCGAATAGGTTAGCCACCATATATGCTAGTCGCTTGCTGCAGCTCCACCTCATACCTTTTATCCTCCCTATAAGCTTAAATAGTCTTGATCGCGAGGGTGTGAGATTGCTGAGTCCTCGTGACTCACAGATACTTCCAAAACCAGTTTGCAGGTGCTGATGTTATCGAGCAGGTGACGCAACCAAGCTCAAGGAGGAGCTCGATGAAGATCTTGTCCTTTGTGTTGTTTCGTTCTAGTTGATCAGTAGTGGAGCCCAGTCGGGACGATCGGGGATCTGTGTAGCATTTGGGGTAGTCTTCTTTCATTTTGGTTCCGTAGCTGGACCTTGATTCTATTTGAATGATGTAATGCTTTATTCATGTATTGTGTGAAGTGGCGATTGTAAGCCAACTATGTATCTCTGTCCCTTATGTATTACATGGGTTGTGTGAAGATTACCTCACTTGCGACATTGCTTTCAATGCAGTTATGCCTCTAAGTCGTGCTTCGACACGTGGGAGACATAGCCGCATCAAGGGCGTTACACGTAGGGTCCAAGTCCTCTGGATCATGTTCGTTCCGAAAATCACGTTCCCAAAGGTTTCATTCCGTTTGGACTCCATTTGATATTCTTTTTCCGTGAAACTCTGAAATAGGCAAAAAAAAAACAATTCTGGGCTGGGCCTCCGGTTAATAGGTTAGTCCCAAAAATAATATAAAAGTGTATAATAAAGCCCAATAATGTCCAAAATAGGATATAATATAACATGGAACAATCAAAAATTATAGATACGTTGGAGACGTATCAAGCATCCCCAAGCTTAATTCCTGCTTGTCCTTGAGTAGGTAAATGATAAAAACAGAATTTTTGATGTGGAATGCTACTTGGCATAATTTCAATGTAATTCTCTTAATTGTGGTATGAATATTCAGATCCGAAAGATTCAAGACAAAAGTTAAATATTGACATAGAAATAATAATATTTCATGCATATTAACTAAGCAATTATGTCTATTCAAAATAAAATGGCCAAAGAAAGTTATCCCTACAAAATCATATAGTCTGGCTATGCTCCATCTTCACCACACAAAGTATTTAAATCATGCACAACCCCGATGACAAGACAAGCAATTGTTTCATACTTTTGGTGTTCTCAAACTTTTTCAATCTTCACGCAATACATGAGCGTGAGCCATGGACATAGCACTATATGTGGAATAGAATGGTGGTGGTGGAGAAGACAAAAAGGGAGAAGATAGTCTCACATCAACTAGGCATATCAACGGGCTATGGAGATGCCCATTAATAGATATCAATGTGAGTGAGTAGGGATTGTCATGCAACGGATGCACTAGAGCTATAAGTATATGAAAGCTCAACAAAAAGAACTAAGTGGGTGTTCATCCAACTCGCTTGCTCACGAAGACCTAGGGCATTTTGAGGAAGCCCATCAATGGAATATACAAGCCAAGTTCTATAATGAAAAATTCCCACTAGTATATGAAAGTGATAACATAGGAGACTCTCTATCATGAAGATCATGGTGCTACTTTGAAGCACAAGTGTGGAAAAAGGATAGTAGTATTGTCCCTTTTTTGGGCATTCTTATTTTGGCCTTTCTCCTTTTTTGGGGACAATACTCTATGAATGATGATCATCACACTTCTATTTATTTACAACTCAATGATTACAACTCGATACTAGAACAAAGTATGACTCTATATGAATGCCTTCGGCGGTATACCGGGATAGCAATGATGCATGCGTGACTTGTACGAAAGAATTATGAATGGTGGTTTTGCCACAACTAAAATGTCAACTACATGATCATGCAAAGCAAATATGACAATGATGGAGCGTGTCATAGTAAACGGAACGGTGGAAAGTTGCATGGCAATATATCTCGGAATGGCTATGGAAATGCCATGATAGGTAGGTATGGTGGCTGTTTAGAGGAAGGTATATGGTGGGTGTATGATACCGGCGAAAGGTGCGCGGTATTAGAGAGGCTAGCGATGGTGGAAGGGTGACAGTGCGTATAATCCATGGACTCAACATTAGTCATAAGGAACTCACATACTTATTGCAAAGATCTATTAGTTATCGAAGCAAAGTACTACGCGCATGCTCCTAGGGGGATAGATTGGTAGGAAAAGACCATCGCTCGTCCCCGACCGCCACTTATAAGGAAGACAATCAATAAATAATTCATGCTCCAACTTCTTCACATAACGGTTCACCATGCGTGCATGCTACGGGAATCACAAACTTTAACACAAGCATTTCTAAATTTCACAACTACTCAACTAGCACGACTCTAATACGACCATCTCCATATCTCAAAAAAATTATCAAGTATCAAACTTCTCATAGTATTCAACACACTCATAAGAATTTCTTTATTAATCTTGAATGCCTAACATAATTAAAGCAAATTACCACGCTTTTTTGTAGGACTCTCAAAATAATCTAAGTGAAGCATGAGAGAACAATAGTTTCTATAAAACAAATCCACCACCGTGCCCTAAAAGATATAAGTGAAGCACTAGAGCAAAAACTATATAACTCAAAAGATATAAGTGAAGCACATAGAGTATTCTAACAATTTCCGAATCATGTGTGTCTCTTAAAAGGTGTGTACAGCAAGGATGATTGTGTAAAACTAACAAATAAAGACTCAAATAATACAAGACGCTCCAAGCAAAACACATATCATGTGGTAAATAAAAATATAGCTCCAAGTAAAGTTACCGATGGAAGTAGACGAAAGAGGGGATGCCTTCCGGGGCATCCCCAAGCTTGGGCTTTTATTTGTCCTTAGATTATATTGGGGTGACATGGGCATACCCAATCTTAGGCTCTTGCCACTCCTTGTTCCATAATCCATCAAATCTTTTACCCAAAACTTGAAAACTTCACAACACAAAACTTAAAGTAGAAAATCTCGTGAGCTCTGTTAGCGAAAGAAAACAAAACACCACTTCAAGGTACTGTAATTAACTCATTATTTATTTATATTTGTGTTAAAATTACTGTATTGCAACTTCTCTATGGTTTATAAACTATTTTACTTGCCATATATTCATCAAAATAAGCAAACAACACACGAAAAACAGAATCTGTCAAAAACACAACAGTCTGTAGTAATCTGTAGCTAACGCAAGTTCTGGAACCCCAAAAATTCTAAAATAAATTTCTGGACGTGAGGAATTTATCTATTAATCATCTTCAAAAATAATTAACTAAATATAACTTTCCAAATAAAAATGGCAGCAATTCTCGTGAGCGCTTAAGTTTTTGTTTTTTACAGCAAGATTAAAAAAACTTTCCGCAAGTCTTCCCAACGGTTCTACTTGGCACAAACACTAATTAAACACAAAAAACACAACCAAAACAGAGGCTAGATAAATAATTTATTACTAAACAGGAGCAAAAAGCAAGGAATAAAAATAAAATTGGGTTGCCTCCCAACAAGCGCTATCATTTAACGCCCCTAGCTAGGCATAAAAGCAATGATAGATCTAAGTATCTTTAGTTGGTAATTCTTTAATGAGACATCTATCACCCTTAAGAGTTTCTTTCCTTTTATCAATTATCAAACTTCTAGGCAAAAAATCGAAACAATCATTAATAGAAAACGGTTTCTTAATGATAGCAAAAAGATTGGGATGAATACTTATAGATTTGAGATTCGCAGTTTCCTTGCTAGAGGATTCACCCTTATTTTTAGGAACATACATAAGCTTGGTAATTTTAGTTGGAGGACTTGGAGTATTCTTTACGGAAGAAAAAACGGTTCCCAAGTTGGTAATGATACCCTCAAGTTTATCGATTCTAGTGGAATCCTAATTTATTCTTTCATTAACTATGGGTTTCTTCTCCTTAATATTTTTCAAAGTGACTCCTACTTTAGATCCATATTGAGTAATTTGGTTGTGGATCTTTTTATCCAAATTTTCAATTAATTCTACGGTAGCAATTTTATTTTCAATAATTTCAAGTTTTTGCATTACATGATCCAAAGTTAACATAGTTCCATTAACCAAAAGAGGGGGTGAGCCAAACAAATCTATCATAGCATTATAGGAATCAAAAGCATGGCTACCCAAGAAATTCCCTCCGGTAATGGTATCAAGGACATATCTGTGCCAAGGAGTAGTGACTACATAAAAATTGCGGAGAAGAACAGAAGTAGATTGCTTTCTGGTAGATCTATTTTGAGCATTGCAAATTCTATACCAAGCGTCTTTTAGATTTTATCCTTCCCTTCGCTTAAAATTAAGAACTTCATTTTCAGGAGACAACGGAGAAGATAGTGGACTAGCCATAACGACAAGCAAGCAATCCAACACACAGGCAAACAAGAGACGGGCAAAAAGACGCAAATAGAGAAAGAGAAGGAGGACGGAGAGAGAGGGCGAATAAAACGGCAAGGGTGAAGTGGGGGAGAGGAAAACGAGATGCAAATGGCGAATAATGTAATGCGGGAGATAAGGGTTTGTGATGGGTACTTGGTATGTTGACTTTTGCGTAGACTCCCCGGCAACGGCGCCATAAATCCTTCTTGCTACCTCTTGAGCACTGCGTTGGCTTTCCCTTGAAGAGGAAAGGGTGATGCAGCAAAGTAGCGTAAGTATTTCCCTCAGTTTTTAAGAACTGAGGTATCAATCCATTAGGAGGCCACACACGAGTCCCTTGCACATACACAAACAAATAAAATCCTCGAAACCAACGCAATAAAGGGGTTGTCAATCCCTTCACGGTCACTTACGAAAGTGAGATCTGATAGATATGATAAGATAATATTTTTGGTATTTTTATGATAAAGATGCAAAGTAAAGAAAGCAAAATAAAAGGAAAAGGAAATAGCTTGTTGACGGAAGATTAATATGATGGAAAATAGACCTGGGGGCCATAGGTTTCATTAATGGCTTCTCTCGAGAGCATACGTATTACAGTGGGTAAACAAATTACTGTTGATCAATTGAATGAATTGAGCATAGTTATCAGAATATCTAGGTATGATCATATGTATATAGGCATCACGTCCGAGACAAGTAGACCGACTCCTGCCTGCATCTACTACTATTAATCCACACATCGACCGCTATCCAGCATGCATCTAGAGTATTAAGTTCAAAAGAACAGAGTAACGCTTTAAGCAAGATGACATGATGTACATGGATAAACTCATGCAATATGATATAAACCCCATCTTGTTATCCTCAATGGCTACAATACAATACGTGCCTTGCTGCCCCTACTGTCACTGGGAAGGGACACCGCAAGATTGAACCCAAAGCTAAGCACTTGTCCCATTGCAAGAAAGATCAATCTAGTAGGCTAAACCAAATTGATAATTCGAAGAGACTTGCAAAGATAACCAATCATACATAAAAGAATTTAGAGAAGATTCAAATATTGTTCATAGATAAACTTGATCATAAACCCACAATTCATCGGTCTCAACAAACACACCGCAAAAAAGATTACATCGAATAGATCTCCCTAAGAGAGGGGGAGAACTTTGTATTGAGATCCAAAAAGAGAGAAGAAGCCATCTAGCTAATAACTATGGACCCGAAGGTCTGAAGTAAACTATTCACACTTCATCGGAGAGGCTATGGTGTTGATGTAGAAGCCCTCCGTGATCGATGCCCCCTCCGGCGGAGCTTCGAAAAAGGCCCCAAGATGGGATCTCATGGGTACAGAAAGTTACGGCGGTGGAATTAGGGTTTTGGCTCCATATTTGGTAGTTTGGGGGTACGTAGGTATATATAGGAGGAAGAAGTACGTCGGTGGAGCAACGTGGGCCCCACGAGGGTGGAGGGTGCGCCTGGGGAGGGGGGGGGGTAGGCGCGCCCCCTACCTCGTGCCCTCCTGGTTGCTTTCTTGGCGTAGGGTCCAAGTCCTCTGGATCATGTTCGTTCCGAAAATCACGTTCCCGAAGGTTTCATTCCGTTTGGACTCCGTTTGATATTCATTTTCTGCTAAACTCTGAAATAGGCAAAAAACAACAATTCCGGGCTTGGCCTTCGGTTAATAGGTTAGTCCCAAAAATAATATAAAAGTTTATAATAAATCCCAATAATGACCAAAATAGGATATAATATAGCATGGAACAATAAAAAAATTATAGATACGTTGGAGACGTATCAAGACCCCCTTGGTCTTTTGGTCGGCAAAGGATATCCCATCGCGCGAGACGATATTTCCTCTTGGCCTCATCAGACTGCCAAAAGAAACGATATCTAAAGAAATCAAGTCGCTTCTGAACCCCTTTCAGAACTTCGAAGAATGAAAGTAGGAACATCGGCATACTAGTCAATACCAAGTAAATCAGCACTAGCCGACTTTCATATGACATAAGCTTGCCCTTCCAGCAGCTAAGTTTTTTTTTCAATTCGATCTTCGATACATTTCCATTCTTTATTGGATAACTTACGATGGTGGATTGGTATTCCCAAATAATTGAATGGTAAAGCACCTAATTCAAATCTGAGCAATTGTCTATAAGTGTTTTGCTCGTCTATGACCTTCCCAAAGCAAAACAACTCGCTCTTGTGAAAGTTTATCTTTAAGCCAGACAATTGTTCGAAGAGACATAAAATAAGTTTCATATTACGTGCCTTAGCCATGTCATGTTCCATGAATAAGATAGTGTCATCAGCATACTGTAAAATGGATACTCCTCCATCAACTAGATGAGGAACTAACCCCTCCACATGACCATTCTGCTTGGCCCCACCAATAAGAATGGCCAACATATCTGCCACTATATTAAACAAGAGAGGAGACATGGAATCCCCTTGTCTCAACCCCTTATGTGTTTGAAAATAATGACCGATATCATCGTTAACCTTGATTCCGACACTACTCTTCTGGACTTGGGTACCCACTTGGTTCCGCGAGGCCTCACTAAATCCTTTCATGTGCATTGCCTGCTGAAGAAAAGGCCACTTAACTTTATCATACGCCTTCTCAAAATCCACTTTGAAGATAACCCCATCTAGTTTCTTCGAGTGAATCTCATGAAGAATTTCATGCCGAACAACCACCCCTTCAAGTATGTGTCACCCTGGCTTGGTTGTACCACTGAATGAGCAATTTGTGTCAATCTATTGGTTCCAACCTTTGTGAAAATTTTGAAACTCATGTTAAGAAGACATATGGGCCTGAATTGTTTGATCTGAACTGCCTCATCTTTCTTTAGCAACAACTTTATCATACCGAAGTTAAGATGAAACAACTCTAAATGACCGTTGAAGATATCATGAAACATAGGCATAAGATCATCCTTAATAATATGCCAACATTTCTTATAGAATTCAGCCGGAAACCCATCTGGTCCCGGTGCTTTATTCGGTTTCATTTGTGAGATTGCCTCCAGAACCTTTTTGTCAGTAAACGGTGCAGAGAGAATATCATTCTCCTCTGCCTGCACTTGAGGTATATCTCCAATAACATATTCATCTAGCGCCACAGTACTTGTATTCGGAGGCCCAAAAAGTTGTTTATAGTAATTAGAGATATAAGCTTCAGGATTCTCATGGCCCACAATTCTCCCCTCGTCCTGTTCTAGCTGTATGATTTTATTCTTCCTATGTTTACCATTTGCAACCATATGAAAGAATTGTGTATTGTCATCCCCTTGGACAACCTTAAGCACTTTAGCGCGCAATGCCCATTTGAGCTCCTCCTCTCTCAGGAGAGCTCGTAGGCCTTGCTCAGCATCAGACTTGGATCTTTTCTCATTAGCCATAAGAAGAGTGCCTTCACCTTTTAAATCTAGTACCTCAATTAATTGAGTGAGACGCTCTTTTTGTTGTTTGTAACACTCTCATTTCTGGCCCAACCTCACAAAAACTGCCTTAGACGTATAATTTTATTTTGCCATCTCTTAATATTGGTCCTTCCACTATCAGGCTTAGCCCATTCATGTGCGATGATCTCCAAAAAACCTTGTTTCTCGAACCAGCCTAGTTCGAAGGAGAAAGCATTTTTATTCGCCACATAGGTAGCCTCTCCCGAGTCTATTAGAAGTGGTGTGTGGTCTGAGATCTCTCTCTGCATCGCATGAACCGACACCAAAGGGTACTTTTGTTCCCATTCCACACTAGCGAGTACCCTATCCAACTTTTCATAAGTCGGAGTGGGCAAAGAATTGGCCCATGTAAATTGAATACGGGTGAGCTCAATTTCTCTTAAATTAAGACTCTCAATAATCATGTTAAAAATCATAGACCAATGTCCATCAAAATTGTCATTATTCCTTTCATCTCTCCTCTGAATTATATTAAAATCCCCGCCGACTAGGATTGGCAGGGTTTCATCTCCACAGATTCGCACCAACTCGGCTAAAAAAATCTGGTTTGAGTTCAGGTTGTGCTGCCCCATATACAACAACAAGAGACCATCGGAAACCATCCAACTTTGATCACACCCGAAACTTAACCGCAAAATCTTTACGAACCACATTAAGCGTACCTCAAGCGTTTCACACCGAACCCCTAGTGAAATCCCACCAGATCTTCCTCTAGGCGGTAAGGTGTGCCAGTCAAAATCAATAGCTCCGGAGAGAGTTTGAAGGAACTGTGATGTAAAATTATCTCGTCTTGTTTCCAAAAGTGCAATAAAGTCTAAGTGTTGTTCTATCGTTGTCTCCGCCAAGACCCTTTGTTTAGCCAAGTCACCTAGACCTCTGCTATTCCAAAAGACTCCTTTCATATGTCATCATGAATTTTTCTTAAGCTTAACTCTAGCACTTCTACGAACTGCCGAAGTAGGATAAATTTTCCGCTTCCAAGGTCGTTTGGGCTTCTCCCCATCACCCTTCGGGAATGTCGGATCGGCGGCGTAAGAGACTGTGCCCTCCATCATTAGAGGCTCTACGGTGTCTGTGGTCTCCGACCCCTCCTCATCATCGGCCTCCGTACTAGGCAAGAGATTGTTATATATATTTTCGAGAGCGACCATTCCTAAATTTTCCATGTCATTGTCATTCATGGGTTTGACAGATACAAGATTACCAATAATTTCTGAAGCCCTCTCCGCTTCTAAGTCTAAAAGATCGTTTACGGATTTCACAACCTCAGTTTCATTTGACCCCAAAGAGATTCCTAAGTCGTTTGCCTTATCAACTATGTCATTCTCTATGTAATGCAAAATTGAACAACTCTTATCAAATGACCTACCTGTAGTAGCCTTGACATCGCGAAGCATGGCCGCCCTCTTGGCGCGCGCTAGTTGCAGGTCGTCCGCGTCTGGCTGTCCCTAGATCCGGCTACTGACACGCCTGCCAGCCGTCACCGGATCCGCGATCGCACCGAAAGCGATAAGCTTATCCGCCGTCCTCTCCCGAGGCGTATGCACCCGACTCCCACACCCTTCCCCAAGCGTCGGTGAAGAAGGGTAGGGCGTGGTCGAGCGGGTATCGCCCACAATAGCCAAGGGGGAAGGAGACCGTGGAGCCACCTGCTCGATAGTCCCGCTCCCCTCCCTTCACCATCACAACGGCGCGGTCCCTGTCCATGCTGCTCGGTGGAACCTGCGCAGAGGGTAAGCCACGGGCCTTCGGCCCGCACCTCTCCCCCAGCTCGCCAGGGATCACAGGATGAGAAAGAGCACCTCGGACCTCCTGTCCAGGCGCCTCTCCCGAGATAATCGAGCCCAACGTGTGTGGGCGGGCGCTACGAGCCTCCTGCCCACAGCCCCCCACTCGTTGTCAGCCGCAAGTGCCCACCTGACCATCGGGCGTGGAGAGCATTAGGTCCCTCGAACCCACCGTGTCTGGGCCATTGTCAGAAGTGTGTCGTGTCACCGGTGTTGCCAGCTGTGGGGTGCCGGACATCTCTCTCGGCGTTACCGTCAGTCCGGAGTCAAGGACCGCCATCGGCTCACAGACAGGGACCATTACCGGTGGCAGCTCAAGTTCCGCCGGGTCGTCCGCCTCAACTCTGCAGCTCAAGTTCCGCCCGTCTGCCTGAAAGGCACCAAAAGAACATGTGTTTCCTACTCAGCGCATATTTGTTCCTACTCGGTGCATATACTCTCAGGCAGCATATCCCTAGTGAACCGATGGTACTGAAGGCTGTGTTGAAGGGCCTCTCAACGAACCTAAGGCTTCTACACCAACACGTACTAAGAAATGAATCCGAAAAATATGACGATTGTTACACAACCAAGGTGATAGAGGGGCTCCAGTTTGTCGAGTACACACCAATACGTAATAATATGGTTGCATGCATCGTTCAGATGCAGAGGACGGGTGCAAGCCTCCTTTTCCAAAACAAAATAGAGGCCAAACTCGAGAAGTCTAACCTTATCACATGCATGCACTAGTAAAAAAAGGACCTAATGTGAGACACATTAGTCCCGGTTCAATTTTGGCCCGGTACTAATGGTACCATTAGTACCGGTTCGAATGGCTATGCATTAATGCCGGTTCGTGTTGAACCTTTAGTACCGGTTCGTGTCACCAACCGGTACTAAAGGGGTGGTGGCAGGCTGGCGTCAGGCCAGGCCCCCACGATCACCTTTAGTACTGGTTCGTGGCACGAACCGGTACTAAAGGGGGTCTGACCTATAGTCCCGGTTGGAGACACAAACCAGGACTATAGGGAAATTTTCAAACTCTACCCCCCCTCTGTGTATCGACATTTCAGTTTAGAAAAAATCAAAAGAAAATGATAAAAACTTTTGCATACGATGTCAGAAAAAATGTATAATATATCAAAAAATTCAGCACGAAAATCCGCATCTGATTTTGACAGCCTACGGTCTGTTTGCAATTTTTTAGAATCCTCAAATTCCAAAAGGAAAAAAAGATATGCTCAAATTTCAGTTTTTTTAAATTTTGGTTAAATCTGGTCAAACTATGGCCAAACTACTTATTCAAGAAGTATTAATATTACTACATAATTATTCAAGAATATTAGTGTTACTAAATAATTATTTCCATTTTTTAATTTTGGTCAAATCTAGTCAAACTTATTCAAGAAATATTAGTGTTACTAATTTTTTTTAAATAATAGTTTCAAACTCAAATGGTGAAACGCGTGACCTAATGCTCAAGGTAAACTGCCGAGGGTTAATAGGATTGACAGCTTACATATGTTAGGAAAACAACAAGTGCAGACTTGAAAAGTAGGGGGAATAGAACTCCGAAGTTAAGCGTGCTCAGGTTGGGGGAGTGAGAGGATGGGTGACCGGCCGGGAAGTTTGACGATTTGGAATGAGTGATCCACACTTGAGCAGTTAAGAGGGGTGATTAGAGACTAAATCATCAAATAATTCAGAAAATCGAAAAAAAATTTAAAAAAAAATCAAAAAAAGATTTAGTACCGGTTCGTAACACCAACCGGTACTAAAGGTCCCCTATACCACGGCGCGAGCTCACGCCACGTGGTGGGCCTTTAGTGGCGGTCCGTGCCGAACCGGTACTAAGGGAAGGGGGGGTCTTTTTAGTCTCCACTCTTTAGTGTCGGTTGCAGAACCGGTCCTAAAGGCCCTTACAAACCGGTTTTAAAGCTTCGTTTTCTACTAGTGATGTGTACAACATTGAGATCCAAACAAGGCTAAGATATCATGGCGAACTATGTCTGGCAAGGCATGCTTGCGAATGCAAACAAGGACAACATACTCGTGCCCTACCTTGCCATGTAAGTCCTTCAATCATTTATGCTTGAACATATATAACGGACTTCGGGGGTTGATCTCATGCATATTAACTTGTACCATTCTTTGTGCAGCGACGAACACTAGATCTTAGTCTTACTATTACTAGGGCATGTCAGGGCCTTTGTATTTGATTCAAAGAGACACCCTAACAAGGACTGGACTACACTGAAGACCATTCTGGATGATGCTTTGCACAAGTATAATCACGAAGGAACCCGCAGAATGCATAATAACTTCACGTTCTGCACGAGCTTCTGTTGCAAGCAAGAATCACATGAGTCGTGCAAGTATACAAGCTGAATTGATGATTCATACTTGAGAAATCCAACCATATTAAGATACATGGCAATTGTTCTTGAATGCATGACCAAGAAGCTGGCAACACGTCTAGCAACCAATCAACAACCAAATAATTAACACATAGATCTTCTTCTTACTTCATAAGAAACTTCAGCATAATGCATCAATAAGGGTCCACATGTGCCAGGCGTGACATGGCTAGTACTTTGTTAGTACAGTTACTGATCAAAATTACATAGAAAATTTGAGAGACGATGCATTGTTCCATGTCATGTTCTTGAGTCGTTCATCTCTCCACTCCCAAGTTTTCACTTTCTCTTCCTTCACTAACCACAATGAGGTGATCCTATTTTCTCCATCATATGCCACCATCGATATTATGGGTTCCTCTCTACTATACGTCTGCTCTGGCGAGGGGAGGGTATATGCCCCCTTGAGTCCGATCTCTAGCTGGCTTTAATTTGTGTGTGTGCGGTGCTACTTCGGAAGGTAATGGTGGTGGCATATTCAATAAATCTTCTCGGGCCCCCGTCACATCCTATTGTTGCTCATGGCAACGTTGATGACTTAGTGTCGGTGGGTGATGTCGACAACGCGGTGATGATATCCCTTTTGTCTTTATTCTCCAATCTCATCTCCATTACCGAGGTATTTGATCCTATGCTGTTAGGAGGTTTGGGAGGAACGTATACATGAGTTTGATCCTATGCTGTTAGAGAACGTTATGCTTTTCGTCCTCCCCAAATGCGACAACGATGACACACACCGGAAGAAAGGTGCTTCAGAGCACAAGATGCAGTTAGAGGTAGGCAGAATCAGGTGTCTCCTTCGATTTCGTCAAACAGAGGCAAAGCAGAAGTATCTCAACGAGCATTCCGAATGTCTCTGATAGATGAGCCACAACAGTTTTGGCCTCGGTGCTGGCTTATTATTCAGCTCATAAAGAAAATCCCACATACACCGCAGTGACGAATTTTGGCATGATGGGCGTTGGCCTTCTTTATCTCTGATGTTACTTTGACTGCGGTGACAGGTGATGAAGTGCGACCAAGGTGTGCCGTGCAGGGAGTTTTCAGGTCTTGTTTTTAGCGATATCTTTTCTAAGATCTTTTATGCAGTTTTTTCAGGTCTTTATACTTCATTAGAGTGTTCCGTAAGCATCACTAAAAAGGAAGTTTAGAACTCCAAGAATACAACATGACACGTCCCTCTTATCTTCATGTAACGTCTCGGCTGTTGACCCAGATAACGATGCTGCCGAGTACCTTCCGACAAAATACGTGTACGAGCTTGTCTGATTAGCTTCCGAGTCGCCGGACGACGGAGACGCAATACGCACGTACTAGCTATAAGCTAGCAAGCAGGCAGCCTGGTGGATGCTTTGGATGTCTAGCTAGCTTAGCACAAGAAACAAGCACAGGAGACACGCTTGAGTTGATTGCAAAAGGATCGTGTCGAGCCTTTGGATTTTTATTGCTTTGTTTGATCTGATGCTACAATGTAGGGGTACACGGGTATTTATATTAGCTGCTAGCCTATTACAAAACCGAGTCGGTGACTGCTCCTAGTCCATACCGGACAGGATTTCTACTACGTGGTTGATTCCAACAATCACCCCCCCCCCCTCCCCCAACCACGATGTCCTCACTTCACAGCTTGGACGCCGATCCTTTCCCGCATGTTCGTGAATTTCTGTCGTCCCAAAGATTTGGTCAGGATATCTGCAAGCTGATCGTCGGTGCAAATGTAGTTGACTTCAATCTTGCCTTCTTCCACGCAATCCGGTATGTAATGATACCTTATATCAATGTGCTTACTTCTATCATGATACACTTGATTCTTACATAGAGAAATCGTGGACTTGTTGTCAACATAGAGCACCACTCCTTCCGGTTCCTTGTCAGTGAGGTCACCGAGTAGCCTTTCTAGCCACACACCTTGACTTGCCGCGGTTGCAGCTGCAATATACTCCCCTTCACAGGATGATAATGCGACCACCTTCTGCTTTTGTGATAGCCAACTCACTAAGCTTCTTCCCAAGAAATATGCCATGCCCGAGGTACTTTTACGGTCGCCAATATCTCCTGCCAAGTCACTATCACTGTAGCCAAGTAGCTCCACCATCTCCTTCCGCTTCTCTCTCAAATAGACACAACCGAAGTTAGTTGTCCCTTTGATGTACCTGAGTATTTGTTTCACATCTGCCCAATGTTCTATCGTGGGTGCTTCCATGAAGCGACTCACTACGCCAACAGAATAGGCCAAGTCCGGTCGTGTATTCACAAGATACCTTAGGCTTCCGACCACACTTCTATACTCCGTTGCATCAACCGCGGGTGCTTGGCTCCTTTTGCTAAGTTTAAGTCGAGGCTCCATTGAAACATGACATGGATTGCAGTCCTCCATGCTACAGCTTTCAAGAATCTTCTCTTTGCATATGCCTTCTGGCATAGTGTGATTCCCTCTGGATTTTGATGTACCTCGATCCCGAGATAGTAAGTCAAGAGCACTAGATCACTCATATTGTAAAGCTCCTTCATTTGTAGCTTGAATCTAGCAATCTCCTCCTCATCTGCTCCAGTTATCAAGATATCATCAACATGTATGCCTTTACCTCGCTTGTACATAGCATGCTCCAGTGGACATTTTGTTGGAAATATGCCCTAGAGGCAATAATAAAATGGTTATTATTATATTTCTTTGTTCATGATAATTGTCTATTGTTCATGCTATAATTGTGTTATCCGGAAATCGTAATACATGTGTGAATACATAGACCACAACACGTCCCTAGTGAGCCTCTAGTTGACTAGCTCGTTGATCAAAGGATAGTCATGGTTTCCTGACTATGGACATTAGATGTCATTGATAACGGGATCACATCATTAGGAGAATGATGTGATGGACAAGACCCAATCCTAAGCTTAGCTCAAAGATCGTGTAGTTCGTTTGCTGTAGCTTTTCTGAATGTCAAGTATCATTTCCTTAGACCATGAGATTGTGCAACTCCCGGATACCGCAGGAGTGCCTTGGGTGTGCCAAATGTCACAACATAACTGGGTGACTATAAAGGTACATTACAGGTATCTCCGAAAGTGTCTGTTGGGTTGGCACGAATCGAGACTGGGATTTGTCACTCCGTATGACGGAGAGGTATCTCTGGGCCCACTTGGTAATGCATCATCATAATGAGC
The DNA here is from genome assembly GCF_056163025.1 of Triticum urartu. Taxonomy (NCBI): domain Eukaryota; kingdom Viridiplantae; phylum Streptophyta; class Magnoliopsida; order Poales; family Poaceae; genus Triticum; species Triticum urartu. The sequence continues at coordinate 686,688,111 of NC_141879.1, forward strand.
TCAAAGTGATCAAGTGATTGATCATGGGATCATGCATTACGGTACGAGTAAAGTGACTTGCCGATAACGAGACTGAACAAGGTATTGGGATACCGACGATCGAGTCTCGGGCAAGTAACGTACCGATTGACAAAGGGAATTGTGTACGGATTGATTGAATCCTCAACATCATGGTTCATCCGATGAGATCATCGTGGAGCTTGTGGGAGACAACATGGGTATCCAGATCCCGCTGTTGGTTATTGACCGGAGAGGCTTCTCGGTCATGTCTGCATGTCTCCCGAACCCGTAGGGTCTACACACTTAAGGTTCGATGACGCTAGGGTTGTAGAGATATTAGCACACGGTAACCCGAAAGTTGTTCGGAGTCCCGGATGAGATCCCGGACGTCACGAGGAGTTCCGGAATGGTCCGGAGGTAAAGATTTATATATAGGAAGTCCAGTTTCGGCCTTCGGGAAGGTTTCGGGGTCACCGGTATTGTACCGGGACCACTGGAGGTCCACCGGGTGGGGCCACCTATCCCGGAGGGCCCCATGGGCTGAAGTGGGAGGGGAACCAGCCCTTAGTGGGCTGGTGCGCCCCCCTTGGGCCCCCCTACGCCTAGGGTTAGAAACCCTAGGGGTGGGGGCGCCACCCTTGCCTTGGGGGGCAAGACACCCCCTTGGCCGCCGCCCCCCTAGGAGATTGGATCTCCTAGGGCCGGCGCCCCCCCTAGGCACCCTATATATAGTGGGGGGAGGGAGGGCTGCGCACCGAAGCCCCTGGCCTCTCCCTCTCCCTCCCGTGACACTCCTCCATCTCCCAGCGCTTGGCGAAGCCCTGCCGAGATCACCATTGCTTCCACCACCACGCCGTCGTGCTGCTGGATCTTCATCAACCTCTCCTACCCCCTTGCTGGATCAAGAAGCAGGAGACGTCTCCCAACCGTACGTGTGTTGAACGCGGAGGTGCCTTCCGTTCGACACTAGGTCATCGGTGATTTGAATCACGTTGAGTACGACTCCATCAACCCTGTTCTCTTGAACGCTTCCGCTCGTGATCTACAAGGGTATGTAGATGCACTCCTCTCTCCCTCGTTGCTAGATGACTCCATAGATTAATCTTGGTGATGCATAGAAAATTTTAAAATTCTGCTACGTTCCCCAACAGTGGCATCATGAGCTAGGTCTATGCGTAGTTACTATGCACGAGTAGAACACAAAGTAGTTGTGGGCGTCGATATTGTCAATTTGCTTGCCGTTACTAGTCTTATCTTGATTCGGCGGCATCGTGGGATGAAGCGGCCCGGACCAGCCTTACACGTACACTTACGTGAGACCGGTTCCACCGACTGACATGCACTAGTTGCATAAGGTGGCTGGCGGGTGTCTGTCTCTCCCACTTTAGTCGGATCGGATTCGATGAACAGGGTCCTTATGAAGGGTAAATAGAAATTGGCAATTCACGTTGTGGTTTTGGCGTAGGTAAGAATCGTTCTTGCTAGAAACCTATAGCAGCCACGTAAAAACTTGCAACAACAATTAGACGACGTCTAACTTGTTTTTGCAGCAAGTGTTTTGTGATGTGATATGGCCAAAGGTTGTGATGAATGATGAATGATATATGTGATGTATGAGATTGATCATGTTCTTGTAATAGGAATCACGACTTGCATGTCGATGAGTATGACAACCGGCAGGAGCCATAGGAGTTCTCTTTATTTATTTATGACCTGCGTGTCAACATAAACATCATGTAATTACTTTACTTTATTGCTAAAGCGTTAGCCATAGTAGTAGAAGTAATAGATGATGAGACAACTTCAAGAAGACACGATGATGGAGATCATGATGATGGAGATCATGGTGTCATGTCGGTGACAACGATGATCATGGAGCCCCGAAGATGGAGATCAAAGGAGCAAATGATATTGGCCATATCATGTCACTATTTGATTGCATGTGATGTTTATCATGTTGTACATCTTATTTGCTTAGAACGACGGTAGCTTAAATAAGATGATCCCTCGTAATAATTTCAAGAAAGTGTTCCCCCTAACTGTGCACCGTTGCGAAGGTTCATTGTTTCGAAGCACCACGTGATGATCGGGTGTGATAGATTCTAACGTTCGAATACAACGGGTGTAAGACAGATTTACACACGCAATACACTTATGTTGACTTGACGAGCCTAGCATGTACAGACATGGCCTCGGAACACAGAAGACCGAAAGGTCGAGCATGAGTTGTATAGAAGATACGATCAACATGAAGATGTTCACCGATGTTGACTAGTCCGTCTCACGTGATGATCGGACACGGCCTAGTTAACTCAGATCATGTTATACTTAGATGACTGGAGGGATGTCTATCTGAGTGGGAGTTCATTTAATAATTTGATTAGATGAACTTAATTATCATGAACTTAGTCTAAAATCTTTACAGTATGTCTTGTAGATCAAATGGCCCATGTTGTCCTCAACTTCAACGCGTTCCTAGAGAAAACCATGCTGAAAGACGATGGCAGCAACTATACGGACTGGGTCCGGAACCTGAGGATCATCCTCATAGCTGCCAAGAAAGATTATGTCCTAGAAGCACCGCTAGGTGACGCACCCGTCCCACAGAACCAAGACGTTATGAACGCTTGGCAGACACGTGCTGATGATTACTCCCTCGTTCAGTGCAGCATGCTTTACAGCTTACAACCGGGGCTCCAAAAGCGTTTTGAGAGACATGGAGCATACGAGATGTTCGAAGAGCTGAAAATGGTTTTTCAAGCTCATGCACGGGTCGAGAGATATGAAGTCTCCGACAAGTTCTTTAGCTGTAAGATGGAGGAAAATAGTTCTGTCAGCGAGCACATACTCAAAATGTCTGGGTTGCATAACCGCTTGATTCAACTGGGAGTTAATCTCCCGGATGACGCGGTCATTGACAGAATCCTTCAGTCGCTTCCACCGAGCTACAAGAGCTTTGTGATGAACTTCAATATGCAGGGGATGGAAAAGACCATTCCTGAAGTTTTTGCAATGCTGAAATCAGCAGAGGTAGAAGTCAAAAAGGAACATCAAGTGTTGATGGTGAATAAAACCACTAAGTTCAAGAAAGGCAAGGGTAAGAAGAACTTCAAGAAGGACGGCAAGGGAGTTGCCGCGCCCGGTAAGCAAGCTGCCGGGAAGAAGCCAAAGAATGGACCCAAGCCCGAGACTGAGTGTTTTTATTGCAAGGGAAGTGGTCACTGGAAGCGGAACTGCCCCAAATACTTAGCGGACAAGAAGGCCGGCATCACGAAAGGTATATGTGATATACATGCAATTGATGTGTACCTTACCAGTACTCGTAGTAGCTCCTGGGTATTTGATACCGGTGCGGTTGCTCGCATTTGTAACTCAAAGCAGGAGCTGCGGAATAAGCGGAGACTGGCGAAGGACGAGGTGACGATGCGCGTCGGGAATGGTTCCAAGGTCGATGTGATCGCCATCGGCACGCTACCTCTACATTTACCCACGGGATTAGTTTTAAACCTCAATAATTGTTATTTAGTGCCAGCTTTGAGCATGAACATTGTATCAGGATCTCGTTTAATTCGAGATGGCTACTCATTTAAATTCGAGAATAATGGTTGTTCTATTTATATGAGAGATATGTTTTATGGTCACGCTCCGATGGTGAATGGTTTATTCTTAATGAATCTCGAGCGTAATGCTACACATATTCATAGTGTGAATACCAAAAGATGTAAGGTTGATAATGATAGTCCCACATACTTGTGGCACTGCCGCCTTGGTCACATAGCTGTCAAACGCATGAAGAAGCTCCATGCAGATGGACTTTTAGAGTCTCTTGATTACGAATCATTTGACACGTGCGAACCATGACTCATGGGTAAAATGACCAAGACTCCGTTCTCAGGAACAATGGAGCGAGCAACTAACTTATTGGAAATCATACATACTGATGTGTGCGGTCCAATGAGTGTTGAGGCTCGCGGTGGCTATCGTTATGTTCTCACCCTCACTGATGACTTGAGTAGATATGGGTATGTCTACTTAATGAAACACAAGTCTGAGACCTTTGAAAAGTTCAAGGAATTTCAGAGTGAGGTTGAGAATCAACGTGACAGGAAAATCAAGTTCTTGCGATCAGATCGTGGGTGAGAATACTTGTGTCACGAATTTGGCACACACTTAAGAAAATGTGGAATAGTTTCACAACTAACGCCGCCTGGAACACCTCAGCGTAATGGTGTGTCCGAACGTCGTAATCGCACGCTATTAGATATGGTGCGATCTATGATGTCTCTTACCGATTTACCGCTATCATTTTGGGGCTATGCTTTAGAGACTGCCACATTCACTTTAAATAGGGCTCCGTCGAAATCCGTTGAGACGACACCGTATGAATTATGGTTTGGGAAGAAACCTAAGCTGTTGTTTCTAAAATTTTAGGGATGCGATGCTTATGTCAAGAAACTTCAACCTGAAAAGCTCGAACCCAAGTCAGAAAAATGCGTCTTCATAGGATACCCTAAAGAAACTGTTGGGTATACCTTCTACCTCAGATCCGAAGGCAAGATCTTTGTTGCCAAGAATGGTTCCTTTCTAGAGAAAGAGTTTCTCTCGAAAGAAATAAGTGGGAGGAAGGTAGAACTTGATGAAGTATTACCTCTTGAACCGGTAAGTGGCGTAGCTCAAGAAAATGTTCCTGAGGTGCCTGCACCGACTAGAGAGGAAGTTGATGATCATGATCATGAAACTTCAGATCAAGTTTCTACTGAACTTCGTAGGTCCACAAGGACACATTCCGCACCAGAGTGGTACGGCAACCCTGTCTTGGAAATCATGTTGTTAGACAACGGTGAACCTTCGAACTATGAAGAAGCGATGGCGGGCCCGGATTCCGACAAATGGCTAGAAGCCATGAAATCCGAGATAGGATCCATGTATGAAAACGAAGTATGGACTTTGACTGACTTGCCCGTTGATCGGCGAGCCATAGAAAATAAATGGTCTTTAAGAAGAAGATAGACGCGGATGGTAATGTGACCATCTATAAAGCTCGGCTTGTCACTAAGGGTTATCGACAAGTTCAAGGGGTTGACTACGATGAGACTTTCTCACCCGTAGCAAAGCTGAAGTCCGTCCGAATCATGTTAGCAATTGCCGCATTCTATGATTATGAGATATGGCAAATGGACGTCAAAACGGCATTCCTTAATGGTTTCCTTAAGGAAGAATTGTATATGATGCAGCCGGAAGGTTTTGTCGATCCTAAGAATGCTGACAAGGTGTGCAAGCTCCAACGCTCGATTTATGGGCTGGTGCAAGCATCTCGGAGTTGGAACATTCGCTTTGATGAGATAATCAAAGCGTTTGGGTTTATGCAGACTTATGGAGAAGCCTGCATTTACAAGAAAGTTAGTGGGAGCTCTGTAGCATTTCTCATGTTGTATGTGGATGACATACTGTTGATGGGAAATGATATAGAATTCTTGGAAAGCATAAATGCCTACTTGAACAAGTGTTTTTCAATGAAGGACCTTGGAGAAGCTGCTTATATATTAGGCATCAAGATCTATAGAGATAAATTGAGACGCCTCATTGGTCTTTCACAGAGTACGTACCTTGACAAGATATTGAAGAAGTTCAAAATGGAACAGTCAAAGAAGGGGTTCTTGCCTGTATTGCAAGGTACGAGATTGAGCACGGCTCAATGCCCAACCATGGCAGAAGATAGAGAAAAGATGAGTGTCGTCCCCTATGCCTCGGCCATAGGGTCTATCATGTATGCTATGCTGTGTACCAGACCTGATGTAAACCTTGCCGTAAGTTTGGTAGGAAGGTACCAAAGTAATCTCGGCATGGAACACTGGACAGCGGTCAAGAATATCCTGAAGTACCTGAAAAGGACTAAGGAAATGTTTCTCGTTTATGGAGGTGACGAAGAGCTCGTCGTAAAGGGTTACGTCGATGCTAGCTTTGACACAGATCTGGATGACTCTAAGTCACAAACCGGATACATGTATATTTTGAATGGTGGGGCAGTAAGCTGGTGCAGTTGCAAGCAAAGCGTTGTGGCGGGATCTACATGTGAAGCGGAGTACATGGCAGCCTCAGAGGCAGCACAAGAAGCAGTCTGGGTGAAGGAGTTCATTACCGACCTAGGAGTCATACCCAATGCGTCAGGCCCAATGACTCTCTTCTGTGACAACACTGGAACTATTGCCCTTGCCAAGGAGCCCAGTTTTCACAGGAAGACCAGGCATATCAAGCGTCGCTTCAACTCCATTCATGAAAGTGTTCAAAGTGGAGACATAGAGATTTGTAAAGTACATACGGACCTGAATGTAGCAGATCCGTTGACTAAACCTCTCCCTAGAGCAAAACATGATCAACACCAGAACTGCATGGGTGTTCGATTCATCACAATGTAACTAGAATATTGACTCTAGTGCAAGTGGGAGACTGTTGGAAATATGCCCTAGAGGCAATAATAAAATGGTTATTATTATATTTCTTTGTTCATGATAATTGTCTATTGTTCATGCTATAATTGTGTTATCCGGAAATCGTAAAACATGTGTGAATACATAGACCACAACACATCCCTAGTGAGCCTCTAGTTGGCTAGCTCGTTGATCAAAGGATAGTCAAGGTTTCCTGACTATGGACATTAGATGTCATTGATAACGGGATCACATCATTAGGAGAATGATGTGATGGACAAGACCCAATCCTAAGCTTAGCTCAAAGATCGTGTAGTTCGTTTGCTGTAGCTTTTCTGAATGTCAAGTATCATTTCCTTAGACCATGAGATTGTGCAACTCCCGGATACCGTAGGAGTGCCTTGGGTGTGCCAAATGTCACAACATAACTGGGTGACTATAAAGGTACTTTATAGGTATCTCCGAAAGTGTCTGTTGGGTTGGCACGAATCGAGACTGGGATTTGTCACTCCGTATGACGGAGAGGTATCTCTGGGCCCACTCGGTAATGCATCATCATAATGAGCTCAAAGTGATCAAGTGATTGATCACGGGATCATGCATTACGGTATGAGTAAAGTGACTTGCCGGTAACGAGACTGAACAAGGTATTGGGATACCGACGATCGTGTCTCGGGAAAGTAACGTACCGATTGACAAAGGGAATTGTGTACGGATTGATTGAATCCTCGACATCATGGTTCATCCGATGAGATCATCGTGGAGCTTGTGGGAGCCAACATGGGTATCCAGATCCCGCTATTCGTTATTGACCGGAGAGGCTTCTCGGTCATGTCTGCATGTCTCCCGAACCCGTAGGGTCTACACACTTAAGGTTCGATGATGCTAGGGTTGTAGAGATATTAGCACACGGTAACCCGAAAGTTGTTCGGAGTCCTGGATGAGATCCCGGACGTCACGAGGAGTTCCGGAATGGTCCGGAGGTAAAGATTTATATATAGGAAGTCCAGTTTCGGCCTTCGGGAAGGTTTCGGGGTCACCGGTATTGTACCGGGACCACCGGAAGGGTCCCGGGGGTCCACCGGGTGGGGCCACCTATCCCGGAGGGCCCATGGGCTGAAGTGGGAGGGGAACCAGCCCCTAGTGGGCTGGTGCGCCCCCCCTTGGGCCTCTCCCTGCGCCTAGGGTTAGAAACCCTAGGGGTGGGGGCGCCGCCCTTGCCTTGGGGGGCAAGGCACCCCCTTGGCCGCCGCCCCCCCTAGGAGGTTGGATCTCCTAGGGCCGGTGCCCCCCCTAGGCACCCTATATATAGTGGGGGGGGGGGAGGGAGGGCTGCGCACCGAAGCCCCTGGCCTCTCCCTCTCCCTCCCGTGACACTCCTCCATCTCCCAGCGCTTGGCGAAGCCCTGCCGAGATCACCGTTGCTTCCACCACCACGCCGTCATGCTGCTGGATCTTCATCAACCTCTCCTTCCCCCTTGCTGGATCAAGAAGGTGGAGACGTCTCCCAACCGTACGTGTGTTGAACGCGGAGGTGCCGTCCATTCGGCACTAGGTCATCGGTGATTTGAATCACGTTGAGTACGACTCCATCAATCCCGTTCTCTTGAACGCTTCCGCTCGTGATCTACAAGGGTATGTAGATGCACTCCTCTCTCCCTCATTGCTAGATGACTCCATAGATTGATCTTGGTGATGCATAGAAAATTTTAAAATTCTGCTACGTTCCCCAACACATTTCTCAAAACCAAGAGAAACTAGTGTACGATCAAGCTTGATATTCCACGCCCGAGGAGCTTGGCATAGCCCGTACAATGCCTTGTGAAGTTTAACACCTTGCGCATCTCTTCTTTTTTGATGTAACCCGGTGGTTGCTTCACATATACTTCTTCTTTCAACTCCCCGTTCAAAAAAGCAAATTTTACATCCATGTGATGTAGCCTATAAGATTCTTGAGCCGCGAGAGCTATAACTAGCCTCACCGATTCCATCCTTGTGATAGGAGCGAACATTTCCTCGAAGTCTACACCTTGCTCTTGCACATATCCTTTGGCTACGAGCCTTGCCTTATGCTTCACCAAGTTTCCTTCGGCATCTTTCTTGACTTTGTACACCCACTTGAGCCCTATGATTTTATGGTCGTTGGGTGGATCCACAAGCTCCCATGTTTTGTTGTCTTGGATCGATCCCAACTCCACGTCCATAGCGCGACGCCAACACTCCTCCGTGTTTGCATCTTCAAATTTCGTCGGTTCCTCGACGCTAAGCAAACACTGTCGACCTCTTCTTTTAATTTTCACCGGATTTACTTTTGGAAGCGCTTCCTTTGGATATAAATCCACCACTGGTCGAAGACATACGGGTGTCGGCGGACGTTCCCTTGTCTCCTGTACAGTCAAAGACGAGGAATCATCATCTGAAGTTGCCACACTTCCGTTTTCAGGCGATTGGAGCACTCTTGGGCTGGCTACACGTCCACCAGGTGAACCATGTGAGATTGGTGTATGTACAGGAGAACCAACAATCCCATGCACGTGGCCTTCTGGCCCTCCTGACGCAACGTGAGGGCTACGTCCTGGGCTGGCTTCTCTGGACTCTGGCTCGAGTCCATCTTCAGGTCCATCAGTTGGGCCACTGGATGGGCCGCTCCCCTCTGACACGTTCTTTTGGCCAGCTGAGCGAGCGCTACCAGGGGCGTTGCGGGCGTTGCTGCCTGGCGTGCCGTACGCAGCTTCGTGCACGTCGGCTGCTGCTCCTTCTGGCGCGTGCCTCGCGCCATCGTTTTCTGCCGTGCTGCTCGCGATGCTCGAAGTCTTCGGTTGATCATTAATGTCTGCATGCTCGTAATCATGATAAACAATGTCGAAAATTTCATCGAAAGACGGGTATACCGGTGATATGTCTTCAACGTATCTATAATTTTGAAAAACTCTTCCTGTAAACCGACAGATTTCTGACTGTTTTAAGCCGCGTCGCTCGGATGATGCGTGTCTGATATGGGTCCACAAATGCTTATCCCCTCGTTCCCAACCGCCCAATGCTTATCCTCTCCTCCGCTCATTCTTCCACCTCGTCTCTTCCTACCCATCCTCTTCCCATACCAAGGTAGCTGTGCACGGAGATGCCGGAGGCGATGCCCGGCCGCACCTTGCTAAAAGATCCTGCTGCCCGGCCGCAGCGATGCTGCAGGAGGAAGCGTTGTCGCCACTCGCCATGCTGCCCGCGTGCTCCTTCCAGCATGATGCCGGATGCACCCATTGTGCTGCGAGCAGTGGGCGTCCTCGCCGGCGACGCCTACTTCAGAGAAACACGGGGGAGGGAGGTACATGCTTGAGGGAGGTGAGGGTGCCTGACGTATGGCGGCTACGCGGATGCCACTGCTGCTGCCCCCGCTTCATATCGATGCCGGTGTTGCGAATTGCGATGGAGCTTCTCAGAGTTACAACGAGCTTCGCCGGAGCCGTCGGTGCTGCGTTGGAGCTCGAACTTGCTTGCAATGGAGCTTCGTGGAGTTGCAATGGAGCTTTGCCGGGCCGTCGATGCTGCATTGGAGCTCCGGCAGGGCTGCAATGGAGTTTCACCAGAGGTCGATGCTGCTGCCACGAGAGCTACAATGAAGCTTTACCGAATGCCACCCCATGGATCTCGTCGCCGGCGGACACTACTAGGAAAATGCCTACTAATGGCGCATCACTGGTGCGCCATTAGTATCACGCCACTAATATTTATTACTAATGGCGCACCACTGGTGCGCCATTAATATCTGGTATACTAATGGCGCACCACCCAGTGCGCCATTAGTATATAACACCATGCGCCATTAGTATGCCTCCCAGGGGCCATATTTAACCATGTGCTTTGGCACACTAATGGCACACTGCGGATGGATGCGCCATTAGTATACTTGGTATACTAATGGCGCACTATTTGGTGATGCGCCATTAGTATATTTTGGCATACTAATGGCGCACTCTGTAGTGATGCGCCATTAGTATGAATATTAGGTTTTTTTTACTTTTCTAATTTTTGCACAGGTTACAAAATATATTATTTGACAGAATATAGACAGTAGCACAAAGCAACAGCAGATTCATCGAATACAATAGAAGATTAGTCTCCGAATACACTTCATCATATTAGTCTCCGAATTCAAAAGACCGAACAAAGATAAAACATTACAAGTCTCGAGACCGCGAGTATCGAGTTTGTCTTCACATTACAAGTCGATATCGATCATCTAAACTACCATCACATAGAAGAGAGCTGTGGTCATCATGATGAGCATCATCGCGATGAAACTGGTCTTCATCCGGTTCCTCCAACGCTCCCTCCTCTCTCCCGCTAGATAGCGGGCGTATCTAGATTCCGCCTCCGCCCTAGTGGTGTACCCTTTGTAACTGTTACCGATGAAATGGTGAACCTGTCTCTGACACTCCTCCCAGTCGTCGTAGACTCCGGGAACCTTACCCTTGTACACGACATACGACGGCATCTCTATGCACAAGCGAAACAACAGGCAATACATACATAAGTAATATATAAGTATGCAACAAAAGGATCGGAAGAGAAAAGCAAGACATGACATTAATAGCACGATTCATGGTTCTACTAATAAATAGCATCGATTACATCTAAGTTGAACGACTGTCCAAACCAAAGAGACATACAAGTTCATTAAAGTTTAATTACAACATGAGCCAATCAATGTTTCAGAACTACACATAGCATCACTACTGTCGACTCGACTCATGAGACCGGAGCGTGGATGAAGCCGCCGTCTGTCGTGATGGTCATGAAATCATGGGCGTTGTCAGCCTGCATTTGTAGCGTTCCGTCTATCTCCCCGTTGGATGGTTGATATCTGAGGTAGAACTGCCCCGAGGTATGAAGGACATCTTGATGGATGATGTCTGCAAACTCCGACTGGATGCGAAAGAATTCTTGTCTGATGTCCGCATCCTGGATTGCCGACAAGCTCGCGGCCCAATCTTTGAGATTATTTGGTAGCAGAAGATGATGATGGTCCCTTACGATCGCCCGCATGTGATGGAGGGCGTAGTAGGCATCCTTCTGACCGCCAGGCGGCTCCTTGACGCAGTAGAATGTCGTATTTGTGGGCGAACACGTGCTTGCCGTACTTATGAACTGCCCTGGTGAAGGTGCTTCCAGACTTGGCGTAGCCGGGGAGAACATCATCAAGAACTTTCTTGATATTTGTGTAGTCTATCTTGGAGTTACGGTTCGGGTCGAAATACGTGGCCATGGAATATTTCGGGCTTAAGAGGATGAGTGTGCAATGTGTGTCACTGCACAGAACACGGAACGTTAGAAAAAAAAGAACGATCGAAATCTAAGAAATCATATGTTACGAGGCGGTTAAGGGATGACTTACTCGGGAAAGTAAGCCACAAGGAAGTTATCCTTATCTGGGTTCGCCAGAATGACGTCTTCGAGGTGTGAACTCGTGACTTGGCGGTCCCCAGCGCTGCTCAAGAGCTTGGCACGCATGTAGAAGGTGTCGAAGATCACGATGTCCGGGGTCTTGTCTCTAATGATCCGCATCTCCATACTCAGCGAAAACAGCCGAACGAAGGTGTAGTGCAGCGGATGAAGGTTAAACATAGTAAAGATGTCATCAAACCGCAGGACGATCGTACCCCCGATGTCGCCATCCACAAAGCCCTTGCCCTCTGGCACCTTGGCCACGAAAACCGGGTATGCCACATCATTCTCTCTTAGACGCCGCTTCTCCAAATAAAGAACACTGTTGTGCAGACTCCGCATAGCACCGGTTGCAGCATTGAGCATATTTGTCGGTAGCATCGCCCTACCCGCCACATGCACCCTCCTCGAGATATCCTTAGGTGAAGGTGGCCCGTCCTGAGCACGGATCATACTCGGTGCCGGCTGGCTCTCACCGGCGCCCTTTTTAGTTTGCCGTTTCCGGCTCTTCTTCTTGATCTGTTATAATGGGACCGAGTTCTGCTCAAAGACCGCCTTCTTGAGCGTGTTGGCGCTGATAATATTTCGCACCTCAGCTATCTGAGGCTCAGTGAAGGCGGCAGCTGGAGGCGTCTCCTGAGAACTGAACGCTAGATGACGCCTATTGCAACTGGGTTTCTCCGACGTACCAGCTAGTTCGCGGTCGTCTTGGTTGGGTTCTTGAGAAGGAGGCCCGCAGAACTCGTCATCGTACCCATGTTCGGCAAAGTACTTATCGACGTTGGTAAATGTACCGTTGTCGTCGTCGTCCGGATCTTGTGCCATAGGGATGTCCGGCATGTCCGGTAGCGTTGTGGCATTCTTGCCATGGCTTGGCGCCGGCACGACTGGCGGTCTTGTCTGTGGGGTGGTGTCCCCCGCCCCCAAACGAATCTGGCTCTTCGGCCAAAGCAGGGGCCAACTTACGCAGGCGCTGAGGGTCATCTCATCTTCTTCGTCGGCCCCAGCGGGTCGAATCGGAGGTAACAGCTCGTCGCAGCCTGGCAGCACCCGAACCACTTCAACCCTATACATTGTGGGTGGCATCGGATTACCGTGGAACACGGGGTTGCCCGGTTGAACGATTCTGCCCTTGGCGACATCGACCAACTCGCCGCCCACGAAGTGCAGGAGAGTGCAAGGAACGTCGGCGGCACCCTGCAAAAACATGTAGGGCGTCAGGGATGCCCAGTCAAAGGCAAGGAGATGAAGTCCTCGGCCGAGAGGCTTAGTTACCGTGATGCCGTCGAGCTCGGCTAATGTCCAGGCACCGCCAATGGCGGGCGTGCAACTGACAGAGGGGCCGCTTGCTGGCGAGGTGCCGGCCGGCATACACCCGGGTGCATTAAGCTCCAATGCCGGTGTCGGAGACACCAATACCGCCACCGCCGGAGACACCAATGGCGCCGCCTCCGTAGACACCAATACTGCCGCCGCCGGAGACACCAATGGCGCCGCCTGCGCGTTGTGCGAGTTGCTGCCCGTGAAGCTGGGAATCGGGGGTGGCCCCTGTTGGCCACCCGCAATCCATGTCGTTATCCCATGAATCAAGGTAGGCATAATGCCAGTGAGCGTCGATCCCAGTTGTTGTTGCACTTGCTCTTGGACCATCTCCGGAATCCGCGCCACTTGCGCCTTGAGTGCTTCAACCTCGCACGACTGGCTTTCCGAGCTGGTCTTTTTCTCCTTTCGCCCACCAGCGGTATAGTATGACGACCATTTTGTGGACAAGCCTTTGCCGGCCATACGACCAGCTGACGTTGGCTTACTGAGCTTATACCTGTTTTTCATTACGTTCAACGCCCTATTCAAATGGGTGTCGAAAGGGGAGCTCTGAGACGACCCCGCGCTACTGCTTTCTTTGTCCTGCGGAAGGAACGTGGACCATTTAGAAATATTGGGGATTAATTAGAATGCAACCATATGGAGCTAATTACGCGGGGGTGTATTCCTTACAGAACAAGCTCAAGCGCCTTGGTCTTCGGATCCGTGGTAAGCTCCTTTGTTACCGGGTCCTCCTTGTACCGGGCCCTGAGAAAGTTCCTGGTCTGCTTGTCACGGTATATCTCGAAGCAGGGCGATAGGCCTTGCTCGACACGCTCCGCATCCTCCTTGTCCCATATAGGCTCCACCACTCTGTAACCGCCGGGACCGAGTTGGTGGACCCCTCAGTTCAACTGCCGCATTTCTTTCCCCCACTGACTTGATTCAGAGGTTGCGGGGCTCTTGCACTTGATCTTGAACTCCTTGTAGTCATCTTCGCTAATCAAAGGATATTTCGCCTTGATCTTCTCATAACTATCACCTTTGTCAATCATTGCCTTCACCATGCTTTCCCAAGTAGACAGGGCCGTGCTCATCCTCGTGAGGGTGGCACCGTTCACTTTATTCCCCGAGAGGCGTGTGTTTGCGAACTCAGCGGGGAACTTGTATCGTTCGTGCAGCTTCGTGAAGAGGAGGCTGCGCAAATTCCCTCGGTCCTTATGCCTTAGGTTCTCGGTGTTGATCGAGGCGGTGCTCCGGAGAATGCACCCGAGCTGAACCGAGTACCCCTTGACTACGTGTTTGGGCGCCGTCGGATGCCCGTCGGAGTTTACTTCAGTAAATTCCTCCCTGACGGTGCCGAGCACGTTCGGGCACCGGTCCTTCCGTTGCCTCTTCGGTTGGCTGCCATCTGTGCGTGCGCCGCCATCATCAGTGGTGGCATCCGTGGCGCCATCATGAGTGGTGTCATCCCCGACACCACTAGGTGTTGTGTAGTCAGGATCGGTGTCTTCCGCGGCGTCCTCATAGCGGTGAGGTTCTTCCTCCAACTCTCGGGACAGCTCCCAGAATTGCTTGCCGCCCGAACCGCCAGCCTCATCGTTGTGGGCCATGTTTCGCTCTAAATAGGAAAAAAGTTTGGTCAAAAAGTTGGTTATTGTCAAGGAACAAGATCATGGTCTCATCATTTAGGGTTTGTCGACACCGAGGCATCCTAAAACCTAACCTTTTATCATTTAGGGTTTGTCGACGCCGAGGCACCCTAAAAGCCTAAGCGTACATCATTTAGGTTCTCATCGACACCGAGGCACCCTATAGAAGCCAAGTTAAGTTTTCATCATTTAGGGTTTATCGATGCCGAGGCACCCTAGGTTGGGCCTAATCACTTGGCTCTATTGCCACCTATGTTGGGTTTATCATCTAGGGTTTATCGATGCTAAGGAGAATTCTAAGCTGGGCCTAATCACTTGGCTCTATTGCCACCTATGGTTTAATGCAGCAAGAATGGCGGGGCAGTTGATCCTACTTAACTAAGTACTAAGATACCCCGGCCCATGCATTAGTCGCAAGTACCCCATATGTCCTATTTTTAGCAAAGTCATGCTAAAATTCACGGAAAATTTCAGCATGACCTTTGCTGAAAATAGGACATATGGAGTACCCGAATTTGCCGGAACGGAAGTTAATCGACATTCCGGCAAACTCAAGGGCCTCTCGGGGTACCTGCAAATTCATCACGACACAATGGTCGGAGGCAAAACCCAGCCACAGACCATATGGTCCTCTACTTTCATATGGAAAAAAATCAGCTCAACTTATGTGAGCTTCCATTCCAGATATAATAGGTCACCCAACAAAAAATCATCAATAGTATGATCAATTTTGAATCAATAGACATACTTCTCAAAAGAGGCATGATCAAATTCTAGTGCCCTTGACTTACTAGTATTTATCTCTTATGACTGATGAATGTGCATTGAGTCTAGAAGCAAAGACTCTACAGTGAAATGAAAAAAACCTTGGAAATATATTTATGATAACTCTAAATGGATCTGAAGGTGCAGATGCACTTGTAAAAAAAGGTATGCATTTGCAGCAGCTTTGTTCTGATTATGACACCATTCTGTTAAGAAGGCAAAATAACATTATCATCCCAATTCATGGTTGAAGTTGAAGACCCTAAGCTTTAAAATGCCAAGTCTCCATTACGCATGTTAACTTATTTACCAGTTCAGAACTATCACCAGAAAATAGTAAATCCACATTGACCACATAATATTATTTTGCAACCACTCAGTTTGTCCTTGACTGGGACACTTGAAGCACAAAACAACTAATGCAGAGCTAGGTTGTATGTTTGGCTTAAGGGTTTTCCTTTTCAAATTCTGACTCTGTTTCTAAACAAAGTAGGCTTCTATCCTGTCTAGAACGTAACGAAGATGTGCTGGATAAGATGAGTGTTTTTTAACAATTTTCTCATTTTGACAGCATCTGTATCACATTACACTTGATATATTTTCACTCCTGTGTGTTGTAATGAAGATGTCTTGGTGAGACTTGATATATGTCAAAAATTAGAAAAATCACAAGGTACTTTCTCTACCTAATAAACTCCATATGACCACATAAAACCCTGTTTAACACACCTGTAAAGAGGAACAACCCCCCTAAGGAGCTAGAAAGCTATATCGCCCACTGCCTCGTCGAATGTCTGCCAAGGGAAGAGATAAAGAGCATATAAAACATTACCCACACAAAAAAATGAGAGCATGTAAAAAATTTAAAAATGAGAACCATATTGACCAATCTAAACTTGGCATTACACTTGGCACGGAGGGAGTACACAATGACATAGTAGTTATCAATTTTCTCCTGTATGAGCTGTAGCTATCCCCACATACAAGAAAAAACTGAAAGCAAAGCTTTACTCTCCCAACAAGATTCTAAGCATACTACTTGACTAATAATAGAAAGCCCATGACAGTGAGGGTATCTAATACAGTAGTATTTCTAATTCTATAAGCCTGCAAGTTTATGAAATTGACACAAACCAATTTGGTTAGCATGTCACGGCAGCACATGATAGTGAGGTAGCAGCAGAAATGCACCTGATGCAGAAACGTAACCTACTGCCGCTGGATCATCAACCTAGATTCTTGCATTACAGAAAAGAGCATCACAAACTCAATTCTGGCAATCATTCAGCACTAGTATTTCAACGACTTGCAGATGATAAGCAGCTACATATATACATGTCTACAGACGACAAAGGCTAAGGTGAGGTGAACTTGGCGACGGCCGTGGTGCCCTCGGACCTCGCCGGGGAGGGAGATGCGGATGGAGGTCTGGACCCTAGATCGATGGAGCAAGAGCGCGCCGTCGCGTATAGGCAAATCAAGAAGCTAGGGCTTCGACCGTGGCGGAGGTCAGCGGTGATGGTGCGAACCCTAGAACTAGAGGAGAGATGAGGGGGGACAGCGGAGGAGGTGGAGCGAAATTACCTACGGGAAGCCGCCGGAGAAGGGGAGGTGACGGCGAGGGTGGAGTCCGGCGGGGTAGAGGCGGTCATCGTCTCCTCCTCCTTGTCGGTGTACAAAAAGAGGGGTGCACTTTTGGTACCCCTATAACTGTGCACGGGCAGTCTGAGCCACGGGCACCACCACACTGAGCAAGGCAAGGGAGGTGAGCCAAGGTAAGGCCGAAGCTCAGGAGAAGCAAAACGACGCCAAGACGAAGACCACAAAGAGCAAAGGGGACGAAGCGGACCCCCCGGCAAGATCCTTGCCGGGAGGCGGTTTTAGCAAACCCGGCAAGACCCTTGCCGTGACAGCTCGCCCCACACCTACGGAGTGAGTCACCCTTGAGTCCACTGCCCCCATGGGGCAAGGATTTGGGAGACATCCCCGTGGTGGCATGCAGATCTTTGTGAAGACATTCGAGATCAGATACACCCTTCAGAAGATGATGATCCTTGGCAGGATCCCAGCCAAGGAGGACCACAAGGCCCCCGGCAAGAGCCTTGCCAAGGATGACAGCAGGCACCACGGCAAGACCCTTGCCGGGGCCCCGACAAGGCCCTTGCCAAGAACACCCGTTGGGCCACCATCAGGCCCACGCCAGTCGAATCTCCACCGCCGTTCGCATGCAGCTGCTGACCCAACTAGCTGGGCAGGCACCTGCGTGGCGGCATGCAGATCTTCATGGAGACCCACCACTGCGCCACCTCAGCTGCCTGCCTGCCTACATGGCACTGCGGGCGCCGCTGGCCAGGGCGCGTGTCGACGCGAGAGGGAGCGGCGACGAACGAGACAGGGCTCTCCCCCGTCCCCGATAAAGCAAGGACACCTGGGCAAGACGCATTAAATGCGCCTTGTCATGTAATGCGAGGGATAACCTCACATCACTGTTCCCTTTCCACCTCCTGGTGCTACTGTGGCAACCCCTTTCCTATAAAAGGAGGCCCGAGGCGACCAGGAGGAGGATTTGGCTTTTTGGAGCTCCTCACGCCCCATAGCTAGCTCAAGAACACAGATATACAATCCACCAAAGAAGGAGTAGGGTTTTACGCATCCCCGCGACCCTAACCTAGATAAAAAAACCATGTGCTATCTGTTTGATCCGCTCTTCTCACGACCCCGCTCCCCGCAACCGTAGTAGGGATTCTTGTGATCCCATAGGTGTCGTTCTCACCGACATCTTCGGCACGCCAGGTAGGGGGCGCAATGGTGAGAATCGGCTCTAGCAGTTAGCACGGCACTCCTTCATCTTCGTGACCCTTGAAGAAGAAAGGAGGCCAGAAGATCGACACTCGAGCGATCGCAAACAGAAGCTAAGTTGCACTGAACCCTTATTTGTGCTCCCCTTCTTATTTGAGGTTATTCCCCTGGAGATATTTGCTTTGTATGAGAAACCTACACACCAGGGGGCTCTACCACGATCAGCAATGCCCTTGCCCTGTTTCGAGTCCGCTCAACAGCTCAAGCGGCTGCGTCGAGAATGGCAGAGTAGCCTTCCGCGATCTGCAACGCCCCCGATTCTGACTCGAGTCAAGCTCGACAGTTCGAGCGGCCGCGTTCAGAACGGAAAGGTGGCTCGTTCGGCAGCACGCGTACCCGGCTGGCCATGGGGATCCATCCCCAAAACGCCGCTAGGGGCTTCCGCGCCGGCAAGCCTTCCCGATCGGAGTAGGGCGCGCATACAAAGAGGAATTGAACGGGGAAATAACATGCATGAAAATTAAGAGTACTTCAAAGTTATATTACATCACATCATAGCTGCGGTTCTAACTAAAGATAAAATTTGTCTTGGTCGGGAACCCACAGCGGCGAAGAAGAACGGGATGCCTAATCCCGGCGTTGGCCTTCCACCCTCTTGATTTCGTCGATGCAGTCGGTGATGGGTTTGATGCGCTCCTTGAGCACCGTGAGGTCAGCACCATCCGGCAAGCTATTCATCGCGGCCGCGAAGTCAAGATCGGGATTCCAGTACACCGTCTTGGTGAGGACCTTGGTCACGACCCTCCGGCAGAGTCGCCGGGCCTCCTCGGCCAGCGTGGCCGCCCTGTTGGAGTGAAGATACGCCAAGGCTCCGAGGACGCCCTCGGAGAACAGGGTCAACTTGGTGTTGACGGTCCCGCTGCGCTCAGGGGCGTACCTCACGTGTGACATCCCCATGGTGGCCAACTGCGAGGTGACCCTGCCGGCGACCTCCTCTAGGCGGCTGATCCATCTGTTCTCATCCGCCACATAATCCTGGTGGGAGGCGGCCTCATTCGCCCGCAGCTGCTTCTCCTCCTCCAAGCTCCTGGTCAAGGTCTCCTCCCGAGCCCTGCTCTCCGACAGCATCTTCTCGAGATCCCCCAGCTTCAGCTTGAGGTCTCTGACGGAGTTTTGCGCTTCGGAGAGCTCCCCAGCCCTGCTGATGACCGCTCCTTGCGCCTCCACCAAGGCGCTGTTAAGCGTGCTCTTCTCGTTGGACAGCTTGAGGGCCTGCTCCTTCAGCTCATCCTGCGCCACCTCCAACTCCCTTACCTTGCCGGCATGGGCCAGAGCCTGGGCATCGAGTGCCTCCTTGTGCCTCTGCTCCAGCTCGCGAGTCCGCCGCACGACAAGGGCCTCGAGCTCCTCATCCTTGCCACGGAGCGCTGCGGCAAGCTTTGCCTCACGCGCGGCGAGGTCCTCTTCCTGGGAATTCAAGGTGGCTTGATGCTGGTTCCGGGCGGCCTCGGCCGCGGCAGCCAAGTTCGCCGCCTTTTCCTGGGCCTTCTCGATGTCGGCCATCTTCATGGTGAGCTCCACATCGCACTCGGCCAATTTCTCCTGAAAGGCCCTCTGCTCCTCACGAGCCTGGTGGAACCAGGTTTGCGTCTCGGCAATGCGCGCCTTGAAGTCCACCTCCGCGTTGTCCACCGTTGCCATCCTGGACTTGACCTTGTCTAGGCGAGCACTGTAGAGCACTTGGAGCTTCCGGAAATTGGCCCCCATGGCACGGAAAAGCTGCTCTTCTGGAGAACCGTCGCCACCAATGCCCGGCTCATCAACCACCTCGAGCCCGGTGGCGGCAAGCACCTCGCCGTCGAAAACTTCCCCTTCGGCGGGCGCCCGGCTTGACGCCCCTGGGAGGTGGAGGAAGAGATCGTCGCCCACCTTCAGATACCTGCCGGGGCCCGGGGTTGAGGAGGAGGGAGGCTGGTCACCCACCACCTCTTCCTCGATGGAGGCGTTGCCGGCCCCACCGGTAGGTCCATCGCTGGTGCCCTCGGCAGAAGCCTCGCCGGTCGCCTTGGCGGCCCCCGCCGCGGTGTCCTCGGCAGCATCCTTGGCGGCCTCCTCAGCAATGTTCCCGGCAACGGTATCCACGTCCTCCATACCTGTTGAAGGAGGGCCTGGGCAGCAATAGGAGCAATGAAGCCAAGAAAAGAATAAAGGAAAAACAGAGACGAAGGACAGGCGACTCACTAGTGCCAGGCTGAGAAGCAGAAGTCCCCTCTCCGCCAGCATTTGGCGTTGTGGCAGAGCCACCAGCGCCCAAGTTCCCCTCTTCCTCCATGGGTGTGGGCTCCGTGCCTGATGCCCTTGCCGGGGACGCCCCCCGCGGCGGCGTAGTCGATGGGGGTGGTGTGTTAGGGGTAGCCCTCTGTGGCTCCTCCTACTGCCGCTCCCCTCCTGCAAACCCGGCAAGGTCAGCATCATAGCATCGAGCACTTACCACATGTCGAGTAAGAAGAGGGTGACGAACTTACGCTGGGGGCTGCGCCGGGGGCTGCTGTCCGGGCTGCTCAGCACCACCAGTGGTGTCTTTGAAGCCCCAGCCGGGGGCTGGCTGCTCGTCGAGGTCCTCGCCCTCTTCGCCCTCTAGGCCAACGTCTCTGTCTCCCTACGGAACCAAAAATGGATCAAGACAAGCAATCCAATTCAAGGAAATGGAAATGACAGTAAGGAACGGAGAACTTACTCGTCATCCGTGTCCTCCTCTTCCACCAGTTTCCTTTTCCTCTCCGGGCTGAGAGGCCCGAGATCAAAAGGGAGCTCCGCATCATCATCCGAGTCAACGCCTGCCGGAGGAGGCAAAGGAGGCGGCGGGGTTTGTGCACGCCCGGATGAGGAAGGGGCTGTTGTCTTCTTCTTCTCAGCGGCCTTCGTCAGCCTCTTGGCTGCCGTGGCCCTCGTGTGGCGCCCAGACCCCTCCAGGGTCAATTGAGGCCGCACAGCCCTGCCGGGCTGGACCGGCTCACCGGAGCCAGCCCGCTGCGGGACTCGCCCTCTTCCCCTGGTTGGCGTCGAGCCCGCCGCTGCGTCCTCCTCCTCCCCCGACGACTCGTCGGCCACGTCTTCGACGAGCGGAGATTCAGTGTTGGCACTGCTGACCTCCGCGGAGGCCGCCGCCCATTGAGAGAGCTCCTCTTCCTCCGCCGCCGTTGCGGCCACGCCCCCGGCGCTGCCGGCCTCCATGGCAAGCTGTGCCTCCCTCGCCCTAGTGGCGATGTAGTCCAGCTCTGCCTGGGTGGTGTCCATGATAAGCCACCGCTCGGCGTCGGCATTGACGTACACCTCGATCAGGGTGTCGAAGAATTGCTGCACGTCCTCGACCTTCGGCTCCTTCCAGCTCGGGACACGGCCATGCGCATTACAGTCCGGCATCATGGCGATGATCTTGGACCGATGCGAATTGTTGCACAACGGGACCACCCCCGCTGGCAGCTTGAAAAATGGCCCCTTGAGGGCCTTGCCAACCTTTGCGGCAGCCCTCGCGGCCTTGCCGGTCCGCTCGACCTCGCCATCGCGACACACATCAAGCTGGAAAATCCGCTGGCAGAAGTGGGCATGCGCCAGCACTATGAAGTTGTGATCGAGGCCGGGGCGGAGTCGAATAATGTCAGCCGGGTTCGTGAAGAGCCAAGCTGGCCTCCCCTTGCTGTGCAACGGGGCGATCCGGTGGCGAATGAAGTCCGCCTCGATCATCTCAAGGGTGAGTCCGGCCTGGGTGAGCCAGAGAATCCTGGTGGTGGCGACGGTGAGCCTCCCATCGGCGGCGTCGACATCGCTCCAATCGCTGCTACGGACCGGCGGCACTCGGCGGACCTTGCAGAATTCCGGCGGGTTTTCATCTTCAATCCAGCACCACCGGCCACGCAATTCCTCCCACCTCTCCTTCACAGTACCGTCCAGGTATGCCCCCTTGGATCTTGGGATCCAGGTGATGCAACCGGAGACGGCTCCTCCCGGCTGGATTCGAGGGAAGAAGTAATGGTGGAAGAGCGCCGTGTTGGGTTGCACCCTGGAAAAGCCTTCGCAAAGATGCGCGAAGAAAGCCATGCACGCCACCGCATTCGGAGTAAAATCCAAGAGGCGAAAGCCGAAGGTGCGCATAACGTCGCAGAAGAAATCAGAGAAAGGAGGGCATAACCCGCAAGAAAAGTAATCAACGAAGAAGGGGTACCGATTTGAGGCAGGATCAGCGCAAGCGGCAGGAATGATGCGCGTCGCCGGGTGTCCCGAACACTCTCCCCCCATCTTCACCCCCCATAGGGGCTTGAAGGAGGCCCAGAGCTCTTGAACATCAACCGTCGAGGGGAAGAAGAAGGCGGACTTCGTCCGGTCCCCCAACAGCGCGCTCTCTGGCGGCTCCACCGTCCCGGCGCCCTTAGCCACCCCCTTGCCCTTGGCGAATTTGGGAGCCATGGCGACCAAGAAGTTCAGAGGGCTAAGGAAGGGGGATGGCAAAGCAGCGGCGGCGGGCGATAGAAAAAGCTTAGGAAGGAAGGAAGAAAGGGAACGACGGCTCTGAGATCGGAAAAGGCACGAGGGAAGAGGAGAAAGTGAGCAGCGCGCCCACGGTTATTCCTTATGGGGGAAAAACGCGGGCCGCCTCCTTTCACATTAACTGTGATGTGACGCATGCCCGCGGGAAGCAACCCCATGCATGCCGCCCACGTCACACACGCCTCCGCACGCCGCGCCACGCACGGGAAGCATGGGAAGCGCAACGCGCGAAGAGACTTACCGCGGTAAAAACCGCACCGCCTGCCCACGCACCGTTTTTGGGCCTAGCCCAACGACGCAATTGCGCTTACGTGTGGCCCAGGCCCAGGGGCTCCTGTCGGTGTACAGAAAGAGGGGTGCACTTTTGGTACCCCTAGAACTGTGCACGGGCAGTCTAAGCCACGGGCACCACCACACTGAGCAAGGCAAGGGAGGTGAGCCAAGGTAAGGCCGATGCTCAGGAGAAGCAGAACGACGCCAAGACCAAGACCACAAAGAGCAAAGGGACGAAGTGGACCCCCCCAGAAAAATCCTTGCCGGGAGGCGGTTTTAGCAAACCCGGCAAGACCCTTGTCGTGGCAGCTCGCCCCACACCTACGGAGTGAGTCACCCTTGAGTCCACTGCCCCCATGGGGCAAGGATTCGGTAGACATCCCTGTGGTGGCATGCAGATCTTTGTGAAGACATTCGAGATCAGATACACCCTTCAGAAGATGATGATCCTTGGCGGGATCCCAGCCAAGGAGGACCACAAGGCCCCCGACAAGAGCCTTGCCAGGGATGACAGCAGGCGCCATGGCAAGACCCTTGCCGGGGCCCCGGCAAGGCCCTTGCCAAGAACACCCATTGGGCCACCATCAGGCCCATGCCAGTCGAACCTCCACCGCCGTTCGCATGCAGCTGCTGACCCAACCAGCTGGGCAGGCACCTGCGTGGCGGCATGCAGATCTTCGTGGAGACCCACCGCTGCGCCACCTCAGCTGCCTGCCTACCTACATGGCACCATGGGCGCCGCTGGCCAGGGCGCGTGTCGACGCGAGAGGGAGCGGCGACGGACGAGACAGGGCTCTCCCCCGTCCCCGATAAAGCAAGGACACCTGGACAAGATGCATTAAATGCGCCTTGTCATGTAATGCGAGGGATAACCTCGCATCACTGTTCCCTTTCCACCTCCTGGTGCTATTGTGGCAACCCCTTTCCTATAAAAGGAGGCCCGAGGCGACCAGGAGGAGGATTCGGCTTTTTGGAGCTCCTCACGCCCCATAGCTAGCTCAAGAACACAGATATACAATCCACCAAAGCAGGAGTAGGGTTTTACGCATCCCCGCGGCCCGAACCTGGATAAACGAACCGTGTGCTATCTGTTTGATCCGCTCTTCTCACGACCCCGCGCCCCACAACCGTAGTAGGGATTCTTGTGATCCCATAGGTGTCGTTCCCACCGACACTCCTCCTCCTCGTCCTCCTCCTGGTCCTCCTCCTTTGGCTCGGGGCGCGGGGGAGCTGCAGTGGTGTGGGGCGCGGGGGCGCGTGGGTGGCGGTGCGGGGGAGCTGCGGTGGTGGGGGCGCGGGGGCGGCGGGGGTGGAGTCCAGCGGGGGTCGGGGCGGCTGCGTCGGGGCAGCGCGCGGGTGGATCTGGCGAGGGAGAGGGACGAAGGGGATCTGGCGAGAGGGAGGGAATTAGCTAGGGGGGAATCTTACTAATGGCGCGCCCGCGGTCGGTGCGCCATTAGTAATCTTTTTTTTACATAGCAATGGCGCACCAGGCAGAGGTGCGCCATTAGTAATCTTTTTTTATAAATAGCAATGGCGCACCAGCCAGAGGTGCGCCATAAGTAATTTATTTTTATTTTTTGTTGCATGTAATAATTTTTTAGAAAATGAAATATGAATATGAAAAAGTAATATTTTTTATAAAAACAGTAATAATTGTTGTTTAACAACAACTGTAGTCTACACTTTATTATTATTATTTTTTAAATGAATATGAATATGAAACGGGGGGTGCTCGTCGGCGGCGGTGGAGCGGGCCGGGGAGGGTGCGGGGGCTGTTCTTCGGCGGTGGTGGAGCGGGGGAGGGTGCGGGGGGTGCTCGTCGGCGGCGGTGGAGCGGGGGAGGGTGCGGTGGGTCGTCGGCGACGGTGGAGCTAGCGGGGGAGGGTGCGGGTGGGATCGAGATCGAGATGGAGGGGGATTGCGATCGAGATGGAGGGGGATAGAGATCGAGTGTCCTCATGAATATTCAATATTTTATCATATTGAATATGAAAAAATATCATCAAATTTGAAAAAATATTCATGAATTCAAAAAGTGCCCATGAAATTTAAAAATATTCATGATATCAAAAAGTGCCCATGAAATACAACCGAGAAATGAAGACTACGATTTAAATACAGTCGATCTTAGCTAGCTATCTGTTCATAATCTTCTTGGCCTTCTTTTTTGCAAATGGAGTTCTTCTGTGGAACGGACGTCCTTTAGGTAGGGTGGTCCTGCTTCTTCTTGTGGTGTATGCTGATACTACTTCATCATCGTCGTCATGTTCGATCTTCGGGTCGCCGTACTTGTCGAAGTCTTGCTCATTGGCTACTCCATCCATTCCGATGATCTTCCTTTTGCCTCTCCTCACGACAACATGACTGGGCTTTGACGGGTCGGTAATGAAGAAGCATTGGTCCACTTGGGAAGCCAGTACCCATGGCTCATTTTTTGCGGTGACGTTTGCGCCCCGCGGTCTTGGATTTGGCTTCGGGTATAACCATGGTGGTGAAATACCGGTCTTCTTTTAGGACGCTCTTGGCCCATCTGACACGGAACATCGGGACCTTCTCTCCAGCGTAGCTCAGCTCCCAGATCTCCTCGATCCTTCCGTAGTATCTGTCCTTGTCGTTACCGGTGTAGGATTCCATCGTTACCCCGGAGTTCTGATAACCATCGCTCTTCATGTCCTTGTCCTCGGTGTATAATGTGTAGCCGTTGATATCGTATGCCTCATAGGTCATCAGGTTGTGCTCGGCGCCCTGTGACAAGGCGAATATGAGTTGTTCTTCCGCGGAAGAATCCTCATGTAAAGGTTACGACAGAAGCTTCTGCTTGAACCAACGCGTGAAACATGAGTTGTGCTCTTTGAATATATCTCCGTCCATCCTCTGTTGGCCTCGGTCATTGTACGTCTTCTCAATAAAGGTTTTGTGCTCTACCACCCAAGGATCGACCACGTCTATGTGTTGTAGCGCGACTAGGTTTGCTCTTTCAAAGTCGGCGAGTCGACCCTCGAAGTCGACATGCATTTCGCGGCGACCCTCACGGTGACCCCATCCAGCGAGCCTGCCGAGGTGCCTGTTGACGGGCAGACCAACGGGGTTCTCGATGCCTAGATAATTCGTGCAGTAGGAGATGCACTCTTCGGTCAGAAAGCCCCTGGCTATACTTCCCTTTGGAAGTGACATGTTGCGAACGTATCCTTTGATGACACCATTCATCCTTTCGAACGGCATCATGCTGTGCAGGAACGTCGGCCCGAGTTGGATGATATCCTCCACGATATGGACCAGCAGATGCACCATAACGTCGAAGAATGCGGGCGGGAAGTACATCTCAAGCTCGCATAGTATCACCACGATCTCTTCCTTAGCCTTCCGAGTTGCCTCACGCCAACCGACTTCCGAGAGATGACGTCGAAAAAGTTGCATAGGCCAAATAGCGTTTCACAGACGTGCGCGTCCATGATCCCACGGATTGCAACTGGAAGTATCTGCGTCATCAGCATGTGACAGTCGTGAGACTTCATCCCGCTGAACTTCTGCTTTGCTGGGTCTAGGTATCTGCTTATCTTCCCTGCGTAACTGTAAGGAAGTTTTACTCCTACGAGGCAGGTGAAAAACTGCTCGATCTCCTCCTGACTTAGAGTGAAGCACGTGGGAGGGTAGTCATTTCCGGTCTTCTTGGCCTTTTTGCCTTTGCGACGACTTTCTATGTCCTGCTTCGCCTCATCATCATCATCATCATCATTAGCGTGAAGCTCCTGCCTGATGCCCATTGATTTCAAGTCTGCCCTTGCTTTCGGCCCATCTTTGGTCCTCTCTGGCATGTTGAGCAGGGTACCAAGAAGACTCTCGCACACGTTCTTCGTGATATGCATGGCATCAAGGCTGTGAGGCACACGGTGGATCTTCCAGTACGGCAAGTCCCAGAAAACAGACCTCGTTTTCCATACCTTCAGCAGCGGCTCTGGCGCCTTTCGCTTCTTTCCCGGCTCTGGCGCCTTTTGCTTCTTTCCCGGCAGTGGGCAATCTTTCCAATTTTTCAACAGCCCGTCTATTTCCTCGCCGCTCCTCGTACGCGGGCGTCTTCGGAGTTCGGTTTTACTACCGAACAGATCCTTGCATTTCCTCCACGGGTCATCATCGCGAAGCCACCTTCGATGTCCCATGAACACGGTTTTCGAAGACCCAGGATCTCTATCTAGCTGGCGATACGTTGTGTCATCCATGCACCTGACGCATCCAGAAAATCCGTGGACCACCTGCCCCGCGAGATATCCGTAACCGAGATAGTCGTGCACCGTCGTGAGCAGTGCAACTCTCATAGGGAAATATTCTTTCTCTGCAGCGTCCCACATATTGGCCGGCGTTTTCCACAGCGTGTCTAGCTCCTCTTTCAGCAGCCTCAGATACAGATTGATGTCGTTCCCTGGTTGTTTCGGCCCTTCAATTAACATAATCATGTGAATGTACTTCCTCTTCATGCACAACCAGGGGGGAAGGTTGTACATCCACACAAACACAAGCCAGGTGCTATGCATGCTTCTCTGGCTGCCAAACAGATTGACTCCATCGGTGCTCGCGCCCAACACGATGTTCCTTGGATCCTTCCCAAATTTTGGGTGTTCGAAGTTCAACGCTTGCCACTGGCTCCCATCCTTAGGGTGACTCAGCATCTTGTCTTTTTTATTTATCTCCGGATCATTTGCGTCATCTTCTCGCTTCTTCTCCTTCCTATCCGCGTGGCAACGTAGGAGCTTTGCTACCTTAGGGTCCGCGAAATACCGCTGCAGACGAGGAGTGATCGGAAAGTACCACACCACTTTTCGAGGAGCTTTCTTCCTCTTCTTGTATCGAGTGACGCCGCACATCGGACATATGGTAGACTCCGCGTGCTCGCCCCGATAAATGATGAAATTGTTCATGCACACATGGTATTTCACGTGCGGTAAATCCAGAGGACACATGACTTTCTTCGCCTCCTCGAAACTGGTCGGGCACTTGTTCCCCTTGGGAAGACATTCCTGCCAGAATGACATGTTCTTGTCGAAGCATGCATTGGTTATTTTGTGTTTTACCTTCATCTCCAAAGCCATGAGCGTTACTTTCAAGCGGGTATCCTCGGGTCTGCATCCTTCATACAATGGAGTAACCGCGTCTATCTCCAGTTGATCCAGCTTGGCTTTCTCTCGGGCGGCAGCTCTTGCGTTATCCGTCTGCTTGAGAAGCAACTCTTGAATATGAGGGTCCTGCACCCAGCCCATCGATGGTCCATTGTCGTCTACTCCTCCGGTATCTTGATCTTCATGATCATGCCCTTCGTCTGCTCCGGCATCTTCCTCATCATCATGTCCGGCATCTTCTACATGATGACTGTGTACAGCATCACCGTCGTGATCATGTCCTGGAGATTCTTCGTCTTCTCGCCCGCCCGAGCCGCGGTGGTTGTCTTGCTGCCCTTCCTCATTTCTTGCCAGGCCCCCGTGGACGACTTCATAGTCATCTTCATCACCTTGCCACCGATAGCCATCCATGAAACCACGCAAGAGCAGGTGGTCCCGCACCTGCCCGGAATCTGGGTCCGTAATAAGGCTCTTCAGCTTGCATCTTTGACACGGACATCTTATCTCTGTCTCGTTCTTTTGAAGCATCTCGGCCTTCGCGGAGCTCAAAAACCTATTCACGATGCCTTCGGTCATCGTGCGGACCATGGTCGCCTACGGGGTAGAGCAAAACGATATTTTAGAACCAAGAAAAAATTTGGCATGACTTTCCCTAAAAATAGGACCAAAAAGAATGCATAGTGCCAAAATTCTCGCCGAAGCGGAAATGAATCAACATTCCGGCAAAATATTGGCAACTATCGCATTTCAAATACCGGTACCTGCAAACACAAAAATATATGCAACGCCACAAACATATGCAACACCACAAACATACATAGATCTAGCTAGGCCACAAAAAGTGCATGTGCACGTTGTTGGAGCGAGGTAGGGAGAAAAAAAGTAGATCTACAACATGAAGCTAGCTTTCCCCTTACATACCTATCAAAAAAAGGTAATTTCAACACTTAATTTTGATGAATCTATGGTGCAAATGAGGTGAGGAGGAGGAGGCAGCCGACAAGCTTAGAGAAGG
Source organism: Triticum urartu (assembly GCF_056163025.1). Classification (NCBI taxonomy): domain Eukaryota; kingdom Viridiplantae; phylum Streptophyta; class Magnoliopsida; order Poales; family Poaceae; genus Triticum; species Triticum urartu. Next base: position 686,717,446 of record NC_141879.1, read on the forward strand.
AGGTGGGGGGAATGAAGTGGGGAAAGTGAGTGTGTAGGTGTGGCTGTCCAAAAATATCTAGCTGGTCCTAGGTTACTAATGGCGCACCACACAGCCATGCGCCATTAGTAACCCAACATACTAATGGCGCACCACACAGACATGCGCCATTAGTAGTTTTGCAAAAAAGTAAAAAAAATAATTTTTATACTAATGGCGCACCGTGGCACAGTGCGCCATTACTAGTTTAAACTAGTAATGGCGCACTATGCAACGTTGCGCCATTAGTAGTTTTGCAAAAAAGAAAAAAAAATACAGTAGTGGCACACTCTATGGCTGGTGCGCCATTAGTAGTTCTAACTACTAATGGCGCACTCTGCCCGGATGCACTATTAGTATGTTTGAAAAGATGAAAAAAACATTTTGTTACTAGTGGCGCACCGTGTGCCTAGTGCTCCATTAGTGTCTTCCACACTAATGGCGCATCTCCACATGGTGCGCCATTAGTATATAGTAGTGGCGCACCACTTCTCTGGTGCGCCATTAGTGTCAATTTCATCTTTAGCCCTTTTCCTAGTAGTGGGAGCTGCCATGCAACACCCCTGCTGTTATGAGTTGCGACGTATCTCGCCGGTGGAGGAGCTACTGCAACGCCCGTCATGCTGCGACGTGCGCCCCGGGTCTCACCGCCGGTGGAGCTGCATAGCAACACGCATTGTGCTGTGACACAATTTCATCATAGGATCTCGCTGGCGGCATCGAGGACCGTTGCATCGAAGCTCCCGTGGCGTCAAGGACTGCTGCATCGCAGCTTCGACGGTAGTTGTATTGCAGCTCCGGTGGCATCGAGGAACGCTGCATCGCAGCTCCGGCGGCGACGGGTGCTACATCACAACTCCGGCGGCCTCGCTGCATCGTAGCTCGGGCGATGGTGTCCGTTGCATCGCAGCTTCGACGAACTTGCTATACCGCAGCTCGAGTGGCGTGACGGCCGTTGCATCCAGCCGCTGCCTCCATGCTGATGGGCGTGCTTGGAGCGCCACTCTTGGGCGCTGCATGGCGAGACAAAGTAAACGGCTATTATATGCACGATCGGATGGTTATTAAGACGGCTTATATTTGGGTGCTATCAGCCGGCTTACGCCTAGCATCGGCCTATAATTTTTGATTGCTCCATGCTATATTATCTACTGTTTTGGACATTATTGGGCTTTATTATCCACTTTTATATTATTTTTGGGACTAACCTACTAACCGGAGACCCAGCCCAGAATTGCTGTTTCTTTTGCCTATTTTAGGGTTTCGAAAAAAGGAATATCAAACGGAGTCCGAACGGAAAGAAACCTTCGGAACGTGATTTTCTCACCGAACATGATCTAGGAGACTTGGACCCTACGTCAAGCAACCAACAGGGAGGCCACGAGGTAGGGGGCGCGCCTACCCCCCAGGCACGCCCTCCACCCTCGTGGGCCCCCTGTTGCTCCACCGACGTACTTCTTCCTCCTATATATACCTATGTACCCCCAAACGATCAGATACGGAGCCAAAATCCTAATACCACCGCCGTAACTTTCTGTATCCACGAGATCCCATCTTGGGGCCTGTTCTGGAGCTCCGCCGGAGGAGGCATCGATCACGGAGGGCTTTTACATCAACACCATAGCCTCTCCGATGAAGTGTGAGTAGTTTACCTCAGACCTTCGGGTCCATAGTTATTAGCTAGATGGCTGCTTCTCTCTTTTTGGATCTCAATACAAAGTTCTCCCCCTCTCTTGTGGAGATCTATTCGATGTAATCTTCTTTTGCGGTGTGTTTGTTGAGACCGATGAATTGTGGGTTTATGATCAAGTTTATCTATGAACAATATTTGAATTTTCTCTGAATTTTTTATGTATGATTGGTTAGCTTTGCAAGTCTCTTCGAATAATCAGTTTGGTTTGGCCTACTAGATTGATCTTTATTGCAATGGGAGAAGTGCTTAGCTTTGGGTTCAATCTTGCGGTGTCCTCTCCCAGTGACAGTAGGGGCAGCAAGGCACGTATTGTATTGTTGCCATCGAGGATAACAAGATGGAGTTTTCATCATATTGCATGAGTTTATCCCTCTACATCATGTCATCTTGCTTAAAGCATTACTCTGTTCTCTTGAACTTAATACTCTAGATGCATGCTGGATAGCGGTCGATGTGTGGAGTAATAGTAGTAGATGCAGGCAGGAGTCGGTCTACTTGTCTTGGACGTGATGCCTATATACATGATCATACCTAGATATTCTCATAACTATGCTCAATTTTATCAATTGCTCAACAGTAATTTGTTCACCTACCGTAAAATACTTATGCTCTTGAGAGAAGCCACTAGTGAAACCTATGACCCCCGGGTCTATCTTCGTCATATTAATCTTCCAATACTTAGTTATTTTCATTGCTTTTATTTTACTTTGCATCTTTATCATAAAAATACCAAAAATATTATCATATCATATCTATCAGATCTCACTCTCGTAAGTGACCGTGTAGGGATTGACAACCCCGTTGGTTGCAAGGATTTATTTGTTTTGTGTAGGTGTGAGGAACTCGTGCGTAGCCTCCTACTGGATTGATACCTTGGTTCTCAAAAACTGAGGGAAATACTTACGCTACTTTGCTGCACCACCCTTTCCTCTTCAAGGAAAACCAACGCAAGTTCTCAAGAGGTAGCAAGAAGGATTTCTGGCGCCGTTGCCGGGGAGGTCTACGCAAAAGTCAACATACTAATTACCCATCACAAACCCTTATCTCCCGCATTACATTATTTTCCATTTGCCTCTCGTTTTCCTCTCCCCCACTTCACCCTTGCTGTTTTATTTGCCATCTCTCTCTATCCTCCCTCTCTTTCTCTATTTGTCTCTTTTTGCCCGTTTCTTGTTTGCTTGTGTGTTGGGTTGCTTGCTTGTCACGATGGCTCAAGATAACACTAAATTATGTGACTTTACCAATAGCAACAACAATCATTTTATTAGCACTCCGATTGCTCCTCTTACTGATGCTGAATCTTGTGAAATTAATGCTGCCTTGCTGAATCTTGTCATGAAAGATCCGTTTTTCGGCCTTCCTAGTGAAGATGCCGCTACCCATCTAAATAGCTTCATTGATTTGTGTGATATGCAAAATAACAAAGATGTGGACAATGATATTGTTAAATTGAAGCTATTTCCTTTTTCTCTTAGAGATCGTGCTAAAGCTTGGTTTTCGTCTTTGCCTAAAAATAGTATTGATTCGTGGAATAAGTGCAAAGATGCTTTTATCTCTAAGTATTTTCCTCCCGCTAAGATCATCTCTCTTAGAAACGATATTATGAATTTTGAGCAACTTGATCATGAACATGTTGCACAAGCTTGGGAGAGGATGAAATTAATGATACGTAATTGCCCTACTCATGGTTTGAATTTGTGGATGATTATACAAAATTTTTATGCCGGATTGAGTTTTGCTTCTAGAAATCTTTTAGATTCGGCCACGGGAGGCACTTTTATGGAAATCACTTTAGGAGAAGCTACTAAACTCCTAGATAATATTATGGTTAATTATTCTCAATGGCACACTGAAAGATCTACTCATAAGAAAGTGCATGCGATAGAAGAAATTAATGTTTTGAGTGGAAAGATGGATGAACTTATGAAATTATTTGCTAATAAAAGTGTTTCTTCTGATCCTAATGATATGCCTTTGTCTACTTTGATTGAGAATAATAATGAATCTATGGATGTGAATTTTTTTGGTAGGAACAATTTTGGTAACAACGCGTATAGAGGAAATTTTAATCCTAGGCCTTATCCTAGTAATTTCTCTAATAATTATGGTAATTCCTAAAACAATTCTTATGGAAATTATAATAAGATGCCCTCTGATATTGAATCTAATATTAAAGAATTTATTACTTCGCAAAAGAATTTCAATGCTTTGATTGAAGAAAAGTTGCTTAAGATTCATGAGTTGGCTAGGAACGTTGATAGAATTTCTGTTGATGTTGATTCTTTGAAACTTAGATCTATTCCTCCTAAGCATGATATCAATGAGTCTCTCAAAGCCTTGAAAATTTCCATTGATGAGTGCAAAGAATGAACCGCTAGGATGCGTGCTAAGAAAGATTCCTTTATAAGAGCGTGTTCTTCTAGTTTCCATGATAATAAAGATGAAGATCTAAAAGTTATTGATGTGTCCCCTATTAAATCTTTCTTTTGCAATATGAATCTTGATAATGATGGGACTTAATATGATCCACCTTTACCTAGAAGGCGTTCCAAAAATTCGGAGTTTTTAGATCTTGATGCTAAATTTGATAAAAGTGGGATTGAAGAGATCAAAGCTTTAAATAGTAATGAACCCACTATTTTGGATTTCAAGGAATTTAATTATGAAAATTTCTCTTTGATAGATTGTATTTCCTTGTTGCAATCCGTGCTAAATTCTCCTCATGCTTATAGTCAAAATAAAGCTTTTACCAAACATATCGTTGATGCTTTGATGCAATCTTATGAAGAAGAACTTGAGTTGGAAGTTTCTATCCCTAGAAAACTTTATGATGAGTGGGAAGCAACTATTAAAATTAAAATTAAAGATCATGAATGTTATGCTTTGTGTGATTTGGGTGCTAGTGTTTCCACGATTCCAAAGACTTTCTGTGATTTGTTAGGTTTCCGTGATTTTGATGATTGCTCTCTAAACTTGCACCTTGCGGATTCCACTATTAAGAATCCTAGGGGAAGAATTAATGATGTTCTTATTGTTGCAAATAGGAATTATGTGCCCATAGATTTTATCGTTCTTGACATAAATTGCAATCCTTCATGTCCTATTATCCTTGGTAGACCTTTCCTTAGAACGATTGGTGCAATTATTGATATGAAGGAAGGAAATATTAGATTCCAATTTCCGTTAGGAAAGACATGGAACACTTTCATAGAAATAAAATTAAATTACCTTATGAATCTATTATGAGAGCCACTTATGGATTGCCTACCAAAGATGGCATTACCTAGATCTATCCTTGCTTTTTATGCCTAGCTAGGGGCGTTAAACGATAGCGCTTGTTGGGAGGCAACCCAATTTTATTTTTATTACTTCATTTTTGCTCCTGTTTAGTAATAAATAATTTATATAGCCTCTGTTTTGGTTGTGTTTTTTGTGTTTAATTAGTGTTTGTGCCAAGTAGAACCGATGGGAAGACTTGGGGAAAGTCTTGTTAATCCTGCTGTAAAAAACAGAAACTTCAGCGCTCACGAGAACTGCTGACATTTTTATTTGTAAAGTGATATTTAGTTAATTCTTTTTGAATATGATTAATAGATAAATTCCTCACGTCCAGAATTTTATTTTACAATTTTTGGGTTTCCAGATCTTACGCTAGCTACAGATTACTACAGACTGTTCTGTTTTTGACAGATTCTGTTTTTCGTGTGTTGTTTGCTTATTTTGATGAATCTATGGCTAGTAAAATAGTTTATAAACCATAGAGAAGTTGGAATACAATAGGATAAACACCAATATAAATAAAAAATGAGTTCATTACGGAACCTTGAAGTGGTATTTTGTTTTCTTTGGCTAACGGAGCTCACGAGATTTTCTACTTTAAGTTTTGTATTGTTAAGTTTTCAAGTTTTGGGTAAAGATTTGATGAATTATGGAACAAGGAGTGGCAAGAGCCTATGCTTGGGGATGCCCATGGCACCCCCAAGATAATCTAAGGACACCTAAAAGCCAAAGCTTGGGGATGCCTCAGAAGGCATATCCCCTTTCGTCTACTTCTATCGGTAACTTTACTTGGAGCTATATTTTTATTCACCACATGATATGTGTTTTGTTTGGAGTGTCTTGTAAGATTTGAGTCTTTATTTGTTAGTTTAACACAATCATCCTTGCTTTACGCACCTCTTGAGAGAGACACACATGATTCGGAAATTATTAGAATACTCTATGTGCTTCACTTATATCTTTTGAGTTATATAGTTTTGCTCTAGTGCTTCACTTATATCTTTTAGAGCATGGTGGTGGATTTTTTTATAGAAACTATTGATCTCTCATGCTTCACTTAGATTATTTTGAGAGTCTTAAATAGGATGGTAATTTTCTTAAATAATCCTAATATGCTAGGTATACAAGATTAATAATAAAATTCTTTTATGAGTGTGTTGAATACTATGAGAAGTTTGATACTTGATAATTGTTTTGAGATATGGAGATGGTGATATTAGAGTCATGCTAGTTGAGTAGTTGTGAATTTGAGAAATACTTGTGTTAAAGTTTGTGATTCCCGTAGCATGCACGTATGGTGAGCCGTTATGTGATGAAGTTGGAGCTTGATTTATTTATTGATTGTCTTCCTTATGAGTGGCGGTCGGGGACGAGTGATGGTCTTTTCCTACCAATCTATCCCCCTAGGAGCATGCGCGTAATACTTTGCTTTGATAACTTGTAGATTTTTGCAATAAGTATGTGAGTTCTTTATGACTAATGTTGAGTCCATGGATCATACACACTCTCATCCTTCCACCATTGCTAGCCTCTCTAATACTACGCACCTTTCGCCGGTATCATACACCCACCATATACCTTCCTCAAAACAGCCACCATACCTACCTATTATGGCATTTCCATAGCCATTCCGAGATATGTTGCCATGCAACTTTCCGCCATTCCATTTATCATGACACGCTCCATCATTGTCATATTGCTTTGCATGATCATGTAGTTGACATTGTATTTGTGGCAAAGCCACCGTTCATAATTCTTTCATATATGTCACTCATGAGTCATTGCATATCCCGGTACACCGCCGGAGGCATTCACATAGAGTCATATCTTGTTCTAAGTATCGAGTTGTAATTCTTGAGTTGTAAGAAAATAAAAGTGTGATGGTCATCATTATTAGAGCATTGTCCCAAGTGAGGAAAGGATGATTTAGACTATGATTCCCCCACATGTCGGGATGAGACTCCGGACGAAAAAAAGAGGCCATAAAAAAAGAGAAAAGTCCCAAATAAAAAAATGAGAGAAAAAGAGAGAAGGGACAATGCTACTATCCTTTTACCACACTTGTGCTTCAAAGTAGCACCATGATCTTCATGATAGAGAGTCTCCTTTGTTATTACTTTCATATACTAGTGGGAATTTTTCATTATAGAACTTGGCTTGCATATTCCAATGATGGGCTTCCTCAAAATGCCCTAGGTCTTCGTGAGCAAGCAATTTGGATGCACACCCACTTAGTTTCTTTTTGAGCTTTCATATACTTATAGATCTAGTGCATCCGTTGCATGGCAATCCCTACTTACTCACATTGATATCTATTGATGGGCATCTCCATAGCCCGTTGATACGCCTAGTCGATGTGAGACTATGTTCTCCTTTTTGTCTCCTCCACAACCATCATTCTATTCCACCTAAAGTGCTATATCCATGGCTCACACTCATCTATTGCGTGAAAATTGAAAAAGTTTTGAGAATGTCAAAAGTATGAAACAATTCCTTGGCTTGTCATCGGGGTTGTGCATGATTTAAATACTTTGTGTGGTGAAGATAGAGCATAGCTAGACTATATGATTTTGTAGGGATAACTTTATTTGGCCATGTTAGTTTGAAGAGACATAATTGCTTAGTTAGTATGCTTGAAGTGTTATTATTTCTATGTCAATATTGAACTTTTGTCTTGAATCTTTCAGATCTGAATATTCATACCACAATTAAGGAGAATTACGTTGAAAATATGCCAAGTAGCATTCCACATCAAAAATTCAGTTTTTATCATTTACCTACTCGAGGACAAGCAGGAATTAAGCTTGGGGATGCTTGATACGTCTCCAACGTATCTATAATTTTTGATTGCTCCATGCTATATTATCTATTGTTTTGGACATTATTGGGCTTTATTATCCACTTTTATATTATTTTTGGGACTAACCTACTAACCGGAGGCCCAACCCAGAATTGCTGTTTTTTTTGCCTATTTTAGGGTTTTGAAGAAAAGGAATATCAAACGGAGTCCAAACGGAATGAAACCTTCGGGAACGTGATTTTCTCACCGAACATGATCCAGGAGACTTGGACCCTATGTCAAGCAACCAACAGGGAGGCCACGAGGTAGGGGGCGCGCCTACCCCCCCCCCCCCCAAGGCGCGCCCTCCACCCTCGTGGGCCCCATGTTGCTCCACTGACGTACTTGTTCCTCCTATATATACCTACGTACCCCCAAACGATCAGATACGAAGCCAAAACCCTAATTCCACCGCCGCAAATTTCTATATCCACAAGATCCCATCTTGGGGACTGTTCCGGAGCTTCGCCGGAGGGGGCATCCATCACGGAGGGCTTTTACATCAACACCATAGCCTCTCCGATGAAGTGTGAGTAGTTTACCTCAGACCTTCGGATCCATAGTTATTAGCTAGATGGCTTCTTCTCTCTTTTTGGATCTCAATACAAAGTTCTCCCCCTCTCTTGTGGAGATCTATTCGATGTAATATTCTTTTGTGGTGTGTTTGTTGAGACCGATGAATTGTGGGTTTATGATCAAGTTTATCTATGAACAATATTTGAATCTTCTCTGAATTCTTTTATGTATGATTGGTTATCTTTGCAAGTCTCTTCGAATCATCAGTTTGGTTTGGCCTACTAGATTGATCTTTCTTGCAATGGGAGAAGTGCTTAGCTTTGGGTTCAATCTTGCGGTGTCATTTCCCAGTGACAGTAGGGGCAGCAATGCACGTATTGTATTGTTGCCATAGAGGATAACAAGATGGGGTTTTCATCATATTGCATGAGTTTATCCCTCTGCATCATGTCACCTTGCTTAAAGCGTCACTCTGTTCTCTTGAACTTAATACTCTAGATGCATGCTGGATAGCGGTCGATGTGTGGAGTAATAGTAGTAGATGCAGACAGGAGTCGGTCTACTTGTCTTGGACGTGATGCCTATATATATGATCATACCTAGATATTCTCATAACTATGCTCAATTCTGTCAATTGCTCAACAGTAATTTGTTCACCCACTGTAAAATACTTATGCTCTTGAGAGAAGCCACTAGTGAAACCTATGGCCCCGGGTCTATCTTCATCATATTAATCTTCCAATACTTAGTTATTTTCATTGCTTTTATTTACTTTGCATCTTTATCATAAAAATACCAAAAATATTATCTTATCATATCTATCATATCTCACTCTCGTAAGTGACTGTGTAGGGATTGACAACCCCTTATCGCGTTGGTTGTGAGGATTTATTTGTTTTGTGTAGGTGCGAGGGACTCGCGCGTAGCCTCCTACTGGATTGATACCTTGGTTCAAAAACTAAGGGAAATACTTATGCTACTTTGCTGCACCACCATTTCCTCTTCAAGGGAAAACCAACGCAAGTGCTCAAGAGGTAGCAACCGGCTCGGTGGAGTTCCAATTCCATGACCTTGCTTCTTCGAAGACCACGTCGCGTGTCACAACCACCTTGTTGGTAGAGGGGTTGCACGCATGGTATGTCTTCGTACCCTTTTCATAGCCAACCAACACCATTGGAGTACTCCGATCCGCCAATTTGCTAGTATGCCCGGTCACTGTCTTCACATGCGCCACGCACCCGAAAGTGCGAAGATGATCAACCGTGGGCTTGTGACCGTACCATGCTTCGTACGGCGTCATCCCAACCACACTCTTGGTTGGAGCCCGGTTCAGCAGATAAATGGCCGTATTGACCGCCTCACCCCAAAACTTGCCCGGCATGCCTTTCTTCAACATGCTTCGTGCCATCGCCACCACGGTTTGATTCCTCCATTCCACAACACCGTTTTGCTGCGGTGAATATGGTGCCATAAGATACCTCTTGATCCCTTGAGCTTCGCAAAATTTTGTGAATGCACGAGACTTGAACTCACCGCCCCATCGGTACGGAGGGCCTTCAGCTTGGCTTCAGATTCTACTTCAGCCACCATCTTTATTATCCTGAAGGCTTGCAAAGCTTGGTCCTTCGTCTTCAACAACACGTCCACATGAATCTACTGAAGTCGTCGACGACGAGCAAGAAGTATCTATTTCTGGCGGGGGTGGCCTGTGTAATCGGTCCGCACAAGTCTCCGTGTACCAACTCAAGAGCTTTACTCGCTCTAAAGTTTCCCTTTCTTGGGAACGGGGCTCGCCTTTGTTTGCCAATGAGACAACAATCGCACACTTGGTCGACATGATTGATGCACGGTAGACCACGTACCATCTCCTTTTGTCCAAGTTGCCGAAGAGCCTGGAAATTTAGATAATCATAGCACGCATGCCGCTTCCATGCCGAGTCGTCCATGCTCGACAAGAGACATACCGGATCCAGACGATCCAAGTTGAGGACGTTGAGCCTGTTTGGTGACCTCCGCACCTTCATAATCAATATCCTCTGACGATAATACCCCCATAGAAAGCTATCTCCGAGCACAATCTTGCACCACGCTCCTCGAGTTGACCAAGACTTATGATGCTATTCTTTAGCTTGGGAATATAGTACACATCCGTGAGTACCTTGTGACCGCCATTCTTCAACTCAAACATGACAGTACCTCGCCCTGCGATGTCAACGGTCCGTCCGTCGCCGAAGCGAACCGTGCCTCCCACCGAAACACCGAGCTCAGAAAACTGGTCCTTGTCGCCGGTCATGTGGTTGCTAGTGCCCGTATCGAGGTACCACACGTGCCTCGATGTATTCATCCTCTTCTTGTCATGAAGATAAACTGCCTCCTCTATGAGCGTGACAACCTCTGTAGCCGACGCCTTTGGAGCTGGACTATCCTCGTCCATTAGCTCGCATACTTCGACCATGAGCATCATGTCTCCATCATCGCCTCCTTTGGCCATGAGAGCTTTCTCCTTCGGTGGTTTCTTGCACTCTAACTTGAAGTGCCCCATGATGCCACAGTTGTGACACTTGATCTTGCACTTGTCGAACTTCTTCTTCTTCGGAGCACCGTCGCCAGCGTTCTTCTTACTTTGTTCTTTTGGCGCATGATCTTGTCGTGTGTTGCTGCTAGAGCCCTCGCCTCCTCTCTTGAGTCCAGCGCCACCCACTGAGCCCGTGTGAGCATGACATTCTCATCGTTCCTCCCATCCCCGATACTGTACCGCATACGCTCGTCGTGAGCCTTGTAGCGTCCGACGAGATCGTCGATGGAGAGAGTCTCGAGATCGATGCACTGCTTGATCGCCATGACAATTTGCAGATACTGGGGAGGGGCTGCGCGCAAGAACCGCCGGAAAACCGAGGTCCCTGTGAGGTTTTCACCAAGCGCGCGGATCCGATTGACGAGAGTAGCCACCCGTGAAGCGAACGCATCCACGGACTCATTGTCGCCCATGACCAAAGTCTCATAGTTCCTTAGGAGAGTTTGGAGATTGGCTTGCTTGACGCGGGTGTGTCCCTCGAACATGAGCTTCAAGGTATCCCACGCTTCCTTCGCCGTTTCTTTGGTGATCAGGTGTTGGAGGACATCCATCGGCATTACCGAGTAAATCGCTGACGCCGCCTGCCGATCCTCACTACCATAAATATGTCAACTTGTGACCTTCTCTTAGTCACCCCAGCTGAATTGGTCGTAAATCCATGGCCATTTCGCTTGGAATGGCTCAAACCCTGAAATTGCTTACACCAAATGGTCACAAAGCAGACAAGAGTGGCCAATGACCTTATTTCTACCTGATTATGAACAATATAAATGGTCATGAGGTTGTGAACGTGGATGCATTGGTACTTATTGCTATGACTAGGCACCACCTCATCAGTTTTGCCTATGTGTCATGTCCATGTGTCAATTTTTGCCCTAGGTTGTGAAGCAACCTATATTTCTGTTATTCCCAAAATTCCCAAAAAATTCTCGTAAATTCTTTGGATCATATCTTCGTCAAATATGTAAAAAACCTATCCAAAAATGTTCTCAGAATGGGTTGAAAGTTGGCACGCGGTGTTGTTATGTTGTTAGTAGGTCGCCTGCCAAGTTTCGTTGCATTCAGAGTTCGTTTGATGCACCAACGATTAACTATAGCGGCAGTATAGCTGGTCTTTACGTCGGACGTTTTCGGTCTCCGGAAACGGTTGCCGCGCTGCCTTCTTTCCTCTGCTCTCAGCCCAAGGCTTTCTGCATAGCCCACTACCACTCACCGCCAGACCCAACCTAACTTTCCTCACATCCGGAGCCGTTCGATTGATATAACCACCTGACCCCTCTTTGCACAGTGCATCGACCCCCTCGTGCGTCCGAAAGATGTCCCGAACCTGACCCGGACAGTCGTCACCGTTGGGTCCGGATCATCCCCAAACATCTACAAAACATCTCTGTTTTGTTATTTGGACACCCTAGCCTTTTATCCGGGACCGTAGGATTAAGATCGGAGGGACCAAATGCCCCTATCCAAAAATCCACTTGTTTTATATATCGGACCAAGCCCTATTTTCTAGGGATCCTCCTCCCCGCCGCCACTCTTTCTGGTTCCCCTCGGGATCACCAGTGCCTCCACTTGGTCTCCTCGATTTCCCCATTGGCCCAATTCCACCGCAACCTCCTCCTTCTCGATCCAGACAGCCAGCCACCTCCCTGCCAATTTCAGCGCCCCAGCCTCGCCTCCTGCATCCTCCCGCAGAGGCACCTGCCTCCTCACCTTGGCCCAGCGCCACCACCCGTCGACTGCCTCGCCGGAGTAGCGCCGCCAGATCAGGCCAGGATCCCCTCGCGCCCTCTCCTTCCCTTCCTCCTTTCTCGTTTCCTCCTTCCCGCCTCTCATCTCTCCCCTGTTTCTCTTGACAGACGCTGAGCCACCATGTGCGCGCCAAGTTCTTGCCGGGAGCGAAGCCGCCCGGATCCGGCTGTCTCCGAGTCGTCCGCACCCCTGCCTCACCATGGAGTCTGTTGGAAAAGGCAGTGTCTATGAGGCGCTTAGGCATGCCTAGGCGCAAGGCAATGGCCAAACGCCTCGCCTAGGGCATAAGCCGAAGTCTAGGTAGAGTAAGTCTACCCAAGCGAGAAATCATGCCATATTGCACTGATATGCCAAAAGGGCCATATTCCAATTGTAGTAGCTAGTAGGTAACATATAAACCCTGATAGTAAAAAATATGTAATCGCCTAGGCTGCGCCTAGTGCGCTTAAGCACTGCCTAGGCACTAGGCAAAGGCCACCCGCCTTGCTTACGCCTACCGCTTTTTCCAACCTACGAGCCTCCCCGGCTTGCCGGAGTCCCAGCAGCCCCGCCTGCTCCCCTGCTGATGCCGCTGTTATGCTCTGACGAAACTGCACCTGGCCCCGCCTCTTTCCAGGAAGCGTGCCTGCCGGCGTTGACCACCACCACCAGGCCGCCGCCCGTCCATGGTCGCCGCCGCCAGGATCTGCTTGCATGCGCTGGCTTCGCGCCATCCCTGTCGCCGGAGGATGCAGCCCCGCGCCCCCGAGTCCTCTGCCTCGCCGTGGTCGAGCGAGACGACATCAACCCCAGCCGTGTTGACCGCTCGCTCATCCTGCGCCTGTCTCACCTGTTCCCGCTCGTGTGGGCTGCACACCACTCCAAGGCCCAGCCGGATCACTCGGCCTACCTCCTCCACAGATCTGGACCATGGCCCACTGGGTGAGGCCACCCCAACGCCCCTTTTTTTTCCTCTGTTGGGCTTGCTATCCAAATTTGGCCCATGATACGTTTTTTTTCCTCTAGGCGATTTTGCTAATATTCCAGAGAACGATGTTTTTACAGAAAAGACCCTCATGTTCATACATTTAATATCTCACAAACTATGCATCTTTTGTAAAAACTTCATATATGACAAATGCTTAGATTTCTGTCTAGTTTCATAATATGCAACTTTCATCCATGTTTGTAATGCTTAAAATGATGTTTGATTAAATTTGCTCATATAGCATGCTAAAACGGGTTAATTCATAACTAAACAACCGTAGCTCCATTTTAAATAAACTTTATATGTAAATGGGGTAGAAAAATGCCTAGTTTAACATGGTGTACTTACTTTGCATGTTTAACAACTCTAAAATATGCTTTAGGACAGAATAGTACCAAATCTAATATATGCTCATGATGATTTACCGGAATTGTTGTTTGTTTTTTGAGGGAATTGACAGTAGGAGAGAACTCCTACTGTTTTTTCATATATCTATATAAATGGAGTGTTTACATAGACATACAAGGTTACAAACTCAAGGCAACCACCCACTGGCCTCACCACTAGAGGGGGGTGAAAAAACTCAACACCTACACAACTTTTTTGGGACGATGTGTTCACATAGAGCCGTGTTTACAAGAGGGTAGACTATAGATAAGCAAAGCCAAATCCCGCGTGGTCAGGTCAAAGCGTGGCCTAGTATGTGAGGAAGGCCGCCCTGTGAGCAGCTTTGATCCTATGTTGTAGCAGTCCCAAATCCTCTTTGAAGCGTGCGTGCCAGGACCCAAAAGTGGGATCGATCCCTCTAAAGTGTTTGTTGTTTCTTTCTTTCCACAAACTCCAGGCAGCCGTTAAGAAAACTTCAATGAAGAAAGGGTTAGGCCAGGTTGTTCGTGCATTTTGCAGAGCATTCAATCTGTCATCAAAGCCCGGCCACTGAATATGCAGTGTGTCCCAACAACTCTTGCTGAACTGGCACGTAAACACCAGGTGATCCACAGTTTCTTCAATGTTCTGTCCGCAGAGGAGAGAAGCGAAGTCATTACCGATGTTGTAGTGCCTTCTGCGGAGCATGTTACGTGCGTTGAGCCTGTCATGTGACAGCAACCATCCAAAAACTTTGATCTTCATAGTACAACTGGATTTCCAGAGATGCCAAAAAGCAGGGTGTGTGTTTGCATCATGGAAATAATTGGTGTAGTAATCAGTAGGTCTGAAATCAGCCGCACCCCAGATGTAGTGCCATATGTCAGTGAGAGACGCGGAGGGGGAAAGCCTGGTTGATTCCTCTTGTATATCTCATATCTCTTGAAGATCCTGAGGGGAAACTGGTAGTTGAAAGGTTTCATGCAGAGCTGTGGAGGCCCAAAAGTCAGCGACAGTCATATCTTCATGTATGGAAAAAGAGAAGGCACGAGGATGCGAGGTTTCCAGTACATCATGGGACCAGAGATCTTTCCAGAGCAGCACCGTCGAGCCGTCCACAAGTTGCACCTTCGAGATCCCTCTATAGATTGGTGTAAGCTTGAGAATGTCTCTCCACCAGAAGGACCCCACCAGATCCGCAGCATGTGGCACTTGATTAGTATAGTGAGTATCCCAGGTCATGTTAACCCAATGCACGTCTCGTTTGTTGAAAAATTTATGCAGAAACTTCAAGAGAAGGGCCTCATTATGAATTTTGATATTAATCACCCCGAAACCACCCTTGTTTTTGGGTCGACACACCAAATCCCAAGCTGCCAGGGAATTACACTTGTCTCCTTGCTCGGTTTTCTTCGTCCAAAGGCAATGACGTCTTATTCTATCCAGGATCTCAATAAGTTTCGGCGGGAACTTTAGGGTGCACATGGCAAATATCGGAAGAGAGGTGACAGATGCATTAAGCCATGAAAGCCTACCCCCGTAAGACATCATGGCGATGGTGGAGCAGAGACGACGCTCTAATCTGCAGACCAAGGGCATGAATTCCTGGATAGTTGGTCGAGAAGTGCCAAGGGGGAGACCGAGATAAGTGAACGGCATCGAGCCAACAGTACAACCAAAAATGTTGGCTAACATTGCAGTGGCATTGGCATCAAGATTAATGGGAATAAGGGTGGACTTATGAAAATTAATCTTGAGGCTGATGGAAGCAGCATAATCAGTGAGGATCTGTTTAACCCTAGCAGCTTGAATAGGGAAGGCCGGTAAAACAAGGAGGGTATCGTCCGCATATTGAAGGATAATAAGTTTGCCCATTGCAAGGAAAAGGTAAGAGCAACTCCCCTTGTCTGAACGCTGCATTAACTGCTGCTTGAAGAAGCTCAGCAGCAAGAATGAAAATGAGTGGGGGCAGGGGGTCCCCTTGTCGCACCCCACACAGGCATTGAAATTGTCGGCCGGGTATGCTGTTGAGAAGCACCAAGGATCGACCAGAGGAAAAGAGGCATCGGATCCAAGAGATCCATCTGTCAGGGAACCCCATATGCTGCACGATGTTGATCATTGGTTCGTGCGCTATGGTATCAAATGCCTTGGCAAAATCAAGTTTGAGGAGGATGATCTCTCTGCCCGAACTCTGGCAATGATGAAGGTATTGATACGTCCAAGCAAGACAATCTTGTATGGTCCGGCCTTTTATGAATCCATATTGGTTGCGATGGATTAAGTTCAGAATGGTACCTTGTAACCGATCGGCCAATAATTTGGTGAGCAGTTTCAGACAGCAGTTTAGCAAAGTAATGGGTCTGTAATCATTGACCGACTCTGGGGCATTAATTTTTGGTATGAGTGTAATCAGCCCATCATTGATGCTGGTGATATCCGGTGTACCTTCATAAAACTGTGAGCAAAGAGTGTAGAAGTCATGACGAATAATAGGCCAACATGCTTTCAGAAAAGCCCCACTGAAGCCGTCAGGACGAGGAGCACGATGAGACAGCATGTCTTTGACTACACGATCAATTTCATCATGAGTGAAAGGGGAAGTCAGATGCTCAAGGTTGGTGGATTGTGGGATAAGAGCTGCTAAGTCAAATTTCATGTCAGAAGGAGAAACTGTCCCTAGGCAGGTCTTGTAAGTGTGGAATAGAAGGGCCTCTTTAGCAGGGTGATCCTCAACTAACATGCCATCTTTAGAACGGAAGGAAGCAATATTGTTCTTGCGGTATCTTTCTGTGGCCAGAGCTTGGAAAAATTTGGTGTTTTCATCACCGAACTTAATCCAACGAATAGTGCAGCACTTTTTCCAATATAGCTTCTAAAATTTGAGAAGTTGCAACAGGTGAGACTTGAGTATGCATCTGAAGTTTGCTTCAGGTGTAGTTAATTGCCGTTTATTTTCAAGCTCATCCAGTTCAGCCAGAACCGCATTGCAGTTGGTGATTGTGATAGAAAGGCATGAGATATGTTTACTCCAGGATTTGAGAGCATGCCTAAGATCCTTAAACTTGCGGCAAAGGATGGTGGCTGCATTGGTAGATTGAATTGGTCGATCCCAGACTTTCTGCACTACATCTGCGAAACCTGGGTGGAGGATCCAGTATGGTTCAAAACGGAAGAGTTTGCTCTTTGGAATGTTTGTCTCAATAGAGACAACACAGGGGATGTGGTCAGACACTGGCTTGCCAAGTGGTTTAACAAGAGTTTTGGGGTATATATTGGTCCAATGGAGTGAAGTAAAAAATCAGTCAATCTGTTCAAGTAGAGGATCAAGCTGCATGTTACTCCAAGTGTACGTTCTACCTTGCACAGGGATCTCAATGAGTTGTTGTTTATGAATGATATCGTTGAATGTAAGCATGTCCTGTATGTTACCCCCTGGCTTATTACGATTATCAGGGGCGCGCATGTAGTTAAAATCCCTGAGAAGAAGCCAGTCCTGCCCGCTGGGAATGTTAACATCATAAAGCCATTGCGTGAACACCTGTCGATCGTCCCCAGCACACGGCCCATAAATATTTGCGAGCATCTAGTTTTGAGAGGATTGCGTGCTGACGAAGTTAATAACTAGCACAAAGGGATCAGATGAAACAATCGTGCCTGAGAAAACAACACTTTTCCAAATCGTGAGCAACCCACCCGAGGAAACACGCGAAGGGACAAAAGCAAAGCGATCGAATTGTCTAGGGCAACATGTTTTAATAAACGCAAAAGAGACCTCTGACATTTTAGTCTCCTGAAGACAAAAGACATCAGAACCACTAGTTTTAATCACATTATTAAGAGCTAGCTGCTTCTTCTCTGAATTGAGTCCGCGGATGTTCCATGAAAGCACATTCCAGCAGCTGAGGTGCGGCATGACAATTAGGCCGCGTTTTGAGGGAGGGCATCATCCTGATTCTCCATGGAGGGATCAATAACAGGAGCTGCAGGCATGACCATAGGTTCAGCAGACTGAGCTTCAGTAGAGACCTCAGAAGCAGGTATGGCACACCTGTTGATCCCAATTGACTACAAAGTAGTAATAGGAATTGGGGGCGGAATGTCACCTGTGGAAGGTGTTGCAGCGCTGGTGGATCCAACAGAGGGAAAGATCCGAGGCTTCACTTTGGAGTTAGTCTTGCGAGTATCAGTGGGGAGGGGGACTTTGAATCCATCATATTTGTTTGAACGGAGACTGCGACGAACTTTAGTTGTGGAGATAGGAGCAGCAGATCTAGTCTGTTTGGTGCGAGTCCCAGTAGTGACCGTAGGAGCCACGGTCCCAGTCAGAGCAGATCCAGAGGCAGTGTTGTCTGTCACGATCATAGACACAGGCAGAGCATTCCCAGGTGCAGTGTTAACCTTAGGAGGCACATCTACAGACATAACATTCCCAGGGCAGTGTGGATAGTAGGAGTCACAACTTCAGTCAGAACATGTCCCAGATCAACATTAACAGTGGGGGGCACAGGTACAAGCAGAGCAGCCTCGGGTTCAGTTCAGGTTCAGAAGTGTCGCCCTGAATAGCATCATCAGAAATCTCCTCTATTATCACTGAAGATGGTGCCGACTGGGAGTGAATGCTTGACTGGTGAGATAAGTTGAAACCCGCAGAGTCATGCGTGACCAAAACTGAGAGATGCACAGAATCGCTATGCAGGCCCAATCCATCTCTCCAAGGTCCAAACGAAGCAAGAAGCGGGCTGACAGCTTGGAAGATGTACATGTTCAAGTGTCGCCTGGGGATTGGGTCATGCAGCAGTTTGGACAAAACTTCATTACCTTGAGCAGATAGGCCAAATCGAATACCTTGGCCAAGCACCTCCAGAGAGATCGCCAAAGCTTCAAAGCTCATAGAGGTGTCAGTCACAGCCATCTGTAGGTCAGGAAGAGAGTGATGATCAGACTGAGTGGAGCTTGAACTGTCAGATGCAGTGATTGAGTCATTCCAGGCCTGAAATGCATTGTCAGTGATGTTATCTTCAGGAACCAAACCATGCTGCACAGTCAAACCTTGAGCAGCCAACCGGGCTTGATAATTGGCAAGGTGTGGTGGCATCTGCGGAAGGGGAGGGACAGCAGGTGCAGGCCATGCTCCCCAAGCCGCATTGGCATTGCCCAAATGTTCAGGAGCTCCATTAGCTGCATCTCCATTGTTGCCACTGCCTGGGGCACCATTCTGAACCAGCTAGTTGTGCACTTGTTGCTGATAGAGCTGCTCGGCTGTAAGTTCAGGGCCAAATTGGGGGTGAGGATTACCATCAGGCGGCGGCTGCTCCTCGTCGGCCGCAGGAACCTCAGGGAGTAATTCATTCCAATCATTGCTGCGGAGAATGGTGATCTGAACTATCCAGCAGTCACGAGCGCCTCCCAATTGCCAAACAACGAAACTCTTGGGGATTAAACGGAGATAGATAACTTTGGATTTTAGGAGAATAAAACGACGATCTTGATGCGGATTGTACCAAGAGACTAAAGAACCCTACCCGCCCAGAGCTTTCTTGATATAGTAATCCGTCTGATAATCATACGGAAAACCAAACATCATGAGCCAGACCTCAGGGCCAAACGAGGTGGTCCGTCTATTAAGCGCCTCATTATGCGGAGCAAAAGTGATCAGCAAATCCTCATCTTAAAATTCCAGCGGGGTATTCACAGCAGTGTCTCTCTGAAAGGAATCCACGAATCCAAAAACCCCAATACCCAAAGGGTGATCACTGACCTCAGTAGTAAACAGCTACGATTCATGGAGAAGGGCGACGATCTGGTTACGGATGATTGCGCGACGATGCAGAGGAACGTAGTGGCTCATCTCTACAATGGCCAGGAAGTCATGGTTCAGCGGCGCAATAGGGCCGATGACCATACCAATGCGCACCAGGCGGTCCTCCGGGCCCGGCTCGATGGCGAACCCCGGAGGGAGGAAGGGCGCCGGATTGAGCGGGTAGTTCGCCATTGTAGGTGAGTGTGGTGCAGTGGGCACAGGCGGAGCAGAGTGCAATGGAGGAGGCTCCTGTGGTGAGGGCGACTGTGGTGATGGGACGGGGCAGAGGGATGCCGGTTGGGTTTCCAAGAAGGAAGCTGGAGCGTGAATGCGGGCGGTGGGAGGCAAAGATGCCTTCAAAACCCATTTCCATTTTTGTTGATATTTCAACTTGTGGCACGATTTAGCCACGTGTCCATAGAATCCACAGGCACTGCATCTGATGGTCTTCCTCGCATTAGTGGTTTCGAGGCAGTGTGATGAGTGAGGACCCAAAAATCCAGATGAATTGATCACACTCCCCATTTTTGACTCGGAATGAGCTCGGTGAACAACGGTGGCACGTTTGGGGCAATCTGTAGTTTTATGATCCGAAGCAGAGCAGTTAATGCAAATTAGGCGTGCGTGGCAGGCTATCTTACCGTGGCCCCAGTGAAGGCATCTAGAGCAAAGGTTGGCCCAATTAGTGGCAAGAGAATTGATTTCATGCAACGGATAATCAGCTTGCGCTACTCAGCTTTATGTCTTGCACTACGGACGGGGGGCCACATGTCATGGGGTGGGGCATAAGTGAAAGCAAAACGTAGATAACAATTCGGTAGCGGGGGGTAAGGCAAATTCACTGGACATTTGAATTGTCCAATTAAAAGGCACTCAATGGCCATATCTTCCTCAGACTTCGCAAGGGATAAAAAATGATTCATTAGTGCCAAACGATCCGTTGATGTAGCGGAAACCACGCTCTGCTGTAAGGGATGTGGAAATGAACCAAAATGAAATTGAATATTTTTCTTGGGAGCAATCAAAGTGGAAGCTTCATGATCGTGGGAAATTGTGAAATTCCAATGTTTCTCATTGACGAGTTCAATTTTGCTCAGCTCCATAATAGATGAATGATCCCTAAGCTTATCCTTCTTTAGGAAATCCAAAGAAGATGATAAAGCTATAGGCTTATGATCCTGAATATCACCCAACTCTTGATCAGCATGCCAATGGGAATCAGAATAGAACTTAGCAAAACGACCATTGAACAGGTGGAAATGACACACAAAGTCAGGCCAAACATGATCTTTAAGCCCATAGATGAAATGTCCCACCTTGTTGTTGGCCACAGAAAAACGAAACGATCGAGGGGTGAGTGAAATCACATTGAAGCCCGAGCATAGCCCTCCAAGACAGCATTGAAGGGCAACCCCCACAGAATCAGTTGTGAGGGGAAAGGATGCCCACGAGAAGGACACCACCAGAAAGAACTCCTTGGTGTCTCGGGAGGGAGAGAAATGAATTGTAGACCCAAATCTTCTTCTCACCTGGTGTGCCAATTCCAAGCCCGGGGCAAAGTCCCAATGCAGAAGGCCTTCCATGGAGGATTACAGTAAAGATCGCCATTGGTGGTGGGAAGCAGGTGGGAGACACTACTAGGGAAAAGCCTATACACAGAATTTTACCAGTAGCGTTGTACAAAATCAAGCGCTGCTGCTACTTAGTAGCAGCGCGCGTAAATAAACCGCGCTACTGCTATGACTTTAGCAGTAGTGCGTACTAGCGAAAAGCGCTGCTGCTACGTTTGAACTGGGCGCACATGGCTAGCCCAACCTAGCAGTAGCGCGTATATGTTGGGGAACGTAGCAGAAATTCAAAATTTTCCTACGTGTCGCCAAGATCTATCTATGGAGAAACAAGCAACGAAGGGAAGGAGAGTGCATCTACATACCCTTGTAGATCGCTATGCGGAAGCGTTCAAGAGAACGAGTGTCGGGTGGTAGGTGCGACATATGCCAACGGGTGGCTTACCATTGTGGGAGCCAGTAAAACATCGTCGGTGCCTGGAAACGGGATGAGGCGAAGACATGCACGCCGGCGAATCTTACCTAGCTTCGGGGCTCTCCGTGGAGATAACACCCCTACTGCTACTCTACGGGGTCTCCGCATGATCACTAGATGAACAAGTAGCTACACGATGCTCCTTGAGCTGTTTGGCGAGAGGAGGAAGAAGGGCTCTGCTTGCTCTCTTCTCCTCCCTACGTGGTGCCTAAAACTAGCAAGGATCAACCCTTTGCATGGGTGTCCCAGGGGGTTTAAATAGGCCTACCCCCCGGGGTACAATGGTAATCTGACTGGGCGTGGGGCCCAGCCTTCTGTGTCTATGCTCGCCAGCTTCCGTGGCGACTGCTGGGGCCCGCCGACTGGTGGGTCCCGCCGGCTGCCGGCTCCTGGGTCGACAGGCATGCCCCACTGTCTAGGGCTTTGTCGGTGACTGGCTACTGTTGCTCAATCTTGGTGACAAGGGCTTCGCCGAGGTAAGCGTGGCTACAGTGCTGCCGTCCGGCGGGCGATCACTGTAGCCCCTCCGCGTCTTGTCTCCTTAATGGGGCGTCTTCTTGGAGGGAGGTGGCAAGCCGGCTGTGGGGAGCCGGCTCTATCTTGGGCCGACTGGGGGAGCTCTGGCCGCCTTCGGGTGTCTCTCTGCCCGAAGGGGCCCACCGCCCGTGGGCCGTACTGGCAGCCCGTCGTGGATGACATTAGGGTCAACGTGGCAACAGTGCTGCGCCGGACGGGTCATGGCCACCAGTACGACGCACTGTGCTAGGCGTGCTCCGGGATTCGGGGGTGGCCAGCCTTACTGTAGCCACGCCCCGTCACATCGTCATTATGTGGGTGCAGACTTCGAGGGTACGATCTCGACCGCTTTATGGGAGCCGGCTCCTCAGAGACGGCCCTCCCGCGGCTTTCTTCATGAGGGCTGAAGTCGGGCCGCCTTCCGATAGCCGGCCTGGGAGACAGCCAGCCAGGGGAAGGCGGCCCCATGTCTTGGATTCTTGAGAGCCGGATCGGCTTGTAATTTTTTCAGAAAGGCCAGGGGGAGCCGGCTAGGCTACCCTTGGCACTTACTCCGACAGTAGTCCCCGAAGCTGAGCGAGCTTCGAGGCTAATAAAGGGACGAGAAGCTTGGTCAGCTTCCTATCCTGAGGGGTCGGCTTTGCTTGTGCGCGCCGACTTCGGAGAGCTCCATTTCTCGTAGGCGGGAACGCGGTCGACCTGCGAGCTGTCCGCAGGCCATCCCGCGGGCCACGTGGCAAGGAAACCCTGCCAGTGCACGCGCGCGACGGGACGCCGCCGCAGGCCCGGGCCCACCACTACTAGGCCTCGGCCCGAGCGTGGATCTTCTGCGGCGCATGCGGACCGCTCGCCTTCCCGCAGCGATTTTATTACGCCATTAGGGCGTAATAATCGCGGGACGTGGGGGAGTGGGCACAGTGGATCCCCACGTTCCCCCACGCCACGCCTCCTCGGCTCCGCCGCGCGGTCTATAAGTAGGGGGAGGAGGGGGAGCGGCAGAGGCTCGCACGCTCTCCCTCGCTCCGCCCCCTCTCGTCTTCCTTCTTCTCCTTCCCGCCGCCGCAGTAAGTCTTTGCCGCGCCATTCCGCCGCCGCATCGTCTTGCTTCTCGCCGCGCTGCCCCATGGCGCTGTCAAGCTCGTGGGATGGCTCCAACGTCCATGAGGACCACGTCGAGTTCCTCCGCCAGACGCGACGCCTGCCCGGCGAGGACTTCGTTCGGGTTCGTCTAGCGCCGGAGAAGGAGATTTCGCCGGCACCGGAGGAGGGCGAGCGGGTGATCTTCCGCTCGCACTGCCTACGCGGCTTCGGCCTTCCGGCGAGCGGGTTCCTCCGAGCCTTCCTCGAATTCTACAACCTCCAGCCGCATCACCTCACGCCCAACGCGGTGATGCTGCTGTCGGCCTTCGTCACACTGTGCGAAGGCTTCCTTGTGGTCCTCCCCATGCTCGAGCTCTGGGCGGAATTCTTCCAAAGCAAGCTCGGCACCGTCGTCGCGGGCGTGCCCGCCCCTTGCGGAGCCTTTATTGCCATGAGGCAGGCGAGCGAGAACAACCCGTTCCCGCCCATCCCGCTGATCCAGTCGGTGAAGCTCTGGCAGAAGTCATACTTTTACGTGAAGAATGTCGCGCAGCAAGGTGACTACGTCAACCTGCCGGCTTATGAAGCTGGCCCGCCGGCTGGGAGGCGACCTTCGTGGAGCTTCCAGGCTAGGTCGTTGTCTCAGGCCGGGAATGCAGCCTTCTCCCGGCTTCGGGTGATGATCCAGTCGGAGGGCCTGACCGGAGCCGACTTGGTGGCCGCCTTCGTGGAGCGCCGGGTTCTTCCCCTCCAAAGCCGGCCTCACATGGTTTGTCAGATGAGCGGCCGCTTCGACCCAAGCCGGCTGAGCACCAGGGAGATGCGTCATGCGGAGGTCTCCTACATGGTGAACTATATCTCCAACTGCAAGCTCGCCGAGGATTGGCGGTACGGGAAGGGGCCGTACTCTCGCGCCAACCCTCCGCCCGTCGTAAGTTCTTTCTTCTTTTCTTCCTTTGGTAGCCGGCCTCATGATAGCCGGCCTCTGATCAGTCGGTTTGCCCCTAGCAGAACCCTCTCCTTCCGCCGACGACCGGGGCCGCAGGGATAGAGCGCCAGCTCGTCCCTGACCGCACGGTGGACGACGCCGACGACCCGGACATGGGAGCGGCCGCCATGGAAGATGCCATCGTGGGGGAAAGCGACGAGGCCGGAGGCGCGGGGCTCACGGCCGGCTTCGAGGACTGGCCGGATGATGCCGAGGTCGAAGTCGCCCCGCGCCGCCAGCCGGCGCCTGATCATCAAGGCGCGAGCTCGTCCGCCACGCCGGCTGCTGGCGGCGGCGCCCAGAAGCGTCGGGCCATGTCGATCCTCTTCGGTAGCCGGCCGAAGAAGTCCAAGGCTTCCACGGCGGCGACCAAGCGAGATGAGGCGGCCGCGAAGGCAGCCCGCTTCCGCAAGGCGGTGAAGCAGCCGCAGGAGATCTGAGCGTAAGTCGTCGAATGCTTGGATACATATTTTTTGTTGTTCTTTTCGATTGAAAACTCTTGTAAACCTTTCTTTGCTCGCCGGACAGGGCGCCGCTTTCCCTTGAGCGGGGTCCGGGCGGATCCGTAGTCGGGCCGACTGGAGGGTCTTCAGGCTCCCGCTGCGTGGATCCCCGCGCCGACCTCAGGGAGGCCATGGACCAGAACGCACGAGAGGTGCGGGAGGAGTGGGAGGTGGCGGAGCGAAGGGCCGCCCAGGCGACGAAGGAGCAGGCCGATGTAGCAGCCAAGGCCCGGGCGGAGGCGGCAGCTGCGGAGATGGAGGCGGAGGCTTCGCACAACCAGCCTCCGCTGCTAGCCATTCCCCTCCGCGCCATGGCCCCCAACATTCCTGTGCCTCCGCTGGAGGAGGTCGACCAAGAACCGTCGGTGATGGAGCGGAGGGAGGACTCCGTGATCTTCGTGGAGGGGGCGCCGCCGGCAACGCCAACCGGAGCAGGCCAAGGCGGCCAGTCAGCTGCGGCGCCAGAGCAGCCAGCCGGGGGTGAGCCGGAAGCACGAGTCGGCCTCGAGGTGCAGCCGGCAATGCGCCGGCGCGCAGGGGGAGGCACCGCTGCACTGGAGCCGCACCGAGCTACGGGTGCCAGCCAGATGGCAGAGGCCTTGGAGGCGGCCAGCACCGGCACGTCCAAGTGGACTCCCAGCGGTGGGACGGGCAAGCTGAATGTGGCGGCCCAAGAGGTTCAGAACCGGCTTCAGGCCCAAGCCGCCTCGCTGCAGCAATACACCCAGGAGTTCCTTGCGACACGGGCCGTCATCCGGGTGAGTCTTCTATCTTTGGTTGTTTTGTTCTCCTGATTTCTTCCGTGGGGGCGCGTAAGCGCACCCAGTAGGTGTAGTCCCCGAGATTCGGGCCGACCGCTGAGCAGTCGGGACGGATCTTCCTTGACGATTACCTTATTCTCGCCTCCTGTCTAATCTTCCAGGAGTATCATAACCTCCGCGCTGCCGCCTTCAACTCCCAGGCTCAGGAGCTGGGTCGGAGAACCGAAGACCTGATCAGCAACCGGACTACGTACTTGGTTTCGTTCATCTCCTGTGGGGGCGCGTCAGCGCACCCACTGGGTGTAGTCCCCGAGATTCGGGCCGACTGCTGAGCAGTCGGGTCGGATCTTTCCTGACGACTTCACCTTACTGGTTTTTCTTTTGACTTTCCTTCTTGCAGAAGCCAATGCCGACTTAAGGGGGCAGCTCAGCGAGGCGCAGGCCGCCCTTCGCGCCAAGGAAACCGAGTACGACGCCTTGGTCCTGGAGCGTGACCACCTGGCCAAGAAGCTGGCTGACCCGGAGGAGAGCCACAAGGCGGCTCTAAAGAAGGCGCAAGATAACGAAGCCGCCCTGAAGGCCGAGTTCGAGACTGAAGCGGCGGGCTGGGCTGAGACCAGGCAAGCGCTGAATGAAGGCTTCAGCCGTATTGAGGATTTGATCGACGGTAAGCTGCTTTCCTCGCTCCTTGCCTGCCCCTTGCCGCCTGACTTGTGTTCTGACTTGAGCTGCTTTTTATTCTCTGTGCAGACTACATTCCTGGCTACTCCGTCTTCGCTGCCCAAACCATCGAGGCCTATCGCGAAGCGCGCCGGCAGGCGGGGGCTGAAGTCGCCGGACGCGAGTCGGTCGCTCGAAGAGCAACTCTTGGCGGTCCAAGCGCGGCTGCAGCCGGCTCATCGTATGCTCCGCCGCCTCCAGCGCGCCGGAGCGCAGGTGTTGGCCGCCCTCTGGCCAAGCGAGACGATTCCCCGCACCCCGAGTCGGACTGCCGACTGGCTGGAGGTTGCGGTTGGCCGCTTCAAGGCCTGGAAGGCATCGGCGGCCGGCTTGGAGCTGGGCGGGCGCTGGAGTTCGTCCGAGCTTGGTATCCGGGGCTGAACCTGGACCAGCTGCGCACCTGGCGGCTGGAGGCCGACGAAGAGCTAGCGGAGGTGCGGCCGGCTATCGCTCAGCGCACATCGACAATAGCCGAGTGTACTGACATCAGCGTCTTCGCTCCCGAGATTAATGATGACGGCGTTGCCCAGCCAGAGGAGTGGTTCGGGCTGGACCCGGCGGTGGGTGAAGACTCGGCAGAAGAGATCGCCTCCAGCGACGAAGGCGAAGACGACGAAGGAGAGGAAAGCGAAGACGTCGAGCCGGCCGGTGGAACAGCCAACCAGCCTTAGCCTGACCGTGCCTCCAGCAACGAGGCGCGCGCAAGCATGCCTTCTACGGGAGGCGGTGATCATGCCGAGGTTCGCCAGCCGGCCACTCCTCTAGCCGTCACTGCCGTCTCCACCGACCTGCCCGGCTCGTCAGTCGCTCCGCCGGCTTAATCTGCCGTCCTTGTTTTTTCCTGCTTGTTTCCTTCTGAACAATTTTATTAAGCTTCCGCAGTTCCACCCATTGGGGGTGTATCCAAACTATGTTGAATGCTGGCCTTTTGAAGGTCTTTTATGTAAATATTAACTTGTGCATGTTTGGTTTCCATTCACGTATGCTTTTTATCCTTAGGCTGTTTCCTTTGCCGCCTTCCCCTTTTGGGGAGGCAAGTACTCGAGCTTTCTTGGATTGAAGTGAAGTGAATGGAAGCCGGCCGGCCGGCTACTCTGGTAGTCGGTTGGTGGTGGGAGAGAAACCGGCTTTTGTTATATTAGTCCGTTAGTCCCTAGCCGTTTTTCGTGTGGGCATCCTTTCCTGCCTTTAACTCTTGCCAATCGGACAGCCGGTTCTTCAAACTGCGACTTTTGGCAAGAGAAGGCTTGGGTGCCGGCACACTACTTGTCTGACCGCGGGTAGGACTTCTAATATAACTCCAGTCGGCCAGTCCCCGGGCCGACTAGTCGAACCCGGTGCCGGACGGAACAAGTAAATGTAATGACAAGGTCATAAGCATGATACTCTTCATTCATAGATAAAAGATGGCAGTCCCCGAGCTCTCCTCGGGGGGCCTGTTGTCTCGTACTTAGTACAAAAGTTAGCGTGATACATACTGCATTTCAGCTATAAAACCTTCGGAGGAGGTTGGCGTTCCATGGTCGTTCCAACTCCTTGCCGGAGTCGTTTGTCTTTCGTGCCTTCGGCTTCTGCGCGTCGATCAGGTAGTAGGAGTCGTTGCCTAAGGCTCTGCTGATGACGAAGGGGCCCTCCCAAGGGGCCGAGAGCTTGTGCTGGCCGGCTGTTCGCTGGATCAGCCGGAGCACAAGATCGCCCTCTTGGAAGGATCTTGGCTTGACCTTCCGGCTGTGGTAGCGGCGCAGGCCCTGCTGATAGATGGCGGACCGGCTGAGGGCTAACAGCCGGCCTTCTTCCAGCAGGTCGACGCCGTCTTCTCGTGCTTCCTTGGCCTCCGCTTCCGTGTACATGGTTACCCGAGGCGAGTCGAACTCGATGTCAGTTGGGATGACCTCCTCGGCACCATACACGAGGAAGAAAGGGGTGAAGTCGGTTGACTTGTTTGGTGTAGTGCGCAGACTCCAGAGGACAGCCACCAGCTCATCGAGCCGACAGCCGGCTGAACGCTCCAGTGGTACGATCAGTCGGGGCTTGATGCCGGAAAGGATGAGGCCGTTGGCTCGCTCGACCTGGCCGTTTGACTGCGGGTGGGCGAAGGATGCTAGATCCAACCGGATGCCTTGCATCGCGCAGAAACGTGCCAAGGCTCCCTTGGCGAAATTCGTGCCATTGTCGGTGATGATGCTGTGTGGCACGCCGTACCGAGTTGTTATATCTGCGATAAATGTGACGGCAGTCAGCCCATTCAGCTTCTTGATCGGCTTTGCTTCAATCCATTTGGTGAATTTGTCCATGGCGACAAGCAGATGTGTCATGCCGCCGCGCGCCGTCTTGAATGGGCCCACCATGTGCAGTCCCCAAACGGCGAAGGGCCAAGTGAGGGGAATGGTCTTGAGTGCTGAAGCCGGCATGTGTTGCTTGGAACTGAAGAGTTGGCACCCTTTGCAATGTTTAACTAACTCCTTGGCGTCATCCAAAGCAGTCGGCCAAAAGAAACCATGGCGGAAGGCTTTGGCGACGAGTGATCTTGAGGCCGCATGGTGGCTGCATTCTCCTTGGTGGATTTCTCTGAGGATTGCAATGCCCTTCTGTTCCTCAACGCATCGCTGGAGGACTCCAGTGACACTGCGCTTGACGAGTTCTCTGTTGACGATTGTGTATGCTCCGGCTCGGCGTTGGACTTGTCTTGCCTCTACTTTGTCAGCCGGCAGATCTTGGTTTATTAGGAAGTTGAGGATGGGTTGAGCCCATGACGGAGCTGTGACTTCTTCTATTGCCAAAACGGCTACTGCGACCAGGGCAGGCGGGCTGGGCGGTGAAATGCTGGAGCCGGCCGCCGCCTGTTGTGTTGGTGTAGTCTCCGGGCCAACTACCGCAGTCCCCGAGCCGGGTGAGGCAGTCCCTGGGTCGGGCGTAACTACGGAAGTCCCCGAGCCGCCTGCTGACGTCCCTGGGACGACTATCAAAGTCCCCGGGTGTAACGCCCCGAGACCGATGTGCCAGGTGTCGTTCAGTTATTCGCCGTCGTTGCCATGTCATTTGCTTGCGTGTTGCATTTCATCATGTCATCATGTGCATTGCATCATCATGTTTTCAAAACTTGCATTCGTCTCAGTCTCCTCGTTCCGTCCATTGTCCGTTCTGAGCCCAGACACACTTGCACGCGCCCGCGGCATGTCCGAAATATTATTTTATAAGTGGCAGGGAAATGTTCTCGGAATGGGATGAGAGTTGACGTGTGTTCTTATTATAGTGTAGATAGACCGCCTGTCAAGTTTCATCGCATTCGGAGATCGTTTGATGCCCCAACGATTAACTATAGCGGCAATATAGCTGGTCTAACGTCGGACGTTTTCGGTCTCCGGAAACAGTCGCCGGGCCTCCATCTCTTCTCTTCTCTCAGTGCGAGACCGTCTACACAGCTCACTACCTACCGCCAGGTCCAACCTAACCTCTCTCGTCAGCCCGCGGCCCCCTCGCGGGCGTCTGAAAGTTGTCCCGAACCCGACCCGGACTGTCGCCACCGTTGTGTCCGGATCATCCCCAAACATCTACAAAACGTCACCGTTTTCTTATTTGGACTTCCTAGCTATTTTATTCGCGATCGTCCGATTGCGATCGTAGGGTCAAGATAGCCCCTAACCTAATCCGTGAGGTATATTTATAGTCCACCCCTAGTCTAATTTCAGACCAAATCCCTAAATTTTAGGGATCCATCCCACCGCCGCCACCATCTTCCTCGGGATCCAGATCCACCCATGCTCCCTCGTTTTCCACAGCAAGCAAACCACTACATCGGAGCCGCCCGAATCCCACAGCGCCTCCTCCTGCCTTAGTCGCGCCGCCCCTGCCTTCTGGTTCATCCCCTCCTCCACGAGCTGCCCAGCCGGGCCTCTCCTGCAGCTGAGCCCCTTCCTCGCACGTCGGTCTCCTCTCGCTGATCCGCCTCGTCCCGGAGCAAGCTCCCCGGTGTTCCTCGTCGTCCTCGCGCTGGTGCTTGCCGGCCACCCAAGAAGCAGCAGTCCGGAGCCCTAGCTGCAACAACCTCGACCCGCGCCGTCTTCCCCGTCAACCACCTCGAGCGTGGGCCTCGTCCAGCCTCGTTGTCCCCGACCTCTTTTCCGGCTGGATCCGCCCCAGCGCCGTGGTTCCCCGGCGCCTCGAACCTCCCCTGCTTCGTTGCTGCTTGAACTCGGGCACGCTCCCAAGACCCATGGCGCCCCTCCCGTGTGCGCCTCTTCTCGTCCTCCGCGCCGTTTTTCCCGTTGTCCCTGCGCGCTGACCCAATCGCCCCGCCTCATGGTTTGCCATCGCCGCCGGAGACCAAGCAGCGCCGCCCCGCCTGCATCACGCCTCTCCCCATGCCCGGATCTGCCGCCGCACACACATGGGCCGCCTCCCCTTCAACCGTTGACCACGGCCACCGCACCCCCTCGCTCGATCCAGGCGGGATCGAGGAGCGGGAAGAGCCCAGGCCTCAACCGCCTCCAGACCCAGCGTCGCCCCCTGCCGGCCTCCCTCTTCACCGACCGGGCCTTGGCCCATGGTGAGCAGATCCCCAACGCCCCTCCTCTGTTCCTGCTTGGGCTTAGCCCGATTCGGCTACTGCTGATGTCCTGCGCCCAGTAGTTTCGGCCCGTGATGTTTTTTTCAGCGCCTGGGATTTTTCCTAATTATTCCAGAGATTGCCAGTTTTATAGATTAGTCCCCCTAGTTCATGCATTTAATAACTCACTAACTGTGCATCGGATTAAAATGTTTTATATATGAAACTTGCTCAGAATTTTGTGTAGATTAATAATATCCAACTTTCATTCATGTTTAAAATATTTAAAATGTTGTTTGGTTAAATTTGCTCCTATGCCATGTTAAAATGCTTTAATTCATAACTAAATAACCGTAACTCCGAATTTAATAAATTATATATGTAAATGGGGTAGAAAAATGCCTAGTTTAACATGGTGGTTTTACTTTGCATGTTTAACAACTCTAAAATATGCTTTAGGATAGAACAGTACCAAATCTAAAATATGGACATGAGGATTTTTCGGACTTGTTGTTTTGTTGTTCCGGCCTCACTTAAACTTGACTAGATAGGTAGTTTTGCTTTGCTTCACTTCTTGCCATGTTTAACAACATTTAATATTGTTGGGTACATAAACAAGATCGAACTCAATAAGTCACGTGGTGTTTCGTCAATATGCAACGGAGTTGCATATTGAGCTCCACTTAATTTGTAGGATTGTTTGTGCTCTTTGCCATGCCATGCCTCATTAGACCGGACATGCATCATACTTGGTTGTGCATCATGCCATGTTTATGTCGTGGTTGTTTACCATGATTGTTTGCTTCTTTCCGGTGTGGCTTCTTCGGGTTGGTTCCGATAACGTTGCGTTTGTGAGGACCCATTCATCTACGTCCGTTTGTCTTCTTCATGGACTCGTTCTTCTTCCTTGCGGGATCTCAGGCAAGATGATCATACCCTCGAAATCACTACTATCTTTGCTATGCTAGTTTGCTCGCTCTTTTGCTATGCCAATGTTACGATGCCTACCATTTGCTTGTCAGCCTCCCAATTGCCATGTCAAACCTCTAACCCACCTTGTCCTAGCAAACCGTTGATTGGCAATGTTACCGTTTTGCTCAGCCCCTCTTATAGAGTTGCTAGTTGCAGGTGAAGATCGGAGGCCATTCCTTGTTGGAACATCTTTTATTTACTTGTTGGGATATCATTATATTGCTATGTTATCTTAATGCATCTATATACTTGGTAAAGGGTGGAAGGCTCGGCCTTATGCCTGGTGTTTTGTTCCACTCTTGCTGCCCTAGTTTCCGTCATATCGGTGTTATGTTCCCGGATTTTGCGTCCCTTACGCGGTTGGGCTATTATGGGAACCCCTTGACAGTTCGCCTTAAGTAAAGCTCTTCCAGCAATGCCCAACATTGGTTTTACCATTCGCCACCTACCCTTTTCTTTCCCTTGGGTCAGCCAGCCCAAGGGTCATCTTTATTTTACCCCCTCGGGCCAGTGCTCCTCTAAGTGTTGATCCAACTGAGCGATGTCCGAGGCTACCAGGGGCAACTCTGGGCTGGCTTACCCGACGTCTGGCTCATCTGAGTGTGCCCTGAGAAAGAGATATGTGCAGCTCCTATCGGGATTTGTCGGCACATTCGGGCGGTGTTGCTGGTTTAGTTTTACCGTGTTGAAATGTCTTGTTGTACTGGGATACCGAGTCTGATCGGAATGTCTCGGGTGGAGGTCTATTCCTTCGTTGACCGTGAGAGCTTGTGATGGGCTAAGTTGGGACACCCCTGCAGGGATTTGAACTTTCGAAAGCCGTGCCCGCGGTTATGGGCA
The DNA here is from genome assembly GCF_056163025.1 of Triticum urartu. Classification (NCBI taxonomy): domain Eukaryota; kingdom Viridiplantae; phylum Streptophyta; class Magnoliopsida; order Poales; family Poaceae; genus Triticum; species Triticum urartu. Next base: position 686,750,220 of record NC_141879.1, read on the forward strand.
GATGGGAATTTGTTAACGTCCGGTTGTAGAAAACCTGAACTTGACCTTAATTAAAATGAATCAACCGCGTGTGTAACCGTGATGGTCTCTTTCCGGCGGGGTCCGGGAAGTGAACACGGTTGTTGGAGTTATGCTTGACGTAGGTTGTTATAGGATCACTTCTTGATCATACTTTCTCGACCGTGCCTTGCCTTCTCTTCTCGCTCTCATTTGCGTATGTTAGCCACCATATATGCTAGTCGCTTGCTGCAGCTCCACCTCATACCTTTACCTTACCCATAAGCTTAAATAGTCTTGATCACGAGGGTGCGAGATTGCTGAGTCCCCGTGGCTCACAGATACTTCCAAACCCAGCTTGCAGGTGCCGATGAGACCGTGCAGTTGACGCAACCAAGCTCAGGAGGAGCTCGATGGAGCTCAGGAGGTGTTGTTTTCGTTCTAGTTGATCAGTAGTGGAGCCCGGTTGGGGTCGATCGGGGACCTTTGTCGCATTTGGGGTTCTTCTTTTATTTTGGCTCCGTAGTCGGGCCTTGAGTGTATTTGGTTGATGTAATGCTTTATTCATGTAATTGTGTGAAGTGGCGATTGTAAGCCAACTATGTAATTTCTTTCCCTTATTATATTCCATGGGTTGTGTGAAGATTACCTCACTTGCGACATATGCCTTCAATGCGATTATGCCTCTAAGTCGTGCCTCGACACGTGGGAGATATAGTCGCATCGAGGGCGTTACACCGGGTCACCTTCTTGGCTCTTCGAGCCGGACCCGGCCGCGTCGGGGTCAGGCGGCACGAAGATGGAATCGGACTCTGGAGACGGCTTGATAGACGGCTTGAGGAGGCGTTGTAGAGAGACGCCGGTTGGTATTGCTTGCCGGGTGGAGCCTATTCGAGCCAGAGCATCAGCTGGCTCGTTGTTGGCTCGCGGTACGTGGAGGAACTCGCATCCTTCAAAATACCCACTGATCTGCTGAACGAGGAAGCGGTAGCTTGCCATATTTGCGTCCTTGGCGTCCCAGTCACCGGATGATTGCTGGACCACCAAGTCCGAGTCGCCATAACATAGGATCCGGCAAATGCCGAGCTCTTTGGCAAGCCGGAGCCCATGTATGAGCGCCTCGTACAAGGCTACATTGTTGGAGGCGGCAAAGTGGATTTGCAGCGTGTATCTGAGCTTGTCGCCTTTGGGAGAGGTGAGGACGATGCCGGCTCCCAAGCCGGTGCGCATCTTGGACCCATCGAAGTGCATGCGCCAATGAGTGGAGTCGGGAGCCGGCGGCAGGTACTGGGTCTTGGCCCAATCGACGAGGAAGTCGGCCAATGCTTGGGATTTGATGGGGGTGCGAGGCTGGTAGAAGATCGCGTAAGGGGCCAGCTCGATGGCCCATTTCACCACCCGGCCGGATGCATCCCGGCTGCCTATGATCTCGGCCAGCGGGGCGGTGCATACGACCGTGATGGGATGCTCTTGGAAGTAGGGCTTCAGCTTCTTGGCGGCGAAGTACACACCATAACACATCTTTTGGTAGTGCGGGTAGTTCTGCTTTGAGGCGGACAGTACCTCGCTCAAATAGTACACCGGCCTCTGGACCGGCTGGGCTCGGCCCTCTTCTAGGTGTTGGACTACGATGACGGTGCTGACCACCCGGCTGGTTGCGGCAATGTAGAGGAGCATGGGCTCTTTCTCAGTCGGCGCTGCCAGGACTGGCGGTGTGGCCAGCATCTTCTTCAGCTCGTGGAAAGCTTGGTCAGCTTGGTCATTCCACTCGAAGTGAGTGGTCTTCTTCATGAGGCGGTAGAGGGGGAGAGCTTTCTCTCCGAGCAGGCTGATGAAGCGGTTTAGGGAGGCCAAGCACTCGGTGAACTTCTGGATGTCTCGAAGCTTGGTGGGAATCGCCATTCTCTCAATGGCCTTGATCTTCACCGGGTTGCATTCGATGCCGCGTTCGGAGACCAGGAAGCCTAGGAGCTGGCCGGCTGGCACTCCGAACACGCATTTCTCGGGGTTGAGCTTGATTTGGAAACGGCATAGGTTCTCAAATGTTTCTTTGAGGTCTTCCAGCAAGGTGCCCCGCTTCTCCGTCTTCACCACAATGTCGTCTACGTAGACGTGAGCATTTCTGCCGAGCTGCTTGAGGTGGCACTTCTGCATGCAACGCTAAAAAGTGGCACCGGCATTTCTCAAGCCGAATGTCATAGTCAGGTAGCAGAAGGCTCCGAATGGCGTGATGAAGGCGGTCTTCAGGCGTTCAGACGGATCTAACTTTATCTGGTGGCATCCTGAGTAAGAATCCAAGAAACTCAACAGCTCGCATCCGGCCGTGGAGTCTATCACTTGGTCAATCCTTGGCAGGGCAAAGGGATCTTTGGTGTAGGACTTGTTGAGGCTCATGTAGTCTATACACATGCGCCACTTGTTGTTCTTCTTTAGCACGAGGACCGGGTTGGCGAGCCACTCTGGAAAGAAAACTTCCATAATGAAGCCGGCTGCTAGAAGCCGGGCTATCTCCTCTCCCACAATCCTGCGTTTCTCCTTCGACAGTCGGCGGAAGGGTTGTTTGACTGGTTTGGCGTCTTCTCGGACGTGTAATTTGTGCTCGGCGAATTCCTTCGGAACACCCGGCATATCCTTGGGGGACCATGCAAAGATGTCCCGATTCTCACGGAGGAAGTCGGCGAGCTCGCCTTCCTATTTGCTGTTTAGGTTTGCCCCGATGACAGCAAACCTCTCTAGGTGCTCGGGGTCAAGAGGTATCTTCTTCGTCTCCTTGGCCGGCTGGAAAGATCCTTGGGCATCATACTCCTTGGGATCGGGGGACAGGGCCGACTGCTTGCCGGCCATGGCCACGACCCGGTCCAACATCTTCTTCTCTTCGGCAATCACAAGGGACTCGGCCAGCCGGCTGCCGGCTGCTGCGCACTCGGAGGACTTCTTGTAATCGCGGGCTACGGTGATGACGCCTTTGGTGCTTGGTATCTTCATCTTGAGGTATGCATAGTGGGGAACTGCCATGAACTTGGCCAAGGCAGGTCGGCCAAGCAATGCATGGTAAGGGCTCTCCAGGTCCACCACTTCAAACCAGATCGCTTCCCGGCGGAAATGCTCCTTGTCCCCAAAAAGTACATCAATCTTGATCTTGCCAATGGGGGCGCAGGACAGGCCGGGTACGATGTCGTGGAACACAGTCTGAGTAGGCATGAGTTGCTTCATCTTGACATTCAGCTTCTCCATGGTGTCACGGTACAGGATGTTGATGCTGCTCCCGCCGTCTATCAGCACGCAGGAGAATCGGGCAGCGCGTCTGTCCATTGCAAGGGTGGCATCCAAAACCAACGCATAAGAGCCGGGAGACGGCATCACCTCTGGGTGGTCGGTCTGGCTCTAGCTGATAGGTTTTTCTGACCAGTGCATGTGCTCGGCGGGGTTGGCAGCAACCATGTTGACTTCTTGGTGCTCTCGGCGTTTGCTGCGCCGGTCTTCGGGCTGACTTGTAAAGATGATATAGGCGGCATGCTCGTCGGGGAACTCGTCGTGCACGGCTCCGACTACGGGCCGAGCAGCCGGCGGCTGCAGAGCCGGAGGCGGCGGACCGGCAGGCGGAGGCGGTGCGAGCCCTTCGCCTTTAGAGATTCGGGTGAGCCAGTGGCACTTCCGGGTTGTGTGGTTGGACGGCTTCGCGCCGCTGTGGAACTTGCACGGGGCGTCGAGAGTTTGCTCGTAGGAAAAGGCCGGCTGCCAAGCCGCCCTGCCGCCCTTGGGTTTCTTGGGCGCGGGCCGCCCTTCGGGCGGCACGTCTTCGACTGTGGCCACCTGCCGGCTGACGGGAGGCGGCGCGGGGCCCTTGCGCTTGTGGTCGTTCAAGTGTGGGCGTCGGCCGGAATCCCCAGCCGGCGTCTTGGGCGCCGGGTTGAATACTTTCCCGGATGCGTCTACCCGGAGCTCGGTCTTCATTGAGGAGTCGGCGGTGGCGTACTTGTCCGCTATGTCCAGAAGCTCGTTGAGGGTAGTCGGCTCGTCGCAGAGAAGCTTGTGCTTGAGGAGGGTGCCTTCTCGGCACCCGGCAGTGAAGTATTCTATGGCTTGCACCTCGTGCACCCCTTCGCAAGAGTTGCGGAGCTTGGCCCAATGCGTGAGGTAGTCGCGAGTGGACTCGGCGGGGCCTTGTACGCACAAGGAGAGCTGTCTGGGCTTGGGAGCCCGCTTGTAGGTGCTGGTGAAGTTGCGGACGAAAGCTTCTGTGAAATCTAGCCAGCTGTTGATGCTGTGTGGTTTGAGGCTGTTGAGCCAGGTCCGCGCCGTGCCCTGCAGCATGAGGGGCACGTACTTCATGGCAACACGCCTGTTGCCGCTGGCTATGCTAACCACCATGGAGTAGTCGATCAACCAATCTTCCGGCTTCACGGAGGCGTTGTACTTGGGCGTGTCTCTTGGGAGCGAGAACCGTTTGGGGAAGGGCTCGTCACGGATGCGGGGGCCGAAGCAAGGCGGGCCGACATCGTCTTCTTCTTCCAGCGCCAGGGATCACGCCAGGCGCTCGATCCGATGGCGGGTGTCGTTCTCGCCGACTCCTTCGCGGCGACCTAGCCGGCCGCTGAGAGTCGGATGCGCAACAGGCGGCGGGGTGGGATATCTCTCTCCACGGGGCCGGGCGGAGGCGGGTTGCCCCACCACTCCACGGCCCGAGCGTGGCCTTCTGCGTCTCGCTCGATGGAGATCCGGGTTTGGCTTCGGCTGGCAGTCGGCTCTTTCTCGCGCCGTGCACGGTCTCTACCCGCAGTCGGTGTCCGGGACGTCGCGCCGTGATCTCGGCGCGGGGGAGGGCTTTCCACGCGGGCGTCGGCTTCGTGCCGCCGCGCGGCAGCATCGATCAGCTGCTGGATGCGTCGGGTCATGTGGGGGAGTTCTTCGGCCCCCAGTCCGTCTAGCTCATCTACGGCCGCCTGGGCGGCGCGCAGGTTTTCGAGTGGAGTGGTGTAGACTGGGCGGTCGACTCCTAACGTGTCGGCAACGACAGCGCCGCACTGTCTGACAACGCCAGCCCGGCTAGGCCCGCCTAGGGGCGGCGTGCCAAAGGCGGCGCGGTCGGCCTCGCGTCGGTGGGCCTCAGCGAGGCGTCTCATGGAAACCAACTTCCGGCCCTCCGCGAGGAGGGCGAGGCAGCGAGCCTCCAGTGCTTCAGCGTCGGCGTCGGCCGGGAGGGGGATGGACAAGTCGTGGACCGCCGCGTGCGGGGTGTCGTGGGCGCTCTCGTCAGCAGCGCCGCCGTGGCCGATGACCATCACCTTGGTGGTGACAGCGTCGCAGCCATCGGCTCAGGGAAGCGGGTCGTTGTAGATCGTGACGTTGGTGGGGAAGGTGTCGAATGAGGCCGTGTCGGAGTCGACTGGCATCGGATCGGTGGAGCCAACCGACTCCAAGTCCACAGCAGGCTCGCCGGAGACATGGAGCCGGCCGAGGAGGTTGACGAGTTGGTCGGTGCCCGCGTCGGAGGCGAGCTCGTCGGAGATGAGGGTCTTGTCGAGGAGATCAGCATGGCTGCTCGCTGCGCAGGCGTTGGTGACGCCTTGCAGCGCGTCGTGGTAAGCGCCATCGGGCGTGCCGGGCTGGCTACGCTCGCGGGGGAGGAAGAGGGTTCCCGTCCAGAACAGGTCTCCGGACGACGGTGCACCTGGCCCCACGGTGGGCGCCAAATGTCGGGTGGTAGGTGCGACATATGCCAACGGGTGGCTTATCATTGTGGGAGCCAGTAAAACATCGCCGGTGCCTGGAAACGGGATGAGGCGAAGACATGCACGCCGGCGAATCTTACCCAGCTGGGGGGCTCTCCGTGGAGATAACACCCCTACTCCTGCTATGCGCGGTCTCTGCATGATCACTAGATGAACAAGTAACTACACGATGCTCCTTGAGCTGTTTGGCGAGAGGAGGAAGAAGGGCTCTGCTTGCTCTCTTCTCCTCCCTACGTGGTGCCTAAAACTAGTAGGGATCAACCCTTTGCATGGGTGTCCCGGGGGGTTTAAATAGGCCTACCCCCCGGGGGTACAATGGTAATACGGCTGGGCGTGGGGCCCAGCCGTCTATGTCTATGCTCGCCGGCTTCCGCGCCGACTGCTGGGGCCCGCCGACTGGTGGGTCCCGCCGGCTGCCGGCTCCTGGGTCGACAGGCAGGCCCCACTGTCCAGGGCTTTGTCGGTGGCTGGTTACTGTTGCTCAATCTTGGTGATGAGGGCTTCGCCGAGGTAAGCGTGGCTACAGTGCTGCCATCCGGCGGGCGATCACTGTAGCCCCTCCACGTCTTGTCTCCTTAATGGGGCGTCTTCCTCGAGGGAGGTGGCAAGCTGGCTGTGGGGAGCCGGCTCTATCTTGGGCCGACTGGGGGAGGTCTGGCCGCCTTCGGGTGTCTCTCTGCCCGAAGGGGCCCACCGCCCGTGGGCCCTACTGGCAGCCCGTCGTGGATGACATCAGGGTCAACGTGGCAACAGTGCTGCGCCGGACGGGTTATGGCCACCCGTACGGCGCACTGTGCCAGGCGTGCTCCGGGATTCGGGGGTGGCCAGCCTTACTGTAGCCACGCCCCATCACATCGCCGTTATGTGGGTGCAGACTTCGAGGGTACGATCTCGACTGCTTTATGGGATCCGGCTCCTTGGAGGCGGCCTTCTCGTAGCCAGCTCCTCGGAGCCGGCCCTCCCGCGGCTTTCTTCATGAGGGCTGAAGTTGGGCCGCCTTCCGATAGCCGGCCTGGGAGACAGCCAGCCAGGGGAAGGCGGCCCCATGTCTTGGATTCTTGACAGCCGGATCGGCTCGTAATTTTTTCAGAAAGGCCAGGGGGAGCCGGCTAGGCTACCCGTGGTCACTTACTCCGACAACGGGGTTGAAGGAGTCATACTCGTCGTGATCCAAATCACCTGAGATCCTAGTGCCAAACGGACGGCACCTCCGCGTTCAACACACGTACAGCCTGGTGACGTCTCCCATGCCTTGATCCAGCAAGGAGAGAGGGAGAGGTTGAGGAAGACTCCATCCAGCAGCAGCGCAACGGCGTGGTGATGGTGGAGGAGCGTGGTACTCCAGTAGGGCTTCGCCAAGCACCGCAAGAGACGAGGAGGAGAGAGGGTTAGGGCTGCGCCAAGAAGAGATCAAATCGTCATATCTTGGGCAGCCCCAAACCTCAACTATTTATAGGACGAGGGAAGGAGGGTGCGCCCCCTCTAGGGTTCCCACCCCTAGAGGGGCGGCAGCCCTAGATGGGTTTGAGGGGGGCGGCCAAGAGGGGGAGAGGGGGGCGCGCCCTAGGGTGGGCCTTAGGCCCATCTCCGTCTAGGGTTTCCCCCTTCTCCTCCTAGCCGCGCCTTGGGCCTTGTGGGAGGCGCACCAGCCCACTCAGGGGCTGGTCCCTTCCCACTCTTGGCCCATGCAAGCCTCCGGGGCTTGTGGCCCCACTTGGTGGACCCCCGGGACCCTCCCGGTGGTCCCGGTACGTTACCGATAAAACCCGAAACTTTTTCGGTGACCAAAACAGGACTTCCCATATATAAATCTTTACCTCCGGACCATTTCAGAACTCCTCGTGACGTCCGGGATCTCATCCGGGACTCCGAACAACATTCGGTAACCACATACAAACTTCCTTTATAACCCTAGCGTCATCGAACCTTAAGTGTGTAGACCCTACGGGTTCGGGAACCATGCAGACATGACCGGGACGTTCTCCGGTCAATAACCAACAGCGGGATCTGGATACCCATGTTGGTTCCCACATGTTCCACGATGATCTCATCGGATGAACCACGATGTCGAGGATTCGATCAATCCCGTATACAATTCCCTTTGTCTAGCGGTATTGTACTTGCCCGAGATTCGATCGTCGGTATCCCGATACCTTGTTCAATCTCGTTACCGGCAAGTCTCTTTACTCGTTCCGTAACACATCATCCCGTGATCAAATCCTTGGTCACATTGTGCACATTATGATGATGTCCTACCGAGTGGACCCAGAGATACCTCTCCGTTTACACGGAGTGACAAATCCCAGTCTCGATTCGTGCCAACCCAACAGACACTTTCGGAGATACCTGTAGTGTACCTTTATAGCCACCCAGTTATGTTGTGACGTTTGGCACACCCAAAGTATTCCTACGGTATCCGGGAGTTGCACAATCTCATGGTCTACGGAAATGATACTTGACATTAGAAAAGCTTTAGCATACGAACTACACGATCTTTGTGCTAGGCTTAGGATTGGGTCTTGTCCATCACATCATTCTCCTAATGATGTGATCCCGTTATCAACGACATCCAATGTCCATGGTCAGGAAACCGTAACCATCTATTGATCAACGAGCTAGTCAACTAGAGGCTCACTAGGGACATGGTGTTGTCTATGTATCCACACATGTATCTGAGTTTCCTATCAATACAATTCTAGCATGGATAATAAACGATTATCATGAACAAGGAAATATAATAATAATCAATTTATTATTGCCTCTAGGGCATATTTCCAACAGTCTCCCACTTGCAGTAGAGTCAATAATCTAGTTCACATCGCCATGTGATTAGCACTCACAGGTCACATCGCCATGTGACCAACATCCAAAGAGTTTACTAGTGTCACTAAACTAGTTCACATCATCATGTGATTAAGACTCAATGAGTTCTGGGGTTTGATCATGTTTTGCTTGTGAGAGAGGTTTTAGTGAACGGGTCTGCAACAATCAGATCCGTATGGACTCTGCAAATCTCTAGGTCATATTATAAATGCTGCTTCCACGCTCCACTTGGAGCTATTCCAAATGGTTGCTCCACTATACGTATTCGGTATCTCTACTCAGAGCTATCCGGATAGGTGTTAAGCTTGCATCGATGTAACTCTTTACGTCGAACTCTTTATCACCTCCATAACCGAGAAACATATCCTTATTCCTCTAAGGATAATTTAGACTGCTATCTGGTGATCTACTCCTAGATTACCTTTGTACCCTCTTGCCAGATATGTGGCAAGGCACACATCAGGTGCGGTACTCAGCATGGCATACTGTATAGAGCCTATGACAAAAACATAGGGGACGACCTTCATCCTTCCTCTTTGTTCTGCCGTGGTCGAGCTTTAAGTCTTAACTTCATACCTTACAAGTCAGGCAAGAACTCCTTCTTTGACTGATCCATCTCGAACACCTTCAAGATCATGTCAAGGCATGTGCTCATTTGAAAGTACCATTAAGCGTTTTGATCTATCCTTATAGATCATGATGCTCAATGTTCAAGTAGCTTAATCCAGGCTTTCCATTGAAAAACACTTTCCAAATAACCCTATATGCTTTCCAGAAATTCTACATCATTTCTGATCCACAATATGTCAACAACATATACTCATCAGAAATTCTATAGTGCTCCCACTCACTTCTTTGGAAATACAAGTTTCTCATAAACTTTGTATACACCCAAAATCTTTGATCATCTCGTCAAAGCATACATTCCAACTCCGAGATGCTTACTCCAGTCCTTAGAAGGATTGCTGGAGCTTTGCATACTTATTAGCATCTTTCAGGATTGACAAAACCTTTTGGTTGTATCACATACAACCTTTCCTCAAGAAAATCGTCGAGGAAACAATGTTTTGACATCCTATCTGCAAGATTTCATAAATAATGAAGTAATCGCTAATATAATTCCAACAGACTCTTAGCATCGCTACGAGTGAGAAAGTCTCATTATAGTCAACTCCTTGAACTTGTCGGAAAAATCTTAACGACAAGTTGAGCTTTCTTAATGGTGATACTTACCATCATTGTCCGTCTTCCTTTTAAAATCCATCTGTACTCAACAGCCTTACGACCATCGAGCCGTTCTGCCAAAGTCTACACTTTGTTTTCATACATGGATCCTCTCTCGGATTTTATGGCCTCAAGCCATTTATCGGAATCCGGGCCCACCATCGCTTCTCCATAGCTCATAGGTTCATTGTTGTCTAGCAACATGACTTCTAAGACAGGATTACGTACCACTCTGAAGTAGTACGCATCCTTGTCATCCCACGAGGTTTGGCAGTGACTTGATCTGAAGTTTCATGATCACTATCATAAGCTTCCACTTCAATTGGTGTAGGTGCCACAGGAACAACTTCCTGTGCCCTGCCACACACTAGTTGAAGAGATGGTTCAACAACCTCCTCAAGTCTCCACCATCCTCCCACTCAATTCTTTCGAGAGAAACTTTTCCTCGAGAAAGGACCCAATTCTAGAAACAATCCCTTATTGCTTTAGGATCTGAGACAGGAGGTATACCCAACTGTTTTGGGTGTCCTATGAAGATGCATTTATCCGCTTTGGGTTCGAGCTTATCATCCTGAAACTTTTTCACATAAGCGTCACAGCCCCAAACTTTTAAGAAATAACAGCTTAGGTTTCTGTAAACCATAGTTCATACGGTGTCATCTCATCGGAATTACGTGGTGCCGTATTTAAAGTGAATGTGGTTGTCTCTAATGCCTAACCCATAAACTATCGTGGTAATTCGATAAGAGACATCATGGTAGGCATCATATCCAATAGGGTGCGGTTATGATGTTCGGACACACCATCACACTATGGTGTTCCAGGCTGTATTAGTTGTGAAACAATTTCCACAATGTCTTAATTCTGTGCCAAACTCGTAATTCAGATATTCATCTCTATGATCAGATCATAGATCTTTTATCCTCTTGTCACGACGATCTTTCAACTTCACCCTGAAGTTACTTGAACCTTTCAATAATTCAGACTCGTGATTCATCAAGTAAATATACTCAACATCTACTCAAATCATCTGTGAAGTAAGAACATAACGATGTCCACTACATGCCTCAGCACTCATTGGACTGCACACATCAAAATGTATTACTTCCAACAAGTTGCTTTCTAGTTCCATTTTACTGAAAACGAGGCTTTCAGTCATCTTACCCATGTGGTATGATTTGCATGTCTCAAGTGGTTCAAAATCAAGTGAGTCCAAAACGGTCCATTTGCATGGAGTTTCTTCATGCATATACACCAATAGACATGGTTCGCATGTCTCAAACTTTTTCAAAAACGAGTGAGCCCAAAGATCCATCAATATGGAGCTTCTTCATGCGTTTTATACCGATATGACTTACGTGGCAGTGCCACAAGTAGGTGGTACTATCATTACTATCTTATATCTTTTGGCATGAACATGTGTATCACTACGATCGAGATTCAATAAACCATTCATTTTAGGTGCAAGACCATTGAAGGTATTATTCAAATAAACAGAGTAACCATTATTCTCCTTAAATGAATAACCGTATTGCGATAGACATAATCCAATCATGTCTATGCTCAACACAAACACCAATCTTGATGGTAGAGGGAGCGTACGATATTTGATCAACCTTGGAAATACTTCCAACACATATCGTCATCTCACCTTTTAGCTAGTCTCTGTTTATTCCATAGCTTTTATTTCGAGTTACCAACACTTAGTAACCGAACCGGTATCTAATACCCTGGTGCTACTAGGAGTACTAGTAAAGTACACATTAACACAATGTATATCCAATATACTTCTACCGACCTTGCCAGCCTTCTCATCTACCAAGTATCTAGGGTAATTCTGCTCCTGTGGCTGTTCCCCTTATTACAGAAGCACTTAGTCTCGGGTTTGGGTTCAATTTTGGGTTTCTTCACTAGAGCAGCAGCTGATTTGCCGTTTCATGAAGTATCCCTTCTTGCCCTTGCCCTTCTTGAAACTAGTGGTTTCACCAACCATCAACAATTGATGCTCCTTCTTGATTTCTACTTTTGTGGTGTCAAACATCGCGAATATCTCAAGGATCATCATATATGTCCCTGATACATTATAGTTCATCATGAAGCTCTAGCAGCTTGGTGGTAATGACTTCGGAGAAACATCACTATCTCATCTGGAAGATCAACTCCCACTCGATTCAAATGATTGTTGTACTCAGACAATCTGAGCACAAGCTCAACAATTGAGCTTTTCTCCTTAGTTTGCAGGCTAAGAAAATCATCGGAGGTCTCATACCTCTTGACGTGGGCACGAGCCTGAAATCCAAATTTCAGCCCTCGAAACATCTCATATGTTTCGCGACGTTTTAAAAAACGTCTTCGGTGCCTCAACTCTAAACCGTTTAACTGAACTATCACGTAGTTATCAAAATGTGTATGTCAGATGTTCGCAACACCCACGGACGACATTCGAGGATCAGCACACTGAGCGGTGCATTAAGGACATAGGCCTTCTATGAAGCAATGAGGACAATCCTCAGTTTACGGACTTAGTCCGCATAATTGCTACTATCATCTTTCAACTAAATTTTCTCTAGGAACATATCTAAACAGTAGAACTAAAGCGCGAGCTATGACATAATTTGCGAAGACCTTTTGACTATGTTCAGGATAATTAAGTTCATCTTATGAACTCCCACTCAGATAGACATCCCTCTAGTCATCTAAGTGATTACATGATCCGAGTCAACTAGGCCGTGTCCGATCATCACGTGAGACGGACTAGTCATCATCGGTGAACATCTTCATGTTGATCGTATCTACCATACGACTCATGCTCGACCTTTCGGTCTCTTGTGTTCCGAGGCCATGTCTGTACATGCTAGGCTCGTCAAGTCAACCTAAGTGTTTTGCGTGTGTAAATCTATCTTACACCCGTTGTATGTGAACGTTAGAATCTATCACACCCGATCATCACGTGGTGCTTCGAAACAACGAACTGTCGCAACGGTGCACAGTTAGGGGGAACACTTTCTTGAAATTATTACGAGGGATCATCTTATTTACTACCGTCGTTCTAAGTAAACAAGATGCAAAAACATGATAAACATCACATGCAATAAAATAATAGTGACATGATATGGCCAATATCATATAGCTCCTTTGATCTCCATCTTGGGGCTCCATGATCATCTTGTCACCGGCGTGACACCATGATCTCCATCATCGTGTCTCCATGAAGTTGCTCGCCAACTATTAATTCTACTACTATGGCTACTGGTTAGCAATAAAGTAAAGTAATTACATGGCGTTGTTCAATGACACGCAGGTCATACAATAAATAAAGACAACTCCTATGGCTCCTGCCGGTTGTCATACTCATCGACATGCAAGTCGTGATTCCTATTACAAGAACATGATCAATCTCATACATCACATATCATTCATCACATTCTTCTTGGCCATATCACATCACATAGCATACCCTACAAAAACAAGTTAGATGTCCTCTAATTGTTGTTTGCATGTTTTACGTGGCTGCTATGGGTTTCTAGCAAGAACGTTTCTTACCTGCGCAAAACCACAATGTGATATGCCAATTGCTATTTACCCTTCATAAGGACCCTTTTCATCGAATCCGTTCCGACTAAAGTGGGAGAGACAGACACCCGCTAGCCACCTTATGCAACTAGTGCATGTCAGTCGGTGGAACCAGTCTCACGTAAGAGTACGTGTAAGTTCGGTCCAGGCCGCTTCATCCCACAATACCGTCGAAACAAGATTGGACTAGTAACGGTAAGCATATTAAACAAAATCAACGCCCACAACTACTTTGTGTTCTACTCGTGCATAGAATCTACGCAATAGACCTAGCTCATGATGCCACTGTTGGGGAACGTAGCAGAAATTCAAAATTTTCCTACGTGTCACCAAGATCTATCTATGGAGAAACCAGCAACGAAGGGAAGGAGAGTGCATCTACATACCCTTGTAGATCGCTATGCGGAAGCGTTCAAGAGAACGGGGTTGAAGGAGTCGTACTCGTCGTGATCCAAATCACCGGAGATCCTAGTGCCGAACGGACAGCACCTCCGCGTTCAACACACGTACAGCCCGGTGACGTCTCCCATGCCTTGATCCAGCAAGGAGAGAGGGAGAGGTTGAGGAAGACTCTATCCAGAAGCAGCACAACGGCGTGGTGATGGTTGAGGAGCGTGGTACTCCAGCAGGGCTTCGCCAAGCACCGCAAGAGACGAGGAGGAGAGAGGGGTAGGGCTGCGCCATGAAGAGATCAAATCGTCATATCTTGGGCAGCCCCAAACCTCAACTATTTATAGTAGGAGGGGAGGAGGGTGTGCCCCCTCTAGGGTTCCCACCCCTAGAGGGGCGGCAGCCCTAGATGGGTTTGAGGGGGGCGGCCAAGAGGGGGAGAGGGGGGCGCGCCCTAGGGTGGGCCTTAGGCCCATCTGCGCCTAGGGTTTCCCCCTTCTCCTCCTAGCCGCGCCTTGGGCCTTGTGGGAGGCGCACCAGCCCACTCAGGGGCTGGTCCCTTCCCACTCTTGGCCCATGCAAGCCTCCGGGGCTTGTGGCCCCACTTGGTGGACCCCAGGGACCCTCCCGGTGGTCCCGGTACGTTACCGATAAAACCCGAAACTTTTCCGGTGATCAAAACAGGACTTCCCATATATAAATATTTACCTACGGACCATTCCGGAACTCCTCGTGACATCCAGGATCTCATCCGGGACTCCGAACAACATTCGGTAACCACATACAAACTTCCTTTATAACCCTAGCGTCATCGAACCTTAACTGTGTAGACCCTACGGGTTCGGGAACCATGCAGACATGACCGAGACGTTCTCCGGTCAATAACCAACAGCGGGATCTGGATACCCATGTTGGTTCCCACATGTTCCATGATGATCTCATCGGATGAACCTCGATGTCGAGGATTCGATCAATCCCGTATACAATTCCCTTTGTCTAGCGGTATTGTACTTGCCCGCGATTCGATCGTCGGTATCCCGATACCTTGTTCAATCTCGTTACCGGTAAGTCTCTTTACTCGTTCCGTAACACATCATCCCATGATCAACTCCTTGGTCACATTGTGCACATTATGATGATGTCCTACCGAGTGGGCCCAGATATACCTCTCCGTTTACACGGAGTGACAAATCCCAGTCTCGATTCGTGCCAACCCAACAGACACTTTCGGAGATACCTGTAGTGTACCTTTGTAGCCACCCAGTTACGTTGTGACGTTTGGCACACCCAAAGTATTCCTACGGTATCCGGGAGTTGCACAATCTCATGGTCTAAGGAAATGATACTTGACATTAGAAAAGCTTTAGATTACGAACTACACGATCTTTGTGCTAGGCTTAGGATTGGGTCTTGTCCATCACATCATTCTCCTAATGATGTGATCCCGTTATGAACGACATCTAATGTCCATGGTCAGGAAACCGTAACCATCTATTGATCAACGAGCTAGTCAACTAGAGGCTCACTAGGGACAAGGTGTTGTCTATGTATCCACACATGTATCTGAGTTTCCTATCAATACAATTCTAGCATGGATAATAAACGATTATCATGAACAAAGAAATATAATAATAATCAATTTATTATTGCCTCTAGGGCATATTTCCAACAGTCTCCCACTTGCACTAGAGTCAATAATCTAGTTCACATCGCCATGTGATTAACACTCACAGGTCACATCGCCATGTGACCAACATCCAAAGAGTTTACTAGTGTCACTAAACTAGTTCACATCATCATGTGATTAAGACTCAATGAGTTCTGGGGTTTGATCATGTTTGCTTGTGAGAGAGGTTTTAGTGAACGGGTCTGCAACAATCAGATCCGTATGGACTCTGCAAATCTCTAGGTCATATTATAAATGCTGCTTCCACGCTCCACTTGGAGCTATTCCAAATGGTTGCTCCACTATACGTATTCGGTATCTCTACTCAGAGCTATCCGGATAGGTGTTAAGCTTGCATCGACGTAACTCTTTACGTCGAACTCTTTATCACCTCCATAACCGAGAAACATATCCTTATTCCTCTAAGGATAATTTAGACTGCTATCTGGTGATCTACTCCTAGATTACCTTTGTACCCTCTTGCCAGATATGTGGCAAGGCACACATCCGGTGCGGTACTCAGCATGGCATACCGTATAGAGCCTATGACAAAAGCATAGGGGACGACCTTCATCCTTCCTCTTTCTTCTGCCGTGGTCGAGATTTAAGTCTTAACTTCATACCTTACAAGTCAGGCAAGAACTCCTTCTTTGACTGATCCATCTCGAACACCTTCAAGATCATGTCAAGGTATGTGCTCATTTGAAAGTACCATTAAGCGTTTTGATCTATCCTTATAGATCTTGATGGTCAATGTTCAAGTAGCTTAATCCAGGCTTTCCATTGAAAAACACTTTCCAAATAACCCTATATGCTTTCCAGAAACATCATTTCTGATCCACAATATGTCAACAACATATACTCATCAGAAATTCAATAGTGCTCCCACTCACTTTTTTGGAAATACAAGTTTCTCATAAACTTTGTATACACCCAAAATCTTTGATCATCTCATCAAAGCATACATTCCAACTCCGAGATGCTTACTCCAGTCCTTAGAAGGATTGCTGGAGCTTTGCATACTTATTAGCATCTTTCAAGATTGACAAAACCTTCCGGTTGTATCACATACAACCTTTCCTCAAGAAAATCGTCGAGGAAACAATGTTTTGACATCCTATCTGCAAGATTTCATAAATAATGAAGTAATCGCTAATATAATTCCAACAGACTCTTAGCATCGCTACGAGTGAGAAAGTCTCATCATAGTCAACTCCTTGAACTTGTCGGAAAAATCTTAACGACAAGTCGAGCTTCCTTAATGGTGATACTTACCATCATTGTCCGTCTTCCTTTTAAAATCCATCTGTACTCAACAGCCTTACGACCATCGAGCCGTTCTGCCAAAGTCTACACTTTGTTTTCATACATGGATCCTTTCTCGGATTTTATGGCCTCGAGCCATTTATCGGAATCCGGGCCCACCATCGCTTCTCCATAGCTCGTAGGTTCATTGTTGTCTAACAACATGACTTCCAAGACAGGATTACATACCACTCTGAAGTAGTACGCATCCTTGTCATCCCATGAGGTTTGGCAGTGACATGATCTGAAGTTTCATGATCACTATCATATGCTTCCACTTCAATTGGTGTAGGTGCCACAGGAACAACTTCCTGTGCCCTGCCACACACTAGTTGAAGAGACGGTTCAACAACCTCATCAAGTCTCCACCATCCTCCCACTCAATTCTTTCGAGAGAAACTTTTCCTCGAGAAAGGACCCGATTCTAGAAACAATCCCTTATTGCTTTAGGATCTGAGACAGGAGGTATACCCAACTGTTTTGGGTGTCCTATGAAGATGCATTTATCCGCTTTG
The DNA here is from genome assembly GCF_056163025.1 of Triticum urartu. Taxonomy (NCBI): domain Eukaryota; kingdom Viridiplantae; phylum Streptophyta; class Magnoliopsida; order Poales; family Poaceae; genus Triticum; species Triticum urartu. The sequence continues at coordinate 686,767,445 of NC_141879.1, forward strand.
GGTTTGAGCTTATCATCCTGAAACTTTTTCACATAAGCGTCACAGCCCCAAACTTTTAAGAAATAACAGCTTAGGTTTCTGTAAACCATAGTTCATACGGTGTCATCTCATCGGAATTACGTGGTGCCGTATTTAAAGTGAATGTGGTTGTCTCTAATGCCTAACCCATAAACTATTGTGGTAATTCGATAAGAGACATCATGGTATGCATCATATCCAATAGGGTGCGGTTATGATGTTCGGACACACCATCACACTATGGTGTTCCAGGTTGTATTAGTTGTGAAACAATTTCCACAATGTCTTAATTCTGTGCCAAACTCGTAATTCAGATATTCATCTCTATGATCAGATCATAGAACTTTTATCCTCTTGTCACGATGATCTTTCAACTTCACCCTGAAGTTACTTGAACCTTTCAATAATTCAGACTCGTGATTCATCAAGTAAATATACTCAACATCTACTCAAATCATCTGTGAAGTAAGAACATAACGATGTCCACTACATGCCTCAGCACTCATTGGACTGCACACATCAAAATGTATTACTTCCAACAAGTTGCTTTCTAGTTCCATTTTACTGAAAACGAGGCTTTCAGTCATCTTACCCATGTGGTATGATTTGCATGTCTCAAGTGGTTCAAAATCAAGTGAGTCCAAAACGGTCCATTTGCATGGAGTTTCTTCATGCATATACACCAATAGACATGGTTCGCATGTCTCAAACTTTTTCAAAAACGAGTGAGCCCAAAGATCCATCAATATGGAGCTTCTTCATGCGTTTTATACCGATATGACTTACGTGGCAGTGCCACAAGTAGGTGGTACTATCATTACTATCTTATATCTTTTGGCATGAACATGTGTATCACTACGATCAAGATTCAATAAACCATTCATTTTAGGTGCAAGACCATTGAAGGTATTATTCAAATAAACAGAGTAACCATTATTCTCCTTAAATGAATAACCGTATTGCGATAGACATAATCCAATCATGTCTATGCTCAACGCAAACACCAATCTTGATGGTAGAGCGAGCGTACGATATTTGATCAACCTTGGAAATACTTCCAACACATATCGTCATCTCACCTTTTAGCTAGTCTCCATATATTCCGTAGCTTTTATTTCGAGTTACTAACACTTAGTAACCGAACCGGTATCTAATACCCTGGTGCTACTAGGAGTTACTAACACTTAGTAACCGAACCGGTATCTAATACCCTGGTGCTACTAGGAGTTACTAACACTTAGTAACCGAACCGGTATCTAATACCCTGGTGCTACTAGGAGTACTTGACATTAGAAAAGCTTTAGCATACGAACTACACAATCTTTGTGATAGGCTTAGGATTGGGTCTTGTCCATCACATCATTCTCCTAATGATGTGATCCCGTTATCAACGACATCCAATGTCCATGGTCAGGAAACCGTAACCATCTATTGATCAACGAGCTAGTCAACTAGAGGCTCACTAGGGACATGGTGTCATCTATGTATCCACACATGTATCTGAGTTTCCTATCAATACAATTCTAGCATGGATAATAAACGATTATCATGAACAAGGAAATATAATAATAATCAATTTATTATTGCCTCTAGGGCATATTTCCAACAGTCTCCCACTGGCACTAGAGTCCATAATCTAGTTCACATCACCATGTGATTAGCACTCACAGGTCACATCGCCATGTGACGAACATCCAAAGAGTTTACTAGTGTCTCTAAAATAGTTCACATCATCATGTGATTAAGACTCAATGAGTTCTGGGGTTTGATCATGTTTTGTTTGTGAGAGAGGTTTTAGTCAACGGGTCTACAACAATCAGATCCGTATGGACTTTGCAAATCTCTAGGTCATATTATAAATGCTGCTTCCACGCTCCACTTGGAGCTACTCCAAATGGTTGCTCCACTATACGTATTCGGTATCTCTACTCAGAGCTATCCGGATAGGTGTTAAGCTTGCATCGACGTAACTCTTTACATCGAACTCTTTATCACCTCCATAACCGAGAAACATATCCTTATTCCTCTAAGGATAATTTAGACTGCTATCTGGTGATCTACTCCTAGATTACCTTTGTACCCTCTTGCCAGATATGTGGCAAGGCACACATCAGGTGCGGTACTCAGCATGGCATACCGTCTAGAGCCTATGACAAAAGCATAGGGGACGACCTTCATCCTTCCTCTTTCTTCTGCCGTGGTCGAGCTTTAAGTCTTAACTTCATACCTTACAAGTCAGGCAAGAACTCCTTCTTTGACTGATCCATCTCGAACACCTTCAAGATCATGTCAAGGTATGTGCTCATTTGAAAGTACCATTAAGCGTTTTGATCTATCCTTATAGATCTTGATGGTCAATGTTCAAGTAGCTTAATCCAGGCTTTCCATTGAAAAACACTTTCCAAATAACCCTATATGCTTTCCAGAAATTCTACATCATTTCTGATCCACGATATGTCAACAACATATACTCATCAGAAATTCTATAGTGCTCCCACTCACTTCTTTGGAAATACAAGTTTCTCATAAACTTTGTATACACCCAAAATCTTTGATCATCTCATCAAAGCATACATTCCAACTCCGAGATGCTTACTCCAGTCCTTAGAAGGATTGCTGGAGCTTTGCATACTTATTAGCATCTTTCAGGATTGACAAAACCTTCCGGTTGTATCACATACAACCTTTCCTCAAGAAAATCGTCGAGGAAACAATGTTTTGACATCCTATCTGCAAGATTTCATAAATAATGCAGTAATCACTAATATAATTCCAACAGACTCTTAGCATCACTACGAGTGAGAAAGTCTCATCATAGTCAACTCCTTGAACTTGTCGGAAAAATCTTAACGACAAGTCGAGCTTTCTTAATGGTGATACTTACCATCATTGTCCGACAAGAAAAAAGGGAAAAAAGGAGAAAGGAATAGCAGTAGAGGGTTCTGCAGAAAATCACTATAGCTGCAGTGTGTATTCCAGAACGCGTTGTAGCTAACGTAGCAGTAGCGCCCTTTCTGGAATGCGCTACTGGTACTTCTGACTTAACCACGCGGTTCGTCCTTCCCCACGGCCACTTCATCCCCCAAATCAACTCCACTCTCGCCGCCGCCGTCGCCCCTCGGCTGCCGCGCGCTCTCCCCACACCACCCCAACCCCAGATTCAACGCCGGCCCCGCCCCCGACCTCAACGCTGCCCGGGACGCCGTCCCCGACCCCGACCTCAATGCCGCCCCGGACGCCGCCCCCGCCCCCCCGACCTCAACGCCGCCCCGGAGCCCCGACCACGACCTCGACACCGCCTGCCCCTCCCTCGTCGCAGGCACCCGAGGTGAGCACGCCTGCTCCTCCCTCTCCCCTACCTCTGCCTAGGGTTTCTACCTCCATCAAATTAGTTAGGGTGGAAATGAATCGGATGCGGATGCGGGTCAAATGAGTTAGGGTTCATGTAAGGGTGGAAACGAATCAAATTTCTAAGATGAATCATAAAACGAGTAAAATTTGACCACTTATTTCACTCTATAGTTGGATAATTGGAATATCCGCTACCACTTTCCACTCCTATAGGTTCATCAAATTAGATGGTAATTAGGGCAGTAGTTCTTAGGTACTAATTAGTTAGTAAGAACTAGGTACTAATTAGGTACTAGAATATTTTTATTTATAGTAAGTTTATCTTTAGTAAGAACTAGTTGAATTAATAGAACTAGTTAGTAAGAACTTGTTGCTATTTTTTTAGTTAAAGCAATTTTCCCACATCGACGTGGATGATGCCTATCCCGCATCCTCGTCGTCGAGTCGGCGGAGGACGACACCTGCTTGACCAGATGGGCCATGTCCGGGACTGGGCTCCGCCGGGGTGGTACTGGGAGGCACTACCTACCGGGGGGCGTAGGTTGGTGAGGAGCCAGCCTGTCGTTGACCCGAACCTTCTTTGGTGGCGGTCGCGTGGGCCAGTGACGGTCCAGAGGCTCGAGGACTCCACGGAGGTGGTCCGTCACCGTGTCAGTGAGGAGGACGCGCACGTCCGTCGCTACTTGTTTGCGTTGGAGCACAGGTTCTCCAATACCTGGCAGGTTCTCCAGGGATCTCACTGGAGCTATGATCTCGTGATGGTTCCTTCTCTATGGGTGTCCACCGCCCGCGCCGATACCCGTCGTGTGCTAGGGTTTTAGTTGTACTAGTGATGTTATATGTATGACACTATTCGGGATGTATTAGTGATAATATTCGATGATGTATGGATGCATGAGATGATTTACTTTTGCTTATTGAATGCATTCTAATTTGAGTCTTATAAGATATTTTGAAATGTATATCTTGTGTTGCTCAATATCCAAGTGGCCGGTCATGTTTGCAGGTTACACCTCCGAGTGGCCTATGTTTTGCCGGACTGTTGATTCATTTCCGTTCCGGCAAATTTCAGGCGCTCGATATATCCTATTTTAGCAAAGGTCATGCCGGATTTTTCCGTGAATTTTGGCATGACTTTTGCCAGAATATGTAGGAAATATCGAGTGCCCCGGATTTGTGTGTTGAGTATCCTGGTAGTTGTCTTCTATCGATTTTCAATTAATGTTTTCACTATGAACATAGGAAATGTCTGACGACAAAAAGGATTTCAGTATTTGCAAATACTGCGAAGACGAGCGCGGCCTGTGCGACGGAATCTTCCTAGATGATGATAGGCGCTTCAGCATCAAGCTAGACGAGAACTTCAAAGTGGATACAGTAAGTCACAACGACAAGTCTTTTTTCGTAATTAAGCATGACATCTGCTTCATTTGCTTCAACTTATATTTTTTTACTATTCTACTAGCGTATCCCCTGCCATGCAAGAGTTTTTGTATTGGATAAGATAGGTTTCAGTCATACTATGGAGGTAAAGAAATTTTATTTGAAGACCGAGCATGGTTATATTTTCCACGCAAAATTATACAATTCAGACGACTACACCTATTTTGGATGCAAAACATGGCGAGCACTATGCAAGACTTATGCATTTCAGCCTGATATGGTTATCACCTTTGATATTCGTCCGGAAGATGATATTGAAGGTAATACTGACATCTGGGTCGATGTGAAGACGCCTCCAGTTACACCAAAAAGTAAGTTTCTCAACCATATTTATGTCTTTGATATTGTTTATTCAAAAATAGTTGACAACTAATTTGTATTGTCAGCTTATTTCGGTGCAAGCAAACATGTCCAGCGCTTGGTAGACAGGACCTACTAATGTCCCGGGGCTGAACTAAACTGCGAGGAGCTAAGTCACTATGTTTCATGGCTTGAGGATCTTGATACCGTCAAGACAAATTTTTTCCTGGACTTAGAAATCTTAGTACTGAAAACGTGCGACCAATAGTGTTCGTCATGAACTACGGTCACATCTATTTAGGAAGGATGGTAAGATTTTTACTATTTGTCCTCAGTGCATCTTTTCCATACATTATTTGTGAAGCTAAACTTCATTGCTAAGTATGTGACCATACGATGTTCTTCAACAGGGACTCCCGATGAATGTTGTGCCTTATGGGATCGAGACTAAATGTAGCATGAGTATTATTAGCTTACGGCCAAGATATCCTACATGTTACTTTAGTGCATTCAAGATCAGCAATGAATGCTTAATAGTGCAAGACTGGACCAGATATGTGATGGGGGAGCGCAGACAAGTACTAGGGAGCAGCAAACAGATGTGCTACTGAAAATTAGGAGATAGGTTCATCTGCATGCTCCAACTTGATCAAGGAGGAGAGCTACACATGTTTTATGTTGTTTTACCTAAGAGAGAGCAGCAGGAGTGATTAGCTAGAAATGAGTTTGAGGATGATGATGTGCTACACTATTACTATGATGATAAAATAGCTAGTGTTGGTGGTAATGACTGATGATTATTATTAGCTAGTGTTAGTGGTGATTAAATAAATATTGTTGGTGCTAATGATTATGATGATGATTAAATAGCTTGTGCTGGCGGATTAGATTCATGTGGAGGCAACATGTGGTGCACATCGAAAGTACTACTAGTCCAAACTAGATCAAGTTTGGATTAGTAGTATACTTTTGACATGCACCACATATTGCCTCCACTTGAACCTAATCCACCTTCATTTGTCACACTGTTATGGACATAATGATGTAAACCTCATAACTGGTATTGTACCAATATTTGTACGATGGCGCATAAATACACTAAAAATAAAAAAATAAAAAAACAATACTAGTAGCGATGGAAAGAAAACACGCTGCCAGTTGTTACATTAGCAGCAGCGTGGGAGTGAACAAGCGCTGCAGCTATTTGTCCTAGCAGTAGCGCATGCGGCACGCGTTACTGCTAAGCAATAGCTGTAGCGCCTTATTAGTAGCGCGCCTACCCGCGCTACTAGTGAGCACACAACCAGCGCTACTGCTAGGGTTTTCCCTAGTAGTGAGAGGGGAGGAGAGGGAGCCATCCTCCGCTTTCTCTTCGCCATTGAATTGTTGTTTGTTGTTTCCGGCCTCATTTAAACTTGACTAGATAGTTAGTTTAATTAAGCTTCACCTCTTGCCATGTTAATCAACATTTAATATTGTTGGGTACATAAACGAGATCGAACTAAATAACTTGAATGTGGTGTTCCGTCAATATGCAACTCATTGCATATTGAGCTCCACTTAACTTGTAGTTTTGCTTGTGCACTTTGCCATGCCATGCTTCATTAAAGCGGACATGCATCATACTTGGTTGTGCATCATGCCATGATTATGTGATGGTTGTTTACCATGATTGTTTGCTTCTTTCCGGTGTTGCTTCTTCGGGTTGGTTCCGATATCGTCGCGTTTCTGAGGATTTGTTCGACTACGTCCGTTTGTCTTCTTCATGGACTCGTTCTTCTGCCTTGCGGGATTTCAGGCAAGATGACCATACCCTCGCAATCACTTCTATCTTTGCTTGCTAGTTGCTCGCTCTATTGCTATGCCGCGATACCTACGACTTGCTATATCATGCCTCCCATATTGCCATGTCAAGCCTCTAACCCACCTTTCCTAGCAAATCGTTGTTTGGCTATGTTAGCGCTTTGCTCTGCCCCTCTTATAGCGTTGCTAGTTGCAGGTGAAGATGAAGTTTGTTCCTTGTTGGAACATGGATATTGTTGGGATATCATTATTATATCGTGTTTACTTTAATGCATCTATATACTTCGTAAAGGGTGGAAGGCTCGGCCTTATGCCTGGTGTTTTGTTCCACTCTTGCCGCCCTAGTTTCCGTCATACCGGTGTTATGCTCCTTGATTTTGCGTTCCTTACGCGGTTGGGTTATAATGGGAACCCCTCGACAGTTCTCCTTGAATAAAACTCCTCCAGCAAGGCCCAACCTTGGTTTTACCATTTGCCACCTAAGCCTTTTTCCCTTGGGTTCTGCAGACTCAAGGGTCATCTTTATTTAACCCCCCCCCCGGGCCAGTGCTCCTCTGAGTGTTGGTCCAAACTAGAACACCGTGCGGGGCCGTCCCTTGGCAACTTGGGTTATGTTGGTTCCCGTACGCTTAGCTTATCCGGTGTGCCCTGAGTACGAGATATGTGCAGCTCCTATCGGGATTTGTTGGCACAGCGGGTGGTCTTGCTGGTCTTGTTTTACCATTGTCGAAATGTCTTGTAACCGGGATTCCGAGTTTGATTGGGTCTTCCTGGGAGAAGGAATATCCTTCGTTGACCGTGAGAGCTTGTGATGGGCTAAGTTGGGACACCCCTGCAGGGTTTTGAACTTTCGAAAGCCGTGCCTGTGGTTATGGGCAGATGGGAATTTTTTAACGTCCGGTTGTAGAGAACTTGAACTTAACTTAATTAAAATGCATCAACCGCGTGTGTAGCCGTGATGGTCTCTTCTCGGCGGAGTCCGGGAAGTGCACACGGTTCTTGTGTTATGCTTGAACGTAAGTAGCTTCAGGATCACTTCTTGATAACTTCTAGTTCACGACCGTGCTTTGCTTCTCTTCTCGCTCTCAATTGCGTATGTTAGCCACCATATATGCTAGTCTTTGTTGTAGCTCTACCTCACTACCTTTTCCTACCCATAAGCTTAAATAGTCTTGATCACGAGGGTGTGAGATTGCTGAGTCCTCGTGACTCACAGATACTTCCAAAGAGTTAAAGGTGTCGATGATACCAGTGCAGATGACGCAGCTGAGCTCAAGTGGGAGCTCGATGAAGATCGTGTTCGTTGTGTTGTTTCGTTTCCTTTCGATCAGTAGTGGAACCCAGTTGGGGCGATCGGGGACCTAGCATTTGGGGTTGTCTTTATTTATGTTGGTTCCGTAGTCGGACCTTGATTGTATTCTGGATGATGTAATGCTATATTTATGTATTGTGTGAAGTGGCGATTGTAAGCCAACTCTTTATCCCTTTCTTATTCAGTACATGGGATGTGTAAAGATTAGCCCTCTTGCGACATGCCTACTATGCGGTTATGCCTCTAAGTCATGCTCCGACACGTGGGAGATATAGCCACATCGTGGGTGTTACACCACCCCTGCGGAGCACCCGGTGGCAAGTCACCCCACAAATCGGGATCAACCTCCCCTCCACCACCCTCCTCGCCCTCCTCCTCGCCCTCCTTCTCGGCCTCCTCCTCCTCGACCTCCTCCTCCTCGCCCTCCTCCTCCTCGCCATCAGGAACATACTCCTCCTCCTCAGACTCAGAAGGTGCCTCTGTATAGGAGGGCATCGAAGAAGACCCTCCTATTTCGGACACGGCCCGGAGTTTTTTGCCCCGACTGCCTCTCCCCCCACCTCCTCCTCCTCTAGGGGATCTCCCCCCACCGCCTCCTCCTCTAGGGTCTCCTCCCCCAACCCCTCCACCTCCCTGTCAGGTGTCATCCTCGCGTAGTCGGGAGGGAACCTTGTGGGCTCGTCCACTCCGAGTAAGTCCTTTGAATTTACTAAGGAAACTGGCGCCGCTGGACTTGCCCATGATTCGCAAACCTGCATTGAGAAGAGAATAAACAATTTAGGTCATCACCTCACATTAAGCATTGACACATCATTTTTTTAGCAAGATCATCATGATGAAATAACCACTTATCATATCCCGAATTTGAAGCACATCTCACATAGCTACTTGACAACATCACAAATGGAAAAGAAAATCTTCGTTAACAATTTTATAAACTAAGTGACTCAAGTTGCTTTTTTTAACTATGATAATTCATTTTGCCGAGATTCATCCATCTAGCAACCTAACCGTAGCAAAATAAATAATTAATTTTGCCGAGATTCCTCCATCCATCTAAGACACATACAACATTCATCCATCTAGCAACCTAACAACATCCAACATCGATCCATGCATCCATTCATACATCCAACAGTAGCTAAATAATGCAAAAAAAATTGAAAAAAGGAGTGTTAGCTCACCGGGCAGAGAGGCATCGCGATGGTGGAGTTGGAGGCAGGGGCCGGCGGTGGACGTGACGGGAGGGCCGGGGCGGGGCTGGGCCGGCGAGAGCCGCGGCCAACCATGCTCGGGACCGCCGCCGGCGCCGCACAGGGTCGAGAAGGAGGCGGTGTGGTCGGGGCGGCGGTGGGGTAGGGAGGAGTCAGGGACGGCGGTGCGGCCGCCGGGGCGGTCGGGGCGCGGGGTTGGAGAGGGCAGGCCGGGGCGGGGTCAAGGCGGCGGGGGGTTGGAGAGGCAGGGGCGGGGCTGGGCCGGGGTGGAGGCGAGGCGGCGCGGGGTTCGGCGGCGGCGGCGCGGGTGTGGAGGAGGCGGCGGCGTGGGCGGGTGGAGGCGCGCGACGGCGGCTATGCGGGTTGGGAGGCGCGGGGGGTCGGGGAGAGACGTGGAGAACAAGTGGACGGGGCGCCCCCGGGGATGGATAAGGTGATATATGCCGATGGCTAAGACATCGGCATAGGGGAAGGCGCCACGTGGCACCTATGCCGACGGCTTAGCCGTAGGCATATAATTTTTTTATTAGGAACAATTTTTATACATGTTTAACATTTTTCAAATATATTATTAACTGTCTTCAAATATATTTTTAGTGTATATTATTTTCATACGCATTGAAAAGTTTCGTATACATATAAAATATTTGTACGTACATATTAAATATTTTCAAATACACGTTCTTGAATTTTTTTAATGATGCATGGTATATAAATATATTAAAAATGATACATGGTATACATATTTTTGACATGCATGAACATTATTTAAAATGTACCATACATTTTCTTTAATGGTTTGAAACATTATTTTTAATTACATGATCTTTTTTTATATTGTACAACAATTTTCTGAAATATCACGTATATTTTTTTCTGAACCGGATTTTTTCTATGGTCAGCAACATTTCTTTATGATATAAATATTTTCTATGGTCTCGCGAAAGGTGATAGATAGGAGAGCAATTGACTGAGGGGTACCATTACCGAGTGCCTGATCCGGTAACTATGCGAGTGCCTGATCCGTCTACTACCGTGTCATCGCCGACCGTGAGGGGGGCCACACGCCGGAGACGCGTGCCGCCTCTTCAGACGTGCCACCACATCACTCCGCATATATGAGGGCCCGGTGCGATGCTCCGGTGGCATTGCTACCCCCCAGGGCCCCCGTCCCGCCTAACCCTGTAGCATTTGACCATGGGATCTAGCCCTTTGACTTTGCACGGACGGACTTTGACCAGTGGACCTCCCCACCCGGTTGTGTTAGGTCACCCCATAGGAACACTTTGGAGCAACATCCGGGCCAGACCCACAACAAGATCCCCTCCGTGTAGACCCGACGCGTCCGTTTCCCCCCTCTAGGTGCCGGCGGCGGCGCCGTCCGTGAGGGGGGCACACCCTGGAGACGCGTGCCGCCTCTTCGGACATGCCACCACACCAACCCGCATGTATGAGGGCCCGGTGCGACGCTCCGGTGGCATTGCTACCCCCAGGGCCCCCGTCCCGCCAAACCCTGTAACGTTTGCCCACGAGATCTAACCCTTTGACTTCGCACGGACGGGCTTTGACTAGTGGACCTCCCCACCCGGTTGTGTTAGGTCAACCCATAGGAACACTTTGGAGCAACATCCGGGCCAGACCCACAGCAAGGTCCCCTCCGTGTAGACCCGACGCGTCCGTTTCCCCCCTCCAGGTGCCGGCGGCGGCCCCGTCCGTGAGTGGGGGCCACACCCCAGAGATGCGTGCCACCTCTTCGGACATGCCACCACACCATCTCGTATGTATGAGGGCCCGGTGCGACGCTCCGGTGGCATTGCAACCCCCAGGGCCCCCGTCCCGCTTAACCCTGTAACATTTGACCACGGGACCTAGCCCTTTGACTTTGCACGGACGGGCTTTGACCAGTGGTCCTCCCCACCCGGTTGTGTTAGGTCAGCCCATAGGAACACTTTGGAGCAACATCCGGGCCAGACCCACAGCAAGATCCCCTCCGTGTAGACCCGACGCCTCCGTTTCCCCCCTCCAGGTGCCGGCGGCGGCGCCGTCCGTGAGGGGGGGCACACCCCGGAGATGCATGCCGCCTCTTCGGACATGCCACCACACCACCCCGCATGTTTGAGGGCCCGGTGCGATGCTCCGGTGGCATTGCTACCCCCAGGGCCCCCGTCCCGCCTAGCCCTGTAGCAGTTGAGCACGGGATCTAGCCCTTTGACTTTGCAAAGACGAGCTATGACCAGTGGACCTCCCCACCCGGTTGTGTTTGGTCAGCCCATAGGAACACTTTGGAGCAACATCCGGGCTAGACCCACAGCAAGATCCCCTCCGTGTAGACCCGACGCGTCCGTTTCCCCCCTCCAAGTGCCGGCGGCGGCGCCGTCCGTGAGGGGGGGCACACCCCGGAGACGCGTGCCGGGCGTTTGCAACCGCCACAACACTTCCAGACTCGTGAGAGGCCGCCTACGTAAGATTTGGCGGCATGCTAGCCCCTGGAGGCCACGGGCCACAGTCGTAGACGCGCGAAGAGCAATCCGCGTAGAGGGAAGTTTTCGGATACTTCTCCATCACGAAAAATTATGAAAAAATGACCATTAGTCCTGTAGCACATGTGCCCACTTCATGTAACAAACTCATGATTTTATCGTGCTCCGAGTATTTAATAATATTCACGGCGCATCGTTACCGCAGAACGTCTACTACCGTGTCATCGCCGTCCGTGAGGGGGGCCACACCCCGGAGACGCGTGCCGCCTCTTCGGACATGCCAGCACACCACCCCGCATGTATGAGGACCCGGTGCGACGTTCCGGTGGCATTGCAACCCCCCCCCCCGGAGCCCCCGTCCCGCCTAACCCTGTAGTGTTTGACCACGGGATCTAGCCCTTTGACTTTGCACGGACGCGCTTTGACCAGTGGACCTCTCCACCCGGTTGTGTTAGGTCAGCCCATAGGAACACTTTGGAGCAACATCGGGGCCAGACCCACAGTAAGATCCCCTCCGTGTAGACCCGACGCGTCCGTTTCCCCCTCCAGGTGCCGGCGGTGGCGCCGTCCGTGAGGGGGGCCAAACCCCGAAGATGTGTGCCGCCTCTTTGGACACGCCACCACACCACCCCGCATGTATGAGGGGCTGGTGCGACGCTACGGTGGCATTGCTACCCCCCAGGGCCCCCGTCCCACCTAACCCTGGAGCGGTTGACCACGAGATCTAGCCCTTTGACTTTCCACGGACGGGCTTTGAACAGTGGATCTCTCCACCCGGTTGTGTTAGGTCAGCTCTGAGGGACACCTGGGAGCAACATCCGGGCCAAACCGACAGCTACACATCCCCTCCGTGTAGATCTGATGCGTCCGTTTTCCCCCTCCAGGTGCCGGCGGCAGCGCCGTCCGTTAGGGGGGCCACGCCCCGGAGATGCGTGCCACCTCTTCCAACATGCCACAACACCACCCGGTTGTGGTAGGTCATCCCATAGAAACACTTGGGAGCAACGTCCCCTCCGTATAGACCCGATGCATCTGTTTCCGCCCTCCAGATGCTAGCGGCGGCGCCGTCTGTGAGGGGGGCACACCGCATACATGAGGGGGTCACACTCCGGAGACGGGTGCCGGGCGTTTGCAACTGCCACTCAACTTCTGTCGCATAGCTGTTTTTGATTTTCAATAAAATATAAGGACCTATATTCAAAAGAACATGACGGCACATTATTAATGTGCTCGAAAAAAAATACAAACTATATATATATATATTCGTAATCTATGGAAAAAATTACAAACTACATATATATTCATCTACTATCTACTACCCCTATAAAAGCACGAAAGGGCGGAGAACCAATTCATCTCATCCATCAAATCATGTGATCGGATGGTCTACATCGCTCCATCATACTATACGCGTTTTACGTTCTAATTACCCACCATGCCACTCCACGTTTGTAGCCTTCAAAGAACCTGCACGCATGCACGATCGGTTTAGCTAAAACAAGACGTTCCCAAAAACAAGCTGGCTCCCCTCCCCCGTGAAGCAAACCGCCTCCCTCAGTTCCCTCACCATGGCAGACGAACCCATCATGAGCAGTCGCCCTCCATGCGCAAATGTGATTCTACTCGCCAGTGATGATCCCCACCTCTCCAGACGGCCCTGCTCTACGGTGCTGATCCTCACCGATAGCCCCTTGCGGGCCTGCTTCCCGTCCGCCTCCATCGCGCCTCACCATCGACGGCTGCCCGGCCGCCTCTCCTGTGGCGCTCGGCGTCCGTCCCCCACACGGCCGACGGCGACTCCTCCGTCCTCCACATGGCCGGCAACAAAGACTCCACCACACTGCAACAACGTAGAAGCTCCTCCTTAGCAGATGTGTCTTCCTCTGCGCCACCTATGAAGAGTTCTTGCACCCGACACCACCGATACGATGGTCTACATGTAAGTACTGCACTACTACTTCGCTGAGATTCCTTCTATCCGTCCTACAATGAGGTTCTTGCTTCCTCAAATTAGCAGGTGTGGGCAGGGCACTACAACTGCTACTTGTGCAGATCCACAATATTGAGGTTGCAAAACTTGCAGACATTTGACCTAAGATGCCCGATTGTACTGCATGGAAGAAAGTAATTATGCAAATCCTAATACTAGTAGAAAACAGGGCTTTGGTCCAGGCCGGGTCAGCCCATTAGTCCCAGTTCAATCCAGAACCGGGACCAATGTGGGCATTGGTCCCGGTTCGTGAGCCCAGGGGGCCGGCCGGGCCATGTGGGCCATTGGTCCCGGTTCATCTGGACCTTTTGGTCCCAGTTGGTGGGATGAACCGGGACCAATGGGCCTCGCTCCTGGCCCACCACCATTGGTCCCGGTTGGTGGCTTGAACCGGGACCAAAGGCTCCCCTTTAGTCCCGATTCATGTCACCAACCGGGACCAATGGGGTGCCTATATATACCCCTCGCTCGCGAGCAGAGCACCCCAGTGCTCTGTTTTTCTCTGGCCGAGGGGGAGAGGTCTTGGTGGTGCTCTAGCTCACCTCCTATGCACACAAGGTGTTCGATGGAATGCCCGAGCCACACTACTTAAGCTTTCTCCTCTCCAAGCTCGACCTCCAAGCTCCATTTTCCATAATATTTGTCTAGGTTTAGCGGTCCGTCACGCCTCGTCCCCTCTTCACCGCCGTCGATAACCCGCGCCGAGCTCATCGCCGGCACCACCGTGGTGAGCCTCTTGTTCTTATCTTCTTTCTAAAAGGAAAATTATTCTTACTTATATGTTTACATAGATACTTGTATTATTTTCTTACTTTTATTATTGCATCTTATATAGTGCGATGGTTTTGGTATCCGCCCCCATCGGCCCTCGTCCTGTCTATGATTCGGATGTGCTATATATATTATCTTTATAACTATTGGTTCATTTATTGT